>NC_136071.1:1101780455-1102355323 GCF_964261635.1 Lissotriton helveticus | reverse complement strand
CCACTGCAGTTTGAACCACACATTGCCCCTGCTCTGCGGTCAATGATGATAGTAAAACACAACTACTAAACGTCACACGCCTGCAAGTTTGACAATCCGGACTATTTCAGGCTCCCTAGATGTATGAATGGCTTGGACAGCAGGTAATAGACATTTTTTTAATGTATATTGAATTAATAACGAACTGTTGTTGTGGTCATCTCTAAATTAGCCAGACAGCGCCACTCTCTGGCAGACTGTCACAAGCGCTGGTGTTGACAATTAAGTGGTGGTTCCGAGCACTGGAAACCACCAGCTCAAATTAAGCACTATCATAGACAGAGAAAGGATAGGAGGTGCAGGAGCAAGCAGGATTCAGTGGTACCTGTTTGGGGGTTGGTGGTATTTGTGAAGCTTGTGCAGTGGCACCGAGCCCACTGGTGCAGGGAGCCCACAACACCCAAATTATGGATCTCTCGCTATGCAACCACTGGGTCACAGGGCCCCTTTTAGGGCTTGGAGTTGGTCCCCACAGTGCCCTAAAACGTTAATGGAATTGTGTACACAGGTTCTACAACTTAAAATCGGGCTATGCACTCCTTGTACCCCGTCACTCGCCCTGCGGTGGGGGGGGGGGGCTCCTGACAAACTTAGTCCTAGGCCCTTAGGGTCCAATGACGAGCACCTGAAGAGTGAGTAAGTTGCAATTCATTGGCCAGACCTCTTTATATTTAGAATGGAAACCATCATATAATACCCCTAAAAAATTTACAAAGCAGAAGGATTTTCTTGTTCATGTTTTCTTAGAACGGAATTTAGTGGTCACTGAACCCTTTTGGCCTAAATCTATCTTACTCTCTTGAAAACTCTTTAGTGCCACATTTTATGCACACACACGTGCAACCAGAGTATGCGCGAGTCACTCCTGCACGTTTGCAGCAGGCTCCAGGAATTCCCTGCCAGCTTCGCCTTTCTGGGGCCCAAGTTCAGAGTGAAGTGAAATGCGGATAGTAAAGAGGTAAACAGGCGAATCCCCGCCAGAAGCCTGCGGTCACGCCGTTTCACGGAAAGCCTTCCTTCGGGAGGCCAAGCGCCGCTGCCAAAGGCGGGGTCCGTGGTAATGACAACTGTTCACGCGAGTGCACGAGCTGACAGACGGAGCCGGGCGCAGGCAGGGAGCTCTGTGGACCGGCGATAACCGCCCGAGGAGCGAAACAGGTCAGTTCTTTACACTGGTATGTAGGACAACTTTCTCCGTACATTCTACTCTCGAGTGTTTTCTGTAACGCAAGGCCGGCCGGACAGGCCATTTATTCCACCGGGCATTTGCCCTGTGGGCTGAAGTCCCTGCAGTCCCGGCCCGCTCTGCTGCCTCCATCACTTTTCCCGGTTAAGTACAGCAGGGAGGGGAGGCGAAGAGAGAGGAGAGGAGAGGAGAGGCGGACGGAAGAGAGAAAACAGTCCGAGAGGAGGAGAAAGAGAGAGAGAGAGAGAAAGAGAGCGGTGGTTGGCGGATGGATGGGGAGCGAGCAGAAGAAAGGAGTGGGTCTACTTGGAGTATTTTCGCCGGGGCTGCCTTTAGTTCCCAGCCGGCCCTGATAGCAGCCCTGGCGGAGGGATAGTTTGAGTGCATTTACAGTAAAATGTTTTGGCTGCGTAAATATCAGGGTTGGTGTCTGCAAGTCTGAGAAACATTTCCCATGTGTACAAAGACGAGGATGTACCTGGGAGGCGGACTGGCCCGGAAAGAATGCTCATGTTTTCCCAAAAGGCTGGCGGCTGGTCCGAGGAGATGCAAAACCCGCAGTTTAAAGCGGCCGACGTGTAAGTGCCGTTTGATGGGGTCCTCGAGCCCACGACTCCAAATTCACAGGGAGAAGCGAGCCAGAGCCGAGCCGTGCAGCTACAGCTGAAGCCGGGCCACGGGAACCACACTATACGAATGCAGTTTAAATATCCCGTCCATCACACACCAGAGGACGTGTACAAAAGAACACGCCTGGTTACATGTTAAGAGCAATCACTTCTTTATCCTTTTACATCTGTGTATCACATCAGATTGTTGCACTGAGTAACATTTATTAGAAATGTATATTTTCTTCACATACATCGGCGAACTGTATGTACATGTTGCTGTCGCTGGCTTTTCCTGATTTACAAAAAATGTCTAAGGATTCCCTTAATGGCGGCAACAAAGTAAATAAACAAGGCATTGCCAGGTTACCTCGTGCAGGGAGTCTGCAGTCAGGTTAGTCGGGCTGGGATGTGGTAACACAAAACAATCGAGCAACAGCAGCTGTACTGTATTTTTGGGAGACAATCGGGAATTTGCGTTATTGACCCCAATGTGAGGCAGTGTCAGTTTGTATTACATTGTTGAAAATATGCTAATTCTAGTGATAGAGACAAGACACTGTTTTAATGAGTGTTGGAGGATATGGGACTTCTTTACACCAAAGACAAACAGAAATGAATGTGCTGCAATATAAAGTTCTGTGCAAACATAAGTTAGTATTATTGCTGTTCGCATGCCCCTCGCTCCAGTCTACATTGGTAGGAGCTACAGCGCCAGGGTCGCCTCAGTGCGCTTTGCAGAGGTCCGCCTGCGCTGCTGAGCCTGAATACCTCCTACCAGTTGTGCTAAACATTTCCTGGCAACTCTTGTAGTAGCGAGGGTCCTCTCCGCCTCTTTCCAAGTCACAACTGTTAAGGATGAACTGCATTCCACATGAAAAAGTGCAAGAGGAGGGCTTAGCAGGAAGACTTGTTCTGCACCAGGGGGTGTAACTACCATTGGTGCAGCAGCACTGGGGTACAGAGCCCTGAGGGGGCACACTGAACCTTGATTATTGCTGTATTTTACTACCACAAAACAGTCAAAGGGGCATTTTTCCTTGCTTGCACTAGGGCCCAAAGCATCCTTGCTACCTTGCTGTTCTGCAGTGGAAAGAAACATTTTATAGAACGGTAAATGTGTCTTTTTTTCTTGGTCTTGGTAAAATAGTTTTCTGGCTCCTATTAAAATTAGGTTGGAGTGGGACTGAATGGAGTACAACAGCAGTGATGAGGTTTAATGGCGGGAGAGACCCTTTTACTCTATGGCGAATATTGCGGGCCCTTGTCCACAGGCACCGCCACAAAGAAAATCCGTGGAGTGACCACATATATTTATATTTGTATACATTGTTTTTGTCTGTACATTGTCCGAATTTTGTGTCAGGCTTCTGGATCCTATAACTTCTATTGAATGAACCCTAGACATGTTTCTTGAAAATTGATTTTTCGTAAATTTTCTGACAAATTGATACACATGTAGGAATTTCATTGTTATTTAGGATTGTTATCTATTATTGTGGTTTCTCCCTCTTTCAGAATAGTTTTAACCTCTGCTGGAATGACAGGATCCCTTAGGATCAGGACGAATGAGACTGAGTGTATGAGGAGTATGTGTTGTGTTGAATTGCTGAATGATTGACTTGTGGGGATGTGCATCTTTTTCTCTTTTCCTTTTTGTTATATCGTATTAATGAACATTAACTAATTGTATTTTCAAATAAATGCTGACTAAAATGAACCTATGAATACGTTCTATCTGTGCTCTTAGGCCAGTGCTTGCTGGGAGTGAGATTTAATTCTTGGCGACCTTATTAGCGCCTTTCGATTCAACTCGGATGGAGACTTTCCTTAAACTTTGATTGCCCTACTCCCCTGCGTCTCCGCCCTTATCTAACCTCAGGGGCCCCCCTTGTTCTAGTGGAACCCTTGTCCCCTGCCCACAGCCTTGGTCACGAGGCTATACTGATGACAATTTTGGATTTTGCGCAGTAATGTACACTGTTTATCCGATAAGGTAAAGCGATGTCAGAGGGAACTTAAATCTTATGTCTTTTGTATTGACTTATCATTTAAAATGTGGATGAAGGTGGGGACTGTGATGTCTAGGCACTATGCAGCAGGAAGGATACAACAGTAGCCAGGAAGAGATGCAGGTCCGTCTTTCGGCATGGACGAGCTGCCTGGGGCGTCAACCTTCAGAAGGGCACATAGCAGTCTGTATTAAGATCATGCAAATAGCAGGACCCTTCTAATTATGCTGCAGTTATTCAGTTTGAAGTGCATTTAATCATTTAATAAAGTGCAGAAGATGCGTTTAAGGTCAAAGCCTACCAAACAGGTTAACAACTTCCTGTGGAGATCCTGAAAGCTTCCTTGGGAATGCATTCCGCCCACTGCTTACCATTCATTGGCTTTGTGGTTTGTAACTCACATTTGTTTGCTTTCTATTTGCTGGCTTTATTTGTTTTAGGCTGTTCAACTTTGGCTAGTCCATTCCTGCGGAGCATAGCCTGGTTACTACATTCTACTACAAGTGTTCGCTTTCTGAAAACAGGCCTGTGCATTTTGGTCTTATCTCGTTACATTTGCTGTGCATTCAAAGAAAGGAGTTCACATGTCAGACTCTGTCTTTCTAGGGAGCTTGGTGTTTGCTTTTATTTCTCGAACTAAAAGGAAGGCTTTTTCCTAGCTTCCAACAAAATTCAAATATCTATAAATGAACTGTGAAAACATTAAAAAATATATCAGAATTAGGAAAGTACAAATTAAGCACACCCAGTTGTAATTCTACAAGGTTGTGGAAACAAATATTTTAATATGATCAAAACAAAATCAAAAGAAATCAATACACTATGCCATTTTCACACACTGTCGTTTGTGCGTTATATAGTTTTATCAGTAAAACTGTATGTGCTAATATAATGACTATTTCAATTGAAAATGTGTTGTCTGTCATGGCAGTGGGCTACCACACCATGTATACTCCACTCTATGCCACTCCACTCTATGCCACTCCACTCTACTCTAGGCCAAGGCACTCCACTCTATAAAACTTTACTCCACTCAATGCTACTCTATTCCACAACACTCCACTCTATGACAATGTATGACACTCCACTCCATGACACTCTACTCAAGACCACTATACACCACTCAACTCCACTATACGCCACTTTACTCCACTCTACAACCCTCAACTCCGCAACACTCCACTCTACAACCTTCCACTCTATGCCACTTGACTCCACTATACACAAGTCCACTCTATACCACTCCACAGCACTCTACTCCATTGTACAACACTCTACTCCACTCTATTCCACTGTTCCACTCTCACTGTACACCACTCTATGCCACTCCAAGCCCCTCCACTCCACCTTAATCCACTCTAGGATGCACCGCTTTACTTTATGCAACTTCACTCTATGCTACTCTACTCTAGGACACTCCAGTCCAAGACGGTTTACTCCACTTTAAGACACACTACACCACCCTATGACAGTCTACTCCACTCTACACAACTCCCTCATTTCCACTTTACTCTATTCTATGCCACTCCACTCTATTCTACAACACACTATTCCACTCTACGCCACTCCAGTGTACACCACTCTATGCCACTCCACTCCACTGTACGACACTTCACTCCACTCCTAACTTTTAACCGTGCTGAACAGCAGCCACGCTTGTGTACCAAGAAGGCTAAAACATATTGGCAAAGCCAATAGCTCCTGCATAAGCCAGATCTATTGGCTTTGCTAATGCGTCTTTAATACCCCATCAGCCCTTTTCATTGTCCTTCCGTCTCAGCCCCTGCTGTTACTAACCAACACCACAGACAACTTGGCTCCCACGACGAACCTGAGCTGTGAGTGGGATAGATTCAGGTGAGTTGGGGGAGGTGCAGAGTGGTTTGTGTTCTGAGGCCAGTCATTGCTGTGATGTTATCAATCAGAACATGTCCTGTGAATACCAAAGTGTCCCCCGCCGCCTCATTGTAGTCAACAGCAGCAGCGAGGGCACCAAATTTAGCTCTCCCAAGGGCGCTATCCTAGCAAAGGTCGGGTCTGTAGGGATGCACAGTTGTTCATTATCTTGCTTGTGGTACACAACACAGGATGGCGTGTCCTATGCTAGCTTGCCTCCTAATCTCTCTCCTCCCACCTCAGTAGGTCCACCCTTCTTGCACACCTGTCCTGAGGGCATCTCCTGCCCTGGTTGCAGCAGCTGGTGACCAGCGGGAGCACTAACCTGTCTGCTTGCAAAGTCACTGCCTTGCTTGGGACTCTATTACAATGTCTGAATGAATAAGACATCGTTTTTTATATCTTTAAAAAGGATACAATGGAACAATAAATGTATTTAGCGTTTTTTGCTAAAGAGTTTTGCACAGAAGATGTTAATCTATGCAGAGAGGTATGGACATGGGTAGGAATGGACAAAGGAAGACAAGGAAGTGAGGAGACATGCGTGACACATGTTTTGGGGGCACGGACATAAGGAAACAGAAAGAGGACACAGAAAAACACTCATATGGTGAGACAAAAATGTGGGAGTCAGGACCTTGGGGAGGCACTGACATAAGGTGGCAAGGGAAATGGAGACATGAGAAGGCACAGACAATTGTTTACGGAGACCGTGGACAGGGAGACAGGATGTCAGTGGAACATGGGGAAACAAGAAGAAACAAAAACACAGATGAGCAGAAAAGCACATGGAGATATTGGCAATGGGGAGATGTAAGAAATTGGGTTACTGGTTAGGGTGGGGGGGTGGGCGGGGGGCGGGGGGGGAGAGGTGAAACCCTTTCCAAGCACCAACCACAATTCTTGCCAGCGTGAAGTCACAGGCAAACCCTAAATTAGCCTGTGCTCACCCCTTTGGAAGCTTGACACCGAGCAGTCAGGCTTCACTTAGAGACAATGTATAAAGTATTCATGCAGCACTTCAAAGAGCAATAAAGTGAAACACAACCCAAGAAAATACCTCACCAATTCTGAAATATAGTTATTTTTAATAAATAATTTAAGACCAAAATGACAAAAATCCACTATGGAGAACAGGAGATATGAAATGTTAAACGTTTAAGTGAAAATAGCATAAAAAAGCACAAAGCAGCAACTGTGTTTATCTGGTCGCACTAGACCCGGACAAAGTCACAAGTTCAGGACGATCGTGATTGTCTTGTCCGTAATGGAGAATATCAGTTCTGTGTCATCCGCGTAGGATAGAGATGATGCCGTGCGACCTGACGATGGTGGCTAATGGAGGCATGTAGATGTTGATTAGAGTTGGACTGAGAGATCCTGTCTTTCGAAGCCTAAGGTGCTATGATGGCTCTCTGTGTTCTACCATTAAGGGAGGGTCAGATCCAGTTGAGGACAGGCCCATGGATGCCTATCACATGAAGTCTTCTGATCAGGGTGGAGTGGGAGACTGTGTTGAAAGCCGACGAGCGGTCAGGCTGGATTAGGGCAGCTGTCTCTCCTCAGCCAAGAATCATACGGATATCATCGGTTGGTGCAATGAGGGCTGTCTCGATGCTGAATTTGGGTCTAAAACATGATTGAGTGGTGTCCAGCAGCTGGTGTAGATGGAGGTGTTCTTCGAGTTGCTTGTGGATTGCTTTTTCCGTGACATAAGCTGGGTATGGTAGTAATGAGATCGGGTGGTAGTTTGCTAGCTGAGTGGGGTCTGCCAAAGGCGTCTTTAGTAGTGAGCTGACTTCTGAATTTTTTGCAGGCTTCCGGGAAGGTGGCGGCAGTGGTGGATGTGTTTAGGAAGCAGGGGAGTGTTTTACTGATTGGGGACACCCCCAAGCTGTAGATGTAGTTTGGGCAAGGGTCCGTCAGGGCGTCATAGTGGATGGTACTCATGATGTTGGCTATTTCTTCCGCGGTGATTGATTTTCAAGTATTCATGGCATTTCCTGAGCGTTCTGTGGGTAGGCTGGATGAGAGACTGCTGGGGTTCTGTGGTGGGTCGACATTTTTGTAGATGGTTGTGATTTTGTTGCTGAAGAATTCCGATAGGTTGTCACAAAGGATTGGGGAGGCGGGTAATGCTGTGGGTGTTGGATGCTGCTGCGGTGAAGTCCATGATAGTTGAAAATGATGGAGGCCAAGGAGCAGTGAGTTAATTTCCATGACTCCCACCTTGAGATAATGCTGCTCTAAAGCCACTGGCTCACAGATGTCATGCTGTGGTCTTCTTTATGTAATCCTCTCTCTAGTAAATCTGTGAACATGGTGACCCTAGTTACAAAGGCGCTCATCCCTGCCTTCCTGTCCCAGGACTTGCTACATCCGGTCTCCTCTCCTTTTCCACCTTTAGGTGAACAAAATTCAAACTGAACTATTATGTAGCTCTGTCTCACTTGAATCTGAAGGTGCTGCTCACAGATATAATGCTTATTCAACATATCGGTATTCAACTTATCTGCATGGACAGTATACAAGAATGAATGAATCTCCAGTGGTGGGGCTCAAACAAGTGCCTAAGATGTACACACTATTCTACACAGCTGCACTCAGCCACAGGGCCATCTTGCCACCTTTTAGAGTTAAGGAGTCTGAATTATCCCTTAAAATGAATCTTAGAACATTTCACCCTCTAAATAACAAAAGTTACATTATAACATTATTAAAATATCTTCTCCACAGAGTTAAAAGGTACCTTGCACCAAACCTTACAATACTTTATATTAGGCCCTGAGGGCCCATTGCATTGGATGTAGAAACAGATGGTATGCAGATCTGGAACGGATATTGCTCAGCAAGCTGTGCTTCAACTGGAATACATTAAACAACAATGACGTTTGCACGTTCAGGAGGAGGAAGGGTGGTCATATCACTTCATTTCCTCAAGGAACCATTTCCAGGCCTCGTCTCTGTGTTTTATTCATGATACTGGTTGCAAGTCGTGGCTACCAACACCCATTTTTGGGCACCACGGGGTATTTGTTCTCATAGAACTTTGACCCTGAACAAGAGAGAGAGAGAGACACAAAGAAGGAGGAAGAGAAAGACAGGGAAAACATTGGGCAATTGAGGAAGAAGGTGTGAAAAAAGAACCTGCAATATTGCTCTAAAGAGACAGGAAGTGTAGGGTGGTGGTAGAATGAGCCAATAGGTGGAATCCAGCTTAGGCTGCATTAGTTTAGGAAATTCCCATTTTCTGCATTGTCACCCCAGATTTTTCACCTTTCTCGGTGCATTATCTTTGCAGGTATAAGGACTCTGTGGTCTGTGGTCTGTGACACTGCTCATCAGTGCCACAGTGCATATGATCTAATCCTATAATGGTAGTTATAAATTGTTTTATCAACCAATTGGTCTACTTATCTGTCCTGAAAGACCATTGAAGACAGAGCAGAATATGGTGTAGGTGTTAAATGTCATATATGGGCTACACTGTGTATTAACCAGTTTTTACTCAGATGGGAGGAGAGCTCATATAAATACCAGAGTGGCTATGCTGATTAAGACAGACCTGTTTGGTGGCAGCAGGGCTCTGCAACCTTTTAACAAGGACTCCTGGGCAATTTCACAGTAAGGTAAAAAGGAAGTGGGGTACTGTGAGAAAATAGGTATGAATGAGTAGCAGAAATTTTTAAGCCACCGACTAGGGAATTTGTCATCTCAACCTCCACTTCCCACTAAGAAGACTCAATCTGAAGAAGGAAAAGGCGCTGCTGGAAGAAGACTCCTGGCTCCTGTTGGAAGAAAAGGAGTCACACAATGACCTGTGCTGGCACCCATGGTCTAGAACACCTCTCCAAGGGTCAAGTGGTTTTATTCATGTTTGCCTGCTTCAGGGGCACAAATATAACAAACATTTGCAATGCAATAGGTCTCGCACTTACGAGTTTGAGCTATTGGCATTATAAATTACAATAGCTTAAACTCTCGCAAATGCGAGACCTATTACATTGCAAATTTTTTTTTGTAATAGCGCTTTGACTTTAATGTCAGCCATGCCCCTTTCGCATTTGCGAGAGATTAAGCTATTGTCATTTATAATGCCAATAGCTCAAACTCGTAAATGCGAGACCTATTTCATTGCAAAGAAGCGGCCACGATCCCGGGCTGCTTTGAAAGAGAAATCATGCATGGCACACTGAATGTTTTAAGTCGTGCCTGCCGTACCAGAAACTCATTAAAGAAAATAGTGCTTACAGACTAAAATAAACATACCATGTAACAGCATAAGTAAAAGGGCCAGTCCTCGTGGGAGGTTACAAATGAAGACAAAGTAGTACTAAGGAGGGACTAACAAGCCTAATAACGAATCAGAAGCCAGCATTTACTAAGGACAATGGTAAGTCAATGAAAAATATGCACCAAGAGAGGGCGGGGCTTCAAGTCCATACTCTAATACAGCATGTCTCGTAGAGCAGCGCATGCGCTGGCAAGGCTCGACCTAAAAACGGGTGTAACCCATGTGCTGTGTGAGTACAGTAAAGCAAGAGACATTTTTAATAGCATTATAAGCAAAGCGATACTGTAAATATAAAAATGTCTTTTAAAAAAGGCTAAAACATTTTGTAAGAGCCTGCCAAGATTATGAATCCTAGTCCAGTTACACTATCTGGTACCATCATTAACCAAAGTAGCAGCATACACATGGATCAGATTTAACTCTGTCCCATTTACATTCCAGCCAAGACATTTTTGCCCTGGCATCCTATCAGTAGTACAAAATGAACCTAAATGCATCTAGAAAGTAAAACTGCAGTGTGGCATCCCACGAGAACTTAGAAGTAGCGCAGATTCAAGACAGCCTATTAATCGGACAGATTAGGGAAACTCCAAAATCGTTTTGAAACAATTTTTGTTTTTTAACAGTTATTGTAGCTTGGAAAGCAAGCTGACCAAACAAAAACACCATGCTCTACAATGAGGTGCTGGCAAAGCATGATAGCGGATATTTCTAATACTGATTTGCCGACTTTAACATCCAAGATATGGAAAACATCACAGCTTGCAACGTTCCGCAAGGAAAAAAAGGTGAAAGACGACTTGAAATTATAAGCAATCACGGCACACTTTTCTGATGCAGCAGGTTTACTAACCTAAGTTATCTGAATGTTAACATTTAAACAAAGGTGAGCTACTCTCCTTGGTCAGCATTTCGTTTAATGAATTCCGTCTACTTCCATTCCTTAAAGGCTCTCATGAACCAATCTAGGATTAAATCTACCATCCAACAGCTTGTGTGATGTGGTGTGTGCAGTAACAGTAAAGAGCCTTATGTCCCAAGAAGCAAAACCATAACGAGCTGCTCTTCAGCTCCTTCAAGTGGCTTTAGCGGAGTGAGCGGCACATCAATAATTAACAAGCGCTGAAAGACAAGCGCGGCCCCTCGTGCATGTATGGCGTTTACCTTGCGGGAGCGAGCAGCGGCAGGCATGATAATTACAAACAGATGGCGCTGCTGCTCGCTCCCGCAATGTAAACGCCACACATGCACGAGGGCTCGTTGGGAACAGTGCAGTACATGCACGAGTTTCCCAAAAAGTCTTGAGCGATTCCAAGAGGTCCCTCCTAAGCAGCGGAGGCGCGCTACGTCGGCGAACCCTGCAGGGGACCTAGCTGGAGAAAGACCAGGACTAGGAGCTGCAGAACTCACCAAGAGGAACTTTTCCAGCAATTTGAAAAGGCTCAGACTAAATCATTTTTCTTCTTCCCGCAGGACGAGTTTGACTTCCAAAAAAGTCACTAAGAGAAGGTAAAACCTTGGACCGGGACGAGGAGGCAAATCTATCCAACCCATGAAGCGACTTCAGCAGCTATAAAACCCAGTTGTGTTCCACTCAAAGCTTTTGGTGCAAAAACCTACAGCTTTAGTTGGAGATCAACAATGACTCATTTGACTTAGAGGGAACATCACTTGACACAGCTTTGAACCTTGAAATGCTGGAAGATGTTAACTTCCATTTTCAGAGACTAAGGGCCTAATTTAGAATTTGGCTGATGAGTACTATGTCACAAACATGACGGATTTCCTTTTTTTTTTTTTTTTTTTTTTTTTTTTTTTAAGTTTTTTTTTTTTCTTCACCATAACAAAGTATTATGAGCTTTACATGCATCACATTTTATCCATTACAGTACATTATACATTATATTGCTTAACCTCCATCCTTAAGTACTACCCTGCCAAAAATGCATTCAGCTAAAAAGGATAAATAATAAAACAAACAATAGCCGTGGAAACATCATCTTCCCAACCCCACTCCTAATTGCCCCTTCTTTGCACCTCCTTCCATTTGCATAATGGCTCCCAAATTCTTCTCCCCCGTCGTCTTCCACTCCTCCCCTTTCGTGCATAAATTTTTTCCTCTATATTATATGCATACAGAGTATTTGCCAGCCAGGATTGCATTTTTGGGGGATTCTTGTCTAGCCAAGCTCTAGCAATTGTTAGTCTATAAACAGCCATTATTACAAACAGAAACTCAGCATATTGATCCGGCTCCCCCTCAGACACCCCTAACATAATACAGGCTGGTGTAAGAGATACCACAATGCCCAGTGATCTTGCCAAAAACCCCTCGATCTCCTTAATCAATGTTTGCAATTGGGGACATGTTGCAAAGATATGCACACTGTCTGCTTCCTGCTCATTGCATCTAGGACAGTTAATTCCTGTAACCCCCCCCCATTTTGCGATCATTGCAGGCGTAAAGTACAGAAAGTATAATGTCTTATAGTGCTGAGACTGCAGAGGGGCCGCACATAATATCGTACATCCCAAATTCAGGGAATCATAGAACAAATTACTTTCCACCCCTAGTTTGTCCACCCATTTCTTACTGAATTTCTCTAAATCATCTTGCTTTGCTTCTGCCAGTACTGCGTAGAAGGACTTGATCGAGCGGTCCCCCATCAGCCTTATTTTCTCCATTATTTCTATTTTATTAAACCCTGCTGGACCTCCAACTTTGTTTTTCAAGAAGCTTCTGACCTGTAGATATTTAAAAAATCCCCTGTTATGTATGCCATATGCATCTCTTAACTCTGAAAATTGCTTGAAGCCATCCTGTGAATATAGATCTCCTATTTGCGTAATCCCCCTTGAAGCCCACTCTGCCATTGTATGATCTGCAAAAATGTCCTCAGGTAGTGACCTATTGTTAATTAATGAGACATACCTATTGTACCTCCCCACCTTAACTTTCTTTAAGAATGCATTCCACACTATAACTGCCGCCTTAACAGTTTTAAACTTAGTTCTCTTAAAGTAACTGTAATCTGTACATTTTAAGAAACAGTTATGAGCATTTACCCCCAGTGCGACTGCATAAATCGCTGTCGACATCTCATGCATTCTTACATCATCAATATTGCCTCCAATAAGACCTTGAATATATTGCAGAACAGTAGCCATATAATATAAGCGAAAATCTGGTGCCCCCCATCCCCCTTTTTCTCTGGGGAGTGTCATGTACCTGTAGGCCCTCCGGGTCTTGCCGTGTGCCCATATAAACCTGTTGCATATAGCCTCCATACCATTAAACCAGCTGGCTTCAAACAACAAGGGTACCGCCCTGAACACATATAAAAATTTAGGTAAAATCATCATTTTAATGATGTTCGTACAGCCAACTAGTGTTAAATGCAGATTGTTCATTTTTTCCAGATCTTTTTTCATTTGTGCTATCAGGGGATCCATATTCTTTTCCACAATCTTATCTATTTCTGCTGTTATTTGCACCCCCAGATAAGTTGCCATATCCGTCACTCTAGCATCATTACAGATTACCCATTGATTTTTAACAATCTGGGTCTTAGTGATATTCAGACTGTATCCTGAAAACTGACCAAACCTCTCAGCTTCAACTTCAATTGCCCTAATGGCGACTGTAGGCTCTGCGGTCAGTATGGCGACGTCATCCGCATAAGCTAACGATTTAAGTCTACAACCATTAAGGACTAGCGGTGGTATCTGCTGGTTACTCTCCAACTTTCGTATATAGGGGTCGAGATATAGAGCAAAAAGCAGGGGAGAGGAGGGACAACCCTGCCTTGTGCCTCTCTGAATATCAACTGCTGCCGAGTAACCTCTATTTACTCTTATCCTAGCCGTCGGGTTGACATACAGAGTCTGCAGAGCCCTTATAAATCCTGGTCCTATCCCGTGCCACCTCAAAGCATCCCATAAAAATCTCCATGAGACCCTATTGAATGCTTTTTCGGCGTCGAGAAACACCGCCGCCATTGGGTCTTCCAGTATGCTTGCTACATCAAATGCCGTGATTACTTGCCTAGTGTGTTGGGTTGTTCCCTTACCTGGGATAAAACCATGTTGGGAGGAAATAACCAAGAGTTCAATTATCCTAGATAGCCTTTTGGCCAAAATCTTGGAGAACACCTTAACATCAGCGTTCATTAGGGTAATGGGGCGATAGGAGCCCGGAACGTCTACGGATTTGCCCTTTTTTGGGATAACAATAATATCTGCGCCCCCCCAGGATTGTGGAACAGACTCACCCACTTGTGCTAACAACATCACATTAAACATTTCTACTAATAAGGAGGATTGGAAAACTTTATAAAATTCAATTGGAATCTGGTCCGGACCAGCAGCCTTCCCGGACGGCAACTCTCTCAGAGCCTCAGCCAATTCCTCCACCTTAAATTTCTCTTCCAGCTCTTTTCTGTCTGCCTCTGCCAGTCCTGAAGGCTCTATCTCCCTCAAATATGCCCCTATGTCCTCCTCTCCTTCATACCCATCTGCTAGATAGAGCTCCGAGTAGAACTGTCTGAACACCTCTCTAATCTGATCAGCATCCTTAACCTTGACTCCCTGACTATTTTTGATCTCTTTTATATCAGCCATCCCATCTCTTTGCCTTGCTCGTACTGCCAATATGTGCCCAACTCTTTCGCTGAGTTCATACGCCCTTTCTTTATTAGCTACATACTTCTCAACGGTCTTTTTTGCCATCCCATCCATAACTTCTGTTTTGAGGGCAAGTATCTTCAACAATATCTGCTCAATTGGAGAATGTGTGTGTATAGCCCTCATAAGTTCTTCTTCTGCATCTCTGATTAGTTTGTTATCACTCTCCGCTTTCTCCTTCTCCCTTCTTTGAGCACTGATAACATAACTCAAGGTTTCCCCTCTTATTCCGGCCTTAAAAGCATCCCACACATTCCCTGATGTAGAAGTACCCCTGTTAATCTCCCAAAATACCTTAATCCATTCACTCATTCTCTCCCTATAGATTTGATCCTGGAGGAGTGTTCTGTCAAAAGTCCATTGCCTCAGTTCTTTAATTCTCCTTTGCCCAAATACTACCGTTAATACTAACGGGCTGTGGTCTGATATAATCCTTGGTTCTCTTACTATCCTTGCACCATCTATCAAACATCTCGTGATTAAAAAGTAATCCAGCCTGACCAGTATTTGATGGGGATACGAGAAGAAAGTACTCCCGTCCAGATTTGGATGGCAATTTACCCATGGATCATCTAACGAGTTGTTCCTTGCCAGATCTGCTAAAGCTCTGTAAGTTCTTCTTTTCCTCCCCTTGTATTTCCTATCAGGTTCTAGAAAACTGCTATCTGCATCATGAATATTCAGATCCCCACATAAGATTATGGGCTCTGGCCATTGCGCGAGTTCCGTGTCTAGAAATTGAAAAATGTCTGGATCATCTCCAGTAGAACCATAGACCGAAACCAGCGTGAAAATTCCTCCCCTAAACACTAATTCTGCCACAACCCATCTGCCCCATTGATCCTCCAGTTTCCTCTTAACCAGTGTATCCTGACTCTTACCCAAAATCACCACCCCTCTCGTTTTGGTATTCTGGTTGGTTTTTGCTAAGACTTTAAAGCCCAGTTGATCCATTAAATGAGCCTTGGTACCCTCAATGTGTGTTTCCTGAAGGCACACTAGGTCAGGTTTTAGCGATTTTAACAGAGCCGCAGTTTTTAACCTCTTGTTCAGTTCATTTAGCCCGCAAACGTTTACTGAAACTATTCTACATGTCATTATAGTTCATAGTTTTCCCTACTTCATGTATATACCTATACCAGGAGCATTTAGCGATTTTCTTTATTCCCTTGTTTCCTTCCCTATATTTCTTTCCTTGTCTTTCATTCCATGCCTTCCTCCAAGCATCTTTTTTAACTCTTCTACCTTCACCATGTTTGTGCCCAAGACCAATATGTTTGTCTCCCCCCCACCACCCTCCCCTCGCCCCCCTTTGCCCCCCTCCCTTCCAGAACCCCCCCCCCCCCTTACTACAGGCAAATAGGCCAATCCTGGCCTATGTGTAGCCCCTGTAGTCTGCAGAATCGCACCTCTCTCCTATCCTGTCGTGTTCTCAACCTAGTCCAACAATGCTAAGTACGTTCACTTAGTACATTCACTTAAAATTTCCACCTTACGGGGTCTTTGGTGAGGATCTTACAGGGGACCTCGGTGGAGTTCTGGTTCTAGTTCTACTCTCCTTTCCTTTCTCAAGTTCCTTGATTTCTGCTAGGTACTCTGCTGCTTTTACCTCAGACGTGAACATTCTGGTGTAGCCTTTCCTGATTACTTTCAGCCTTGACGGGAACAACAGATAAGCTTCCGCTCCTTGTTTTTGGAAGGGCCCTATCATCTGTCTTAACTTCCACCTTCTTTCCACGGTAACGTGGCAGAAGTCTGGCCTCGAGAAAAAAGTATTACCGTCAACAGACTTTCTTGAATCAGGCCTAGCTTTGTCAATTATTTCCTGTCTAGCTAAAAAATTGCCTAGGAAAACCAACATTGCTCTTGGACGCTCATTCTCATTCCCCACCCTATTTTTCTTAATGAACAACGGATACCTATGGGCTCTTTGCACTTCAATATCCCATTGCCATTTTGACTCTGGAAGAGCCTCTTTCAAGATCTTAACCACATATCCTCTGGGGTCCTGCCCCTCCTTTCCTTCCTCCAGTCCCAAAAGTCTCACATTGTTCCTCCTTTGGCGATTTTCAAAACTTTCCAGCTTCCATTGGAGGTCTTCGACCACCTTCTCTTGATCCACTTTAAAAGCCTGCCATTCTGTCACCTCATCTTCCACCCTGCTTGTTCTTTCCTCAACTTGTGAGACTCTCCCCTCCACCTCTTCCTGCTTTCTACTTACTCTTCTCAATGATGCTTGAAGTTTTTTTGTGTCCCTTTTTGCTCTCCGACTTTCCACTCTTGCCTCAGTCTGCATCTGTTTTAGTGTCCCAAAGAGCATTTCAAGAGTTACGCTTTGAGGTTTCTGCCGCCCACTCTTCTCCCCTTCCTCCTGCACACTCTCTTGGTAGGTCTCTGAGGTAGCAGAATAGTCCCACGATAATTTCTTGCTCATGCTACTCCTTGATCCTCTTCCATTTCTTTGTTTGCCACCAACTCTCTTTTTCTTTTTAGTCTCCAGCTCCCTGGAGCCCTTACTTGTATCTGAATTAGAAGACTGCTCAGTGTCACTCCCCTCCTCTTCAGATCCCTGTTCGCTAATATCTGTAATGTCTGAGCCCTCGTAAACTGAGAAAAATTCAGGGGAGCCGCCTCTCATATTTCTGTCTGTATTTTGGGTGTTTTTGCCAATGTCCTGAACAGACTGTAGCTCTTTATACTCCGTTAAGCTCTGCGTGCTCCCCCAGCTTAGACCATCACCCTGCATAGGTTTACTGTGGGGCCCTATCTCCACTGATAATAGGGCATCTAGCATCCGCGCGTTATTGCGCTTTTCCACCTGTTCAATGTCATTGCCATTGTAGCCAATGTTCTTACCGACCTCCTTGCTCACCTCCGCGGCTTCTGTGTTCAGCTCCGGTCGCGGCAAGCCGATTCCTGCCGCGCTCAGTGGTTGCTCAGCAACCAAGCCTACGACGCTTGCGTCCTCGCGGTCCTCGCGGTCTGACTCAGCTTCCGCGTTCAGCCCTCCTCTGCCTCTCCGCTCTCCAGGATCCATCAGCGGTGCTACAGCGCTCCCGGTCATCATCTCGCCCTGATGGGACTCGACCGACTGAAGCTCTATCAGCGGGGCTGCTGGGGGTGCCTTCAAAACAAATGACTCCGGTAAGGTTGCCTGCCGCATCTGGTCTTTTACATTCCCTGTTTGTGTACACGGAGACGCATTCACGCCTATTGACAGTTCCTTTGCCGGCTTGATCACAGCCGAGCGGGTCCCAGGTCTTGCTTCAGGTTTTTTGTCATGCTTTTCGGGCTTCTTAGTTGATGCGCCCTTCGAAGACCGCATAGGAGGCTCCGATTGCTTTTTCAGGGACTGAGTTTTTGGAACTGCCCCCTCTCTTACAGCAGCTGAGCCTTTAATCGGCCCTGCGATCGCCGGTTTGTCTCTGTCCATTTTAGCCCTTTGGGACATCTTGAAGGGTACTTTCACGCTGGTTATCAAGCTCTTCCAACACCAAAGCCAGCTTTTCACCTTTTTTGCTGAGAATCTGCTCAGCCAGTCTGAGCTAAGTACTTCTGTTGCTCCACGGTATACCAGGTTAACCAGAACCCACATCCCTGGGTTCACCAGTCCTTACACATCCTAGGATAGGAGAGAGAGATAGTGCGACTTCTCTCTACAGAGCTACGGCGGCCATCTTGCCTACCCAGTCTTACATTCACCTCCACAAACATGACGGATTTCCATGTCCCACTTATTTCAAGTGCCTCAGGATATAATGCCATTTCAATTAAACAGACAGGATCTCTGTCACATTTGTGATGGACTAACCCATCCACCAAACTGTAATTCAGGGCCCAAGTAAAAATGTAAAAACTCTGACTAGGATGACCCACTTGGTATACCGGACCTCTCTTCCATCAAAGACAACCTGAAATCGCACCTAGGTTGTGCCCAACCATGAATTGTTGTTTTTGATTGCGCTTTTCTTTTTGATGGCACCTTTTGCCTTTAAACTTTAAAATTAATATCTTTGATTCTCCTAAACCGCCTTTAATGATGTTGGTGACTTTTTGTTAATTAAAGTGTTCCCTATTGGTCTAAATTGGAAATGGAAGTTTATTGTGTTGTCTTTTTTACTTTAAAATTGTTGATAGAGCTTGAACTTAACACACAGTTTTCTGAGATTTGTCTACGGTTTGTGCCAACGAAATCAGGGACTGAGCAGGGATTCTCTCAGATCAATGTTTTGACCTAACCTGAAGTTGTTTTTCAAATTTAGTTTTTGTTCTTTTTTTATATAAAATATAAACATATAAAAAATATAAACAACATTTGCATCATAATACATTTCTTGACATGTTACAATCTTGGTATATTTTCTGCATTGAAACCTTTCATTTACACCTACAACTTTTAACTTAGGAGATGTCAGCTTTACTTCCTGTTTTATCACTTAGTTGTGGATCATTCTTAAATAATTTGAGTGAGTTATTGAGTTGGTAGGCATACAGCTTCTGAATTAATAACCTCATTCCCGACATGCATCATACTTTTAAATATAAAATCCAGGTTCCATGCACCAAGGACATGGGTGTTGAAAGAACAGAAGTTGGACTTGGAACAAATGCCTACATACTGAGGTATGGGTAACTAAAATGAAGTAAAAAGATTGCAGGATTGTTATTGGGAAGAAGGCTGCATGGAAAGGTTGACTATTGTGAAAGTTTGATAGATCGTGAAGCTCTACAATGGTCTTAGTAGGACAGTAAAGAGGTAAGAATACCTGCCCATTGGTGAGGTGGGTGACAATAAAGGAAGCCCAGGTATAGACATAAAATATTGCTCTAAGTTTGAATTTCATAAGTAGTGAGGTGGCAAGTAACACAAGATAAGAGTACTGAGTAGGGAAGTGACCCGATTCTCCAAGAATAGATGAAACATCTTCACAAGCCCTTTATCGCCAATGTCTTACATGACTTAACAATGGTAAACGTTGTCACATTTAAAGCTACAGGACTAAACTTCCCAATAAAATAGTTAGAATCTGGTTGCAAGCCGCAAGCCTAATAAGTCAATCTATGCGACTCGGTGTAATAAATTAGAAATGAGCAATGTCCCAAGTAGTTTTCTGCTATGCACCAGTTGAAATAGTAGGTGTTACAATTCTCCTACACAAGAACTCCATGTACATCCAAGACAACTGTACATACGCAGTGGTTAAGGGACAACGTGGAAATACACCTCAAACTATAGTGCATTCATTATATACAGTGTATTTGCCCCTTTAGGAACTGGAGGTCTTTATAACTATTTTTCATCTACTTATTGCTAACGGTCCACTCAGAAAGACAATAATGCATGCAGATTTAATGCCGCAATGAATCATAATCTGGATTGATTTCACATGAATCTCTGAATGCATAATTTAGCCTCTGGTGCAACAAGTGTAAAAACTGGTACGAATGGCCTGCGAAAGGTCTCATGCTCACCTTTGTTTGCGGATCCCTAAAACATACTCTAGCTTTGACTACAGTTACCCTGTCAGCACTTAATTTCTATGGTTTTATGGAGGAGCATGAATTGGAAATCTGCACAATGTGCCCTTCTACTGAATTCAGAGTATAGCCTAAATATCCCTTCTCGTTGCAGGGCAACCTCAGCCTTAGATTCTGACAAACACTTAAAAGAAGCAGAATATTTCTTTATGCAGCACTTGAGTAATATTTATGTTATTGGGCAATTAAAAATTGGACACTGCCTCTTGTTGTCATGATAATAATTTTAGGGAATTGACATTAAATTTAAAAAAATGTTTTTTTGGAGAGTGAGTGTTCTCCTAGATCCATTCCTAGGAGTTGAAAGAAAATCCTGAACACAGGATACAACATTTCTATTCAGGGAGTTGCATGTGAAAAAGGAAGACTGTTTTATCATCCTACCTTTATACCTGGTTAATGGGAGGCACAAATCACACTTCATTTGGTTTTACTATCTCAGAAAGAGAAGTGAACCCAGGAAATGTTATTGTGGAAATTCTCCCAGTTGAATGTAGAACAGGACAGTGTTTTAACTCAATGTTGTAGTTTATTATTTTAAAAATATGTTTCACCAATGTATTCATCTTCCTTTACTTCCTTCTAGGAAGTGTAAGTGATGGACCCTCAAGATAGCAACATGGTCCAGAGTTCTACCGAGGAGTACTATTACACAGATGAAGACAATTCCACTCTTGATTACTCAGACTATGAGACGCTTTGTGAAAAAGGGGATGTCCGCAATTTCACCAAGATCTTCCTGCCAGTGCTTTACATCCTGGTCTTCATAACTGGTGTGGCTGGAAATTCCACGGTTGTGGCAATTTACGCTTACTACAAAAAAAAGAAAACTAAGACAGATGTGTACATCATGAACTTAGCTATTGCAGATTTGTTGCTCCTCTTCACGCTTCCTTTTTGGGTGGTAAACGCAATACACGGATGGGTGCTTGGGAGAGTAATGTGCAAGGCTACCTCTGCCTTGTACACAATGAACTTCAGCTCCAGCATGCTGTTCTTGGCTGGCATCAGCGTCGACAGGTACATGGCAGTAGCCAGAGCCCAGAGTCGTCAAAAGCATAATAACCAATGCCGGTTAATCTGTCTATCCATATGGGTGGCTGCCATTTTGCTCAGTATTCCAGAACTTGTCTTCAACACGACCAAGGAACATGGAAAGAGACACATGTGTCTGCCTGTTTTTTCAACAGACCTGGCCAAATTCATGAAAGCGTCCATTCAAATTCTAGAAATAGTCCTTAGCTTTGCTGTGCCATTTCTCATTATGGTGGCCTGCTATACCGCCATGGCAAGGGTTCTGATCAAGGCTCCAAATATCAGGAAGTCTAGACCTCTGAAGGTCCTGATGGCAGTGGTGGGAGTCTTCATTGCTACCCAACTACCATACAATGTAGTCAAGCTGTGCAGGGCCTTAGATATCATTTACACCTGGATAACGTCCTGCCAAATGAGCAAGACCATCGACGTGGCCATCCAGGTAACGCAGGCTATCGCGCTGCTTCACAGTTGCCTGAACCCGATTCTCTACGTCTTCATGGGTGCATCGTTCAAAGGCCAAATTGTGGAACTAGTAAAGAAATATGGTGCCTGGAGAAGGCATAGTTTGCACAGTACCGAGGAGTACTCTCTGAATTCTGAACAGCACACACAGGAAGCAAGTAGCTTTTCTATATGATATAACGGCGGCACTGCGCAGCACTAATTAGAGACTTGTAGAACTTAAGAACCCCTGTGGAATTTGTTTATAGAATTTTAAGTGGCTCAGATATGTTACTTCCTTTACAGGACACAGTTTTATTTGTTTGTGCATTATTTGTAAAGCAGTGCCATAAAATATAGTTCCAATGCACTCCTTCATTTTACTGGATTTTTATTAGCTATTCAAGTAAATGGTCGCTTAAGACTGACAAAGCATCATCTGCTGCTAAAATGAATGTTTGTTACACCAAAAAAACCACAAGAAAACATCAAACACTGATTAGATTTCCTACTTATATAGTAGTGTATAGGCTGTTATTTTTACACACCTTGAAAATGCTGAAACTTAAGCAGGGTATATTAGTGTTGGGATGTGATTACTCAATGTGCCTTGTGAATTCATTATTAGATTGAAGAACGGGCCTCTAAAATGTTTGCTGACATCTCACCCCCTTTCAAATATCCGAAGAATGACTGGAAAATCACTGGCTTCCACCTACAACCACAATATATAAGATCTTATTAGGAAAGAGGACCAGGCTCATTACAGGTCTGTTTGGAATATACAGGATATATAGGATCTACAGGTATTCCATTTAAGTATTCTGTACATTTTCTATAAAAATAATTATTGTTATGTTCAGGTAATGCTTCTTTGCCCCAGGGGTACAAATATCAAGTTAGCAGAAATATAACAGGGTGTCTAATATGTTGGGGGAAATGTCTCTCCGCCACCCTCAAATGTAGAGGAGAGAGGGGTCACGGAAGGACCCACCTGTGTGTGTAGTCTGACAAGGAGACTAGTGAAAAAACCTGGGGGGAACAATGCAAGGGGGAGACATCGACCCCGACCCCTGAGTCTCAGTACCATGTAAGGAGGGACTTCCATTCTATGAGGCACCCCCCATCCAATTATCTAGGAAACTTTAATAGCATTGTAGTGGCATGTGTATGCCCCTGAATGTTCAAGCTCAGGTAGCTGGATAAATAAACAAAATGATCACAGCTGTGTGAAGGGCAAACACTTTTTTTGTGGAAGCACACTACTTCTGCCCAATCAAAATATGTACTCCTGGCTCCCACATGTGGGCGGAGAAAAAGTCTCTCACTAGTGATGCTCACACAATTGTCTGACGACAGCTGATCAAGGCAGACCATAAAAATGACTTGTATTCATGCAGTTTCAAACCAAAAGACTCGTATTTATGGAGTGTCTAAAAACAAAATACTTGCATTCATGCAGTGTCAAAGAAAAAGACTTGTAATTTTGCAATGTCATTCTGAAGAAACAAGGATATGCATTGGTCCTTCTTATGAAGCATGAAGTCAATGCAATATGCCAAACACA
Organism: Lissotriton helveticus; assembly: GCF_964261635.1. Classification (NCBI taxonomy): domain Eukaryota; kingdom Metazoa; phylum Chordata; class Amphibia; order Caudata; family Salamandridae; genus Lissotriton; species Lissotriton helveticus. Next base: position 1,102,332,021 of record NC_136071.1, on the reverse strand, counting down.
CAGAGGCACAAAGTGCCACTCTAGTTGCTTTCACTTACCGCTGGACCACCACTTCTTGCCATTGATGACGTAGCTATCCCCGTCTCGTACCATGCTACATCGCATGCTCGTGGCATCACTTGAAGCTACGCCTGGTTCTGTAAAGGCAATGACGCACAATTGTAAACTATGCACAGAGTACTATTCAAAATTGTAAACTGTCCTCCCTGTTGGAAACCCAGCACCTGCTCTTCACCTCCGCTGCAGTCACCATGGAGATTATTCCTCTCTGTATTAAACTGTATGCAACATTACCTTTCCTTCTATGCTCCCTCTTTATTGATGTTCGGCTACCCCACCCGCTTTTGCTTCTCTTGTGCCTATGTAGTTTCCACCCATCCCTTATTCTCCTCCCGCTTCCAGCTTCTCTCTTTATTACATCTATGCATTGCATCTTTCAGGATCCACCATTCCCTTCCCCAACCTACTCAACATTGTATCTCCCCTAATGCTGTATAGAAGTCTGTTACTTTGTAGCCTAGAGGTATTCACGTCTACGTGCATCCAAAATTCTAGAATATAAGCCCTCCTCCACCCCTAACAAACACCCACCACCCGGGCTCTGTCATCCGCTTCCATCTTTTCATGTATGGCTGTGTGCACCACCAGCACATATCAAACGGAAAAAGGGAAAAGAATAACATAAGTAACTTTATACTCTAGGCATTCTCTTAGATTTGGACTCCTCATCTCCTAGAAACTTCTCATGTTCACCACTTCAGTTCCAGCTGGAACCTATAGCAATCGGAAATTCATGATGTGTGAACCATTCCCTCCAGGAAAAGGACGATTGACATTTGCCTCCTTATTGTGGGCACACGCTAACCCTGCTAACTGGTGGCCTCCAAACTACTCACTGACATTTCTACACTGTCTTTCTCTAGGTAAGCTAATGCACTTTTCCCATTCTAAAATGATTTGTTGATGCAGGCCTGTACAGTCACTCTAAAACATCAAGCATTCACCTCACCAAGTTGTGGGTGAACATCTTTAAACATAACACCCATACACAGCTCCACATTACACAGTGAGCAGCAGAAGATAATGACACCAACTATCTTAGGTTGAGTAGGCCAGTGACTGAGTGAGTGGATACCCGACTAAAAAAGTGTGTAAGTGAATGGGATGGCCACTGAGAGAATTAGATGGTGGATTAATTCCCAAGGTAAACTGTCACATGGCAAAAAAACATTCTATATATATATATGCTATATTCAAGCAGTTCCACAACTGTCCTGTGACGTGTCATATGGCCCAGATGTGTCCTGATATACCCAGGAACATGATGCATGACAATTTTGGTAAAAAAGATGGGGCCACTGCCAAAGAATTGCTTGAAACGTCCATAACAATTTTGATTTTATTTACTCATGGACCAATAACCAGTGTAACTGAACTATGCTGGTACTCACCAGTGTTTCTTATTATCCAGACGCAATCACAGACACAGTGGTGCAGCTAACTCCAGGCACCAGTCCCTACTGTATGTACGATGAGCCTTCTACTAACCAAGTTAGCAATCACTAAGGTTCAATTCACAAGTTCCCCGTTTATTCCGCAGGGAGGTACCAGCGCTGAAATTAACAGTTCTGCACGGTATCACCCTGTGAGTTTAAAGGGAGTATAAATTAAACTGCCTGGGATGAATAACCTGCTGGATGTTGATCTACCCGACCCATTACTACAGGTTTTCACTGAGTTCAGGGAGTTTCAAATATATTTACCATCTACACTGAGCAGGTAGTATATAGCTGAGGTGAAGGGCTGTTGCAGATCGAGGGGGTGTTGGATGAGGGCAGATAGATCATAATATCACATTGAGAGAAAAGGAGATTTTAAGACACACTCACTTCCTCCTGTGACACATCATAAATCACAACTAGTGCAGTGACTTGTAGTAAATGTCCTCTCCACTGTTCTTCACTAGATAGACTGTACCATGATATCTGTGACATCATAGAATGCCTGGGCATCCCTCTGGCTCACAGTGCCTCTCGCTATCTTACTGTGGCAGTTGGTCAACTCAGGCTGAGCTGCTAACAGCTGGCTCCTGGTGGGGTTTCTTTATCTGTACTTCTTAACTTGACCTATCAACCTGACTTGGAAGAAACTTACAATAAAGGATCTTAACTTACACAGTGGACTGTGCATCTTTCATTTACTACAATTTGGTGACGATTTTGACTGGAAGAACCTACACGTGAACTGAGGTTAAAGGCCAACTAAGGAATTAAGCAAATATAAGAAAAGGAACCTAAGACATCAACAACTTTCAACACGTCAAGTGAAAATAAAAGGTAATGCCACAGCTGACCCCACCAGTGTCCTGTTCCACCTGGACAGCCTGCACCCTGGGCGTGTGTCTTTACTTTGATGTCTGTTTGTGTCTAGACAGCCTACAACCTGTGCGTTTGTGATTTCTGCTGTCTCTGCTGTCATCTGGGAAATTTCTGAAGAATCCAGCAACATACTGATCAAGTATATTGGCAGCGCTATTCTGAGTGAGCACATTCAGGGACATTGTTTTCATGTCAGTGAACTGTTTTCGGTTGTTGTGCAGCGTGTGGGGACAAGGGGAACAATATTGAGGAACAGTCTTTCTGGTGAGTTCGTGCACTCTTTATCGTTTCACAACGGGAAAAACTCGCTACTATCTGCGCAGTAGTCTTGTATTTCGCAAGCTGAGTGTTGTACTGCAAGGCAACTCGAGTGGGTAAGCTTACTAAAGAATTGGAAGTTCTTAGCAGCGCGTAAATACAGGACGGCCTCAGCGTTAGTCTACTTGGTGTCACTGTGCTTTGCCAAGTTCGTTAACACACCGTCCTGTGTGTTGGTGACGGTTGGCCAGCAGTGATCTTCTCGATTTCCCTGCCACCGTCCAATTGATGACGTGCATAGAACGCCCTGGGAAGTCAGCGAACCTCTGCTCACGCAGCGACATTCCAGTGACGTCTTGTGTAGTTCTGGGAACGCTCCTTCTACACCTTCGGACACATCGCTCTGCCTTTGACTCACGTCGTTACGCACAATGTAGCGGCCATCTTTAGTTTGTTATAAGTTGCCATAACAACAGCTGCCACTCGTTGCGTTTGACTCAGCGTGTTTGTAGTCAACGCCTGAGACTCAGCACGTTTGTATTTCCTTCGGTGATATACACACCTGTGTATATTTGGAAATCAACGTATTTTCCTCATGATGCGGACCAAGATGTATTATTTGGAGAAAGTGCGGAGCAACGGAGTTGAAGGGACTTTCCTCATAGATTGGATGACATCCTATTTTTCTGGCGAAATTCAACGGCGACTGCGGGGAGCTCAGTGGCGTCTGCAGGGAGCGGAGTACAGAGACCCCGGGTGAGAGGTCGCTCACCGGAGCTATTGTCATTTATTTATTTGCGTAGCAGTTTACTGATCACTGGCGGTTATTTTACACAGTCTTGTTGAGGAATGTGGTGTGTGTTTTTAATATGGCAAATTTGTGGTGCTCTTATGGAAAGTGTGTATTCTGCGTTGAGGATGTCGTAGTTTGGTGTTGTTGGGTAGTCAATGCCCATCCATGTTGTCAGGGTTGGTACCCTGAGGTGTACCCTATCTAGGGGAGGTGGTGTGTGTGTGGGTAGTCAATGCCCATTCGTCCTCTCAGAGTTGGTATCCTGTGTTTGCGGGTAGTCCATGCACCAACTTTGTTCCCAGGATTATTGTCCTGTGGTGTACCTTTTTCAGGGGATGTTGGGTGTTTGCGGGTAGTCCATGCCCCATTTTTCTTCCCAGGGTTATTGTCTTTACTCTGCAGTGTACCCTTTTCAGGGGAGGTTGGGTGTTTGCGGGTAGTCCATTCCCCATTTTTGTTCCCAGGATCACTGTCCTGCGGTGTACCCTTTTCAGGGGAGGTTGAGTGTTTGGGGGTAGCCCATGCCCCATTTTTGCTCCCAGGATCACTGTCCTGCGGTGTACCCTTTTTAGGGGAGGTTAAGTGTTTGCGGTAGTCCATGCCCCATTTTTGTTACCAGGATCACTGTCCTGCGGTGTACCCTTTTCAGGGGAGGTTGGGTGTTTGCGGGTAGTCCATTCCCCATTTTTGTTCCCAGGATCACTGTCCTGCGGTGTACCCTTTTCAGGGGAGATTGAGTGTTTGCGGGTAGCCCATGCCCCATTTTTGTTCCCAGGATCACTGTCCTGCGGTGTACCCTTTTTAGGGGAGGTTAAGTGTTTGCGGGTAGTCCATGCCCCATTTTTGTTACCAGGATTACTGTCCTGCAGTGTACCCTTTTCAGGGGAGGTTGGGTGTTTGCAGGTAGTCCATGCCCCATTTTTGTTCCCAGGGTTATTGTCCTGCGGTGTACCCTTTTCAGGGGAGGTTGAGTGTTTGCGGGTAGTCCATTCCCCATACTCTGCGCTGTCCCCTGCTTTGGTGGAGATTGTTTGTGGACTATGTTCTTGGCGAAGTCTACCTTCTTGCAACTCGTGGCCAGGGTTTCACGTTGGTAAGATTTTTGAGCTGTGAAATAGTGTCAGCATGTCCTCATATGGGGAAGTTGTGTTTTTTTTTAAAAAAGGTATCTTTTCTTTGGTGAATTCTTGTGAAAGGGGTTTGTTCTCTTAGGGTTACCTTGAGTGAATCTTACTCCTATTGTGTCTCTCCCGAGCATCTCAGTCTACACTCATTTTTATTTCTAGGGTGTTTACCCTCCAGTGTACCCATGTGTGGGGAGGTTGTGAGTGTCACCAGTTAGCTTAGCTGTTGGTCTTGTTTTTTTCGAAACCATGCTGTTTCGTTAAGGGAGGGGGCTGAGGCATATAGTGACAACATTTAGTTTTCTTTGTTCATTTCTCTGCTAATGATACCTCATGCTAACGTTATCTCATGTCGTACATTATTACATTTGGTTCATCTCAATATTGTACTTTCTTGCTGATGTTGCATTTGAGGTATTTTGCCTATTGTTTCTCTATTCTGTTCTTATTCCATAAGGGAAGAGGATGTGTAGTAAATGTCCTCTCCACTGTTCTTCCCTAGATAGACTGTACCATGATATCTGTGACATCATAGAATGCCTGGGCGTCCCTCTGGCTCACAGTGCCTCTCGCTATCTTACTGTGGCAGTTGGTCAACTCAGGCTGAGCTGCTAACAGCTGGCTCCTGGTGGGGTTTCTTTATCTGTACTTCTTAACTTGACCTATCAACCTGACTTGGAAGAAACTTACAATAAAGGATCTTAACTTACACAGTGGACTGTTCATCTTTCATTTACTACATGACTCTATTGACAGAACAGTTAATTCCTTTTCCTAACTCCTTGTTCCCAGATTTTTGGGCCCATTTGGGTAAAAAAAATACTAGGGCAGACCATGGAGTAAAGAGTAGCCCTAAAGAGGGTAAGCAAAGACACACTAGCATGCATGTTGATTGTCACACACTTGCATGTGTGATAAGCATGTGTTTGTGCATGTGATATACAGTACCACCCTATCACATGTTCTATGACAACTGAACGCTTTTTCTACGAATCATCACCATTCCAGCATGATGAATGGTATTGTATTGTCTAAACGTATGTGTTTTTCTACCTCAGGTCTTGAAATTCAAATAAGGAGAGGTAGGAAAGTTTGGTCTTTCCTATATATACATAAATATACTAACATACACCCATAGAATTAGAGTGAGGGATACTTTTTGCCCTTAGGAATGCCCCTGACCAGTCATCTGGCTTATAGCGCAGTCAGCAACAGGTCAGCTCGTTCAAAGGACGATGGAGCTATGGTAACCCCTAAACCTCCAGTAAGTTATTTCTTCACATTTTAATCATACCTGAGGTGCCACAAAATGAAACATATACCTGTGGCATTCTTAAGGCATTTTTCTTAATGAACTGGATCTGTGTACTATCCAGGAGAAGAGTATATCTTACAAACTCCCCCATTATTGGGTTCGAGTCCGCCCTGGTAATGCCATTTTTACCGGGGTGGAATTAGGTGGGCAATGATGAAGCATGCCACATTACGTTGCTAAGTTTGCCTCATCCTAATTTGTTTTTGCCCAAAAGGGGTCTAATAACTTGAAGACAAGGAGTTAAAAATAGGAATTACCCTTTATGTCAATAGGTTCACCACACTCATTGTGATTTATTAAGGGGCAGATAGAGCCTTTTGGAAGTGGGAAGCCTGTGGACTCTGGAAGGAGCACTGCCTACTCCCCTCCCACATGGTATTTTATTTTTTAATTTTGCAGTTTTATATAGCGCAATTTCAGCTCAAGGGCATTGGGGAGCTTTACATGAGCAACAGATTAATTTGTATAAGGTCCAAATCACTTCTTTTTAAGCACAGGGAGATTACATGGTATGTCCAGAATCACAGGATGTTGAGCAGTCACAGTGGGACTCAAACCTGCACACAGGCCAATAGGCATGATTCAGCCATGAGACTCCCAATTTTTGAAGCTGAAATTGGCTTTATTTTAGCTGCTTACCCTCTGAAATTTCTTCTGCTTCAATAGCATTCTTTTTTCAATATCTCTTACTTTCCTGTTTTAAAATGTTGCCATTTATGAACCTGGTTCCCCAGTTCCAAAGTCGGCAGTTCTGGGCGTAATGACACATACAGTGAAAGACATGGGCGTGGCTGGGCTGTGCTGTGGTCCACAGCCTCTGTCCGTGAGCACCCATGGCTTTATCTGGAGGGATACTACTTCATGCAACTGCTAATACATGCATTGCATAAATGGCAGGGTCTGTCCAGTGTGCTGAAACAATGTATAAACCACACAAAAATCACTCCCTTTGTCCTAACTGGATATCATTCAGTTACTCTAATGCTCCAGCATCCACTAGCTAACATTATTTTTTTTCCCCTCCTGGGACAGTGTCGCCAGTGTATGGTCACGTGATAGCTCACAAGAGGCAGATGGCACAGCTACCAAAACCAAAACACCACACGGGTCCATCACTGCTTTTCACTGTGTTTCTCTGCACTACACCGTGCTCCGCCGGAACCTCTGGTCTTAGGTTTCAGTTGATCTTATACATTACCCAATGCCCAGTGTTACAACTCATCGCCAATATTTTTCTGAAGAAAATTCAAACTTGCAGGCATAAAAAGACTGTTGCTTAATTATTTTGCATTGATTTCGTTGTACCACATAGGTAGGGTCCGAGTAACACGGTCCACCAGGACGTCAAGGTCTTATCAGTTCATTCATTCATTCTACAGGGTCACTCCACCTCTTACTGCAGGAACATGTCCTGGGATGACCACCCACAACATAACCATTCTATGCTTCTCACACAACAGCTGAAGCTTCTGCACACTGCTCAGACACAGCGTACTAAGGCATGTCTAGGGCTCAGACTGTGTGTCAGATTTATAAAAGCCCAGTAATGGTGAATCCGCTGTGGGACCGGCAGATTCAGAGTCTATCCTTCCTGTGGCATAGCAGGCTACCTTACGTTACAAATCGTGGTGGTTTACTCTCCAGATCTAGAGTGATGAATCCACCCACTATTTCCAGCTGACTGAAGTCTGTGAAAAACCACCCTGGAAAGAGTGGAAGACTTCCACAAAAAGGTGAGATTACTGTCCATAACATGCTGGGAAACTCAACCCAGAGTGTTAGATAGACTAGATATGCAGCACTGAATATGTACCCTCACTGTCGGCTACATTTCATTTCCAGCTGCCACGTTCCACCATCATACAGGCATTCGCAGAGTTTCTGGCAGAGGTTCCCCAGTGCAAATTGTGACTTCCTCAGTGGCAGATATTGCAAATGTAATAGAGAAATCTCAGACAACTCAATATGCGGTGGATTTCTGTCAGCCACCTGGACAGAAACCTAGAATTTGCCACAATGGCAGACATATTTCCACAAGCCGACCTTTCAATCAGGCCCCTTGTGTCATTCTTCAGGCGTGCAATTTTAGTAGTACGATTTTTCATCATACTAGGCAATAGGAAATTATTCATGCTAACAGCACAGTATGTTGCAGTGTCTTGCATTACCTGTCATGCAGAAACAAGACTGGATTTTTCCCTCAAGGAGCGGTTCTAACCACTGCTTTTTTTGTGCCTCACTCCCATACAAGTGGAGAACCTCCATGTTGCCAGAATCTGTAATAAAAAATAGTTGCATCATATCTCAGCACAGTATTGAAATGCTACGTAGACAGATTTCACAAATCATGCTTAAGACTACGCAGAGCAAAATGTTCCGGGGTTATGAAGTGAAGATCAAAGGGTTGCACATGCAAACTGCAGAGAGAACTAGGACCTATGTGGTCATTATGACATCCTTAGAGGAGGAGGATTTACACTCTGTCAAGCTAAGAAGTGCAGTCAGGCTTTTGATGTTACTTGTAACTTCAATGATGCTATACTGGTAATCACCATTAATAATAGCCCTACGTTTTCTCCCACACAACCTAAAATTAAAAAAATAATTAAAGGAAAATGAGTTTTGTTCAAGAGTAAGCACATTTCCAAGAAGCCTGTGGCACCAAAAGGCTACTAGTAACCACAACAGACATGGGTCAAAGGTCACCTCCACTGGAATGTTGGTCTGGCCAAGAGGACTCTGAAGTGGAAAAGTACTTTAGAAGTAATCATCACAGTTGTCTTGCTGTCTCTCTTCCCAGTCACCTCCATGAGGAAACAATGGCCTCAATGACTCAACATTGTGGTTGCCCCCCCCACAATATGGTACAGAGCCTACCATCCTGACAACCTGAGACCAAATTCCAGAAATAAGGGACCAGAATGCCCTGAGCGTGCTTATCCTCCTTGAACTAGCACCTGCATTTGACACGGTAGATCACAAACTCCTCTTGCACAGACTCCAATCTGTGGCCAACGTATCATAGTGACTCAAGTGGCTCACCTTCTTCCTGTGCAACGGCCGCCAGAAAGCAAGATCCAGAGAACCATCTTGCCAAATCAGCCCAGTAGCTTGTTGGGTCTTCTAGGGATCCTCCAGTCTCCCTTACTATTCTGTATCCACATCAAACCCTACATGGATCTCCTACACATCCATGACATATCCATTCATTTCTACACAGATAATAATCAAATATACATAAGGGTTTCAGTAGAAAGTGACAAATTAATTGCAATAGCACTCTAGAGGCCTTCAAGCCCTGACTGGGACACACCAGCTTCAACTGTGCATGTCTAAAACTGAAGTTCTCAACCCTTTTTCTCAACACCTCATCAAAAAAAGTCCACAGGGCCCCATTCAATTTTTACAGCCAAACTGTACGATTCAAATCAAAAGTAAGAAATCTGGGAATAATTTATAATGAAGATGCAAGCCTCAGCTCTCAGAGAGGGGCTTTGGTAAAAAAGCATGTTCTTCCAACTGAAACGGCTCGAAAAGTCCTCAGCCTGCATTACCCCAGACAGTGGTTGTTGCATTGTTAGTGATCTCCTGCTTTGGCAATCGTAACTCCTTATGTGCTGGTCCTCTAGCATACCTGATCCAAAGACTACAGAAAACACAAAATACAGCTGGACGCCTCATCCTCAGCCTAAAAAACAAACACAACTGCCGATAGACCAACTGCAAAGTCTGCACTGGTTCCATGTACAAAAAATGAATTGTTTTTAAAGTTTTTTGACTCATGTACAATTGCAAGGTACAATTGTCCCAAAATAGCCCCAGAAAATTACTAAGCATCCCAAACCTTCTGGTCGAAAGGAAACAACAGCTGTCAGACCTACAACCAGAAGCAAATGTGACATGATGCGATTGGCAGATAGTGCCCTTGGAGCTACCTTCTTCAGCAAATAATGACTCAGAAATGGCAAGTGCCCTCTTAGCAAGCGTGTCCACTATTTATTTTATTTTTATTATGGGCATTTATGTAGCACAAAAGAAAGTTCCAAAGTGTAGTGAACACATTATATAGTAAGGTCTTGCCGGAAAGTTCATTAGGTGTATACTCTGTTACACACATGTAAAGAACAAAGTGGTAACCTACTCTGTAGTGAGCTTAAATAAATAGGTTTACAAAAGTTTGAAATATTTGTGCCCATTTCAGATGATTGATGAGTGAGCCCAATGACTGCATTGGGTGCAAATTGTTAACCATTTACCATCATCGAGTGAAATCTGTAAACCCAAACTCAACATTGTCTGTACTGAGACACCTCTCTGAGAAACACAAGAGTATAGATGAAGAGACACTCAGACCACAAGTGTAGTGGGAGAAAAGATGGCATGGGCAGGCAAAGTCCTGTATTTGGGTGGTTATTACTCATATCATATGGTTGATCCTTTGGTCAATAGAAAGTGAATAATCATGCAATAGGAGTGTGATTTACAATTGCAAAACTCAGTATTGATCACCAACAGGAACTGGGGGCAAGTGTGCTGTATCGCATTTGGAAGCTGGATGTGTGGACGGATGAACGATTTTACTTACACAGTTTATAGTAAAAATATAATCTCTAAGAAGACACCGCATCACCAGGAAAGATTACGATAAATATATACTCCAAAGTATTGGACTGAGGTTATCAGCATCACATTTCTAAGCAATGAGCAAAGAATTTTCAATCTCAAGGAAAAACAATGATCACGACATCAGTATCAAAACAATCAGGTTTCTTAATAAAAAGACAAATATTAAAAAAAATTTTTTTGCTTTATATAGCTTGACGTATGGTGTGCCTTGCATTTGGATGGACTAACATCTCTTTGGATCTCACAGTGATATTTGTATGTCAGTCTGTGCCAGAGTTTCAATGAGTACCACTGAGTTGGGTAACAATAAACATCTGTTATTCAGCGTCAAGATACTCTTGGGTGAGTATGTGTTTTACAAATACACATGGTATGTTTTGTTTAGAAATGAAGGTATAAAAAAAACTTGATTTGCACTGCAACTATGGCAATGATGCAATGACAATACAATAGCAAACTTTTAATGTAAGTGTTATTAGAACATTGGAATATGGAGCACTCCATTGCAGACAATGGAGTGCTCCGTGCTTCTAAGGGCCGGTAGAGGCCCGCAGAGCAACATTCCAATGTTGTTTAAACAAAGGCCCCTCGGAGCCTGAGGGGATTTCAATCCTCTCGGGCTCCAAGACGCCTTTGTATAATTTGTTAGAACATTCGTCCCTCTAGTGGCAGATTGTTCTAATAGCCTTATAGCCCTTCGTAGCTGGGCTATACCGGCTATTAAAGTAACGCTCCCTTGTTAAAGGCCCTAGCCTTCAGCTCAGGCCTTTAAAGCTGGAGCAGGCCTTTATAGCCGGTATAGCCCGCTACAGCGGGCCTTAAGGCTATAGTAAGTTTCCTTCATTTTGTTGTACAGGGAATAAACCTAAGCAATACTGTCATTCGTGATGGTCATCCAGATACAGACGACGATGGCAAGCAAAGGTCGCAGATGGTTGGACATTAATGTAATTGTAAATGTCTTAGATACTTACCAGGGGGTTGGCAGTTAAAAACATCTGAAGCGAAGAAACATTTCCCCAGCTCCTCTGCAATACATGCGTAGTCAAGCTGGCTGAGGCCACTCACCGCGGGCAAGAAGAGGTTCCAGAGACCTTCAGCCCTTGCTATTACCTATTCACATAACAAGAAACAAACATGACATAATGGAGTGACCGAAATCTCTCATGATAAAGGTGTGCAATGTGGGTACAGATAGTGGTGGCATTGACATGAGGGCTGCAATATAGCTAAACAGTAATGGCCAGAGGAAAACTCTGCATGCTTAATGAACAGCACTATGCAGTAACACTCCGCTAGTACCAGACAATGAGGATGGAGCCGAGGTGTTTGTGCCGGGCAGGGAACAGGAGGCGGCAAGGAGGAGCAGGGTGGAGAGGAGTTGGAGAGGAGGAGGAGGCAAGGAGGAGCAGGGCAGGGAGGAAGAGGCAAGGAGTATTTGGGAGGAATGAAGCAGGCCAGGCTGTGGTCTGGCAGGTGGCGCACACAATGCTCTCCGCTTGCCACAGACAGTGGTCAGGTGGTGCTCGCAACCTCTGCCCAATCCTTAAGTAATTTTAGCAGCCAGATTTAGATTGAATTTGTCCCACATAGGCTCAGATAGGTCTGACCTTTGCCAGATTTCCAGGGAATACACAGGAGATATATTTACAAATAAATTAATAGAACTTATTTACGTAGTCAGTGGTTAACCTGAAAATGATTCACAGGTCTGGCCCTCCAGAATCTAGGCAGCCAACATAGGTGTTAAATCAGCTGCTGGGAAATCAAACCAAGGTGCTCGTACATCAGCCACAACAGCAAGATAATGAATATAGGCTGGAAATGTGCCACTTTTTGTTGATAGTAACTAAGGATGTGAACTGCTGACTAGTAATAGAATGAAGAGCGACCAACAATAGAGAAAATATACTTTGAAAAAAAGGCAGGAAAGCTAAAGAGCTAAATAGTAGTGCTGCTGTGGACCAGTCTTTATGGAAGCATTGGGCAACTTTCTTTCTGCCAGGGTGTGTTAGCACTTACTATCTGTTCTGTTTTGATAGGACTGTCACACACAGTATTCATTTTTTAGACCATTAACCTCATCTTGAGAATCATTGATGATTAAAGTCCTCTTGAATTATGTGTGTTGATATGTGCAGTAATTCCGTACCTATATATTCCTGCTGAGGTTTACACACTTCAAAAGTTTGGAACATAGGTTTATTTTTTATTAAAACAGAAGGACTTCATTAATCGGGTGAGTAAAAATTTGAATTAAACTTCAGGAAAACCAGAAGGGTCTAGTGCATTCCTTCTATGCCTGAGACTCTAGATTTCTAATAACTTAGATCTATAGTAAATGTTATAATGTAAGTCTTACTTAGGGTGGCTCAGGGAAACCGGGTGGTCTCTGGTGCTTACGAGGAACTAAACTCTCTCTAATGGGTCTGAAATGTGGGACAGGGATACAGTTGTGCGAACTCTGAACCTAATTCTAGCCCTTGGGTATCACTCTGGAGCTAGGAGGTGGAATAAAGTGGACCCTTTAAATAGATGTCGATCGAAAATCCACTACGATGACATGAAGCAAGCCTTGGGCACTACTGGTGTTGCTGGTGGGATGTCCTGGTAACCAAGTGCCCAGCCACCAGTGTCTCATAAGAGACACAATCCAAAATCCTGCATTGGTAGTCACTGTGTTCCAATTACCAGTTAAGGACCAAATGATTAGTCCTGGTTTTGTCTAGGCTCAGCTGAACTAGTTAACTCAATTAGTTGGTCTAAGGATGAAGTTTGCTTTAGTGGTCTGTACCTTAAAAACTGCCAGTCACAGGCAACTTTAGTTGCAACTAGGACAGTCTCTGGTCAAACGAGGACCAAGAGGCACCTTGTTCTTTAGGTTTGGATGGAACCTACTTCAATCAATGAAAATGTGATGATATTACTGTAACAACAAGCGATTAGAAAGATAATTCCAATGGTTCTGGGAACAAAAAGACCTCCTCCACCCTGCAGTACCAAACGCCACATTAGGTTTGGGAAGGAGATTGCTAGGTCTGGGGAGAGGAGGGATTCAGGCAGCCTATGGGCATCTTGATGAGTTTTGGACAGTGCAGACCCCCAAATCTTTGTATCGTGAAACCGCTCCTCGACCCATATGGTACTCTCATTGGCAACTTGAGGTGGTTGGTATTATTTCACTTACAACCATATACTCCGAATTCCTTTTTGGGCAATGACATTTGAAGTTTGAGTACCCAGTATGAAAGTTAACCCCTACTTAACAAAAAGGCATGTGCAAAGTCCACCATCTTCTCCAATCCCTTCCCCAATTATAATGGTGGAGGAATTCTACCTTTGAATGGCACAGCGTTGGCTCTTGCATTGGGAACTTCATGTGGTAACTATAGACATGATGTAACATGTTCTTGGACCAACTGACGCCCAATTTAGGATGGACAGTCAGTCACCATTTTAAAAGTGTCTACATGTGCAAGATTGACATGTAAATAATTGCTGTCCACCGTTAAATAGTCATGCAGGGTGTCGCCCACTGTGCGCACCACATGGGTTCCCGGCCCTGTGCTCTCAATCCACTATGGGGTATATTTTCACTAACAAAAGGGTTTGTACCCTGTCTTGCAGTCTTGAGTCTATGCAAATTCACAAATAGGCTAGTCCTCATTGATTTCACATATATTTTCACTAGTCATATATTGTAGTGGCAATTCCATCAAGCTTAATAGACTTAGTGCCACAGAGGAATTTCTCTGCGGGGACTCCTGGCATGCCAGAAGCCGCTTTGATGATAAAAAAACATCCTCTACCTTGAACTGATCCTTGATAATAAATTTAAAAATTGCATACAAGCATTATAAATGACTACATCCAAATATGGTAATGAACATCCCAGTGCTCTAACAAATTGCCAGCATATCAAGAGTCGGTCATAACAATACCAAAAAATAGCATCTCTTTGTTGATTTAAACATTATATATTAAATAGACCCAAGATAAGTATATCTACATAACACACAAAAATAATAATAATCTAGCCATGAAAACTAGCTATGCCGTTCATGAAAATGATACAAAATAGCTTTATAATTTTCCTTTGGCAGCATTTCTTAAAGCATGGATTTTATTCCGGCATCAAAAACATCCCTCAATTCCAATAAGTACTGAAGGTGACATAACAGAGCTCAGTTCTACTAGAACCGGTTTTTAAATCAAAACTAAGGCTTTTTCCACCCATATTTGCAGTCTGAATATAACTAAACTATCGGCTATGACACACTTGAGCAAAGTAAATGAATCCCATTGGTGAATTCTATAGATTTCAAATATTCATTCCAAAAAGCCAGATTTTTCGGCAGCTCCAACACAGATGCATGAATTTACCAGGTACCAGTTTGCAGTTCCAGAAGTAATCAGAAAAATATAGCTTTGTTTACCCTAGATTGAGACCAAGTTTCACCTTTGAAAGTCCCTTTCACAATCTTTTGCACATCTGCAGCGTAAACTGAGAACCATAACTGCCTATCCACTGAAGTCTGTGATTATCTAAATCACCTTTATCCATATTATAATCATGGACTAATTTATATAGTACAGATGCAAATATTAAATTAGATTTTAGCATTTTTATTAAGAAGGTAGCATCTGGAAAACTCTCACAGTCACTGAAGACATTCGACTTTTGGTAAGACAGCTGACAATATTGGTAACATCATTTAGTAGTTTAGATTTAAATTGTATAAAACAAAAATTCCATATTTTGTTATTCTGCCACTCTTGTCGTATATAAATAAAACAGCTTTACCCCACAAATTCTAAAAAGTGTTTGAACATTTAGTTTAACTTCTCAGCGCTTAAAAAAAAGAATATAAACAGAAACAGAAAAGCATCAGGCAACATTCAATAAATATTCTCCCCCTACATAATTCAAGCAAGTATACTAATAATTAGAGGTCAATCCTAAAACATGGAAATAAGGCACACCCTTCTCCAACAGTGGAGTGGAAGCAATACATTGTTGAGTCTGCTGAGACGAGTATTTATTTTCCTTCCAGACCCTACTTGGAAGGCTCTCATTCAAACGCTAGTTATGAGTCGACTTGACTACTGTAATGCTCTATTGGTCTTGGCTAACGAGGCCTCGCTGGATCGCTTACAGGTAGTCCAAAATACAGCAGCTTGGCTGGTATTAAATGCCCCTTACAGATCACTGTCGATTCCGCTGCTTCCGCAGCTTCATTGGCTTCCGGTGCGCAAATGAATAACATTCAAGGTTTGCTGCATCGCTCATAAGGCGGTGTTTGGTAATGGTCCTGCCTACCTTGCAGAGAAATTTAACCAATATACTCCCCTGAGGGATGTTCGATCTGGTTCCAAATCTCTCCTCAAAGTGCCCCTGGATTAACAAGTCATGGACATGGGGGACAGCTTTCTTGTATCTAGCTCAGCGGGGTGGAATTTACTCCCTATTACACTGAGGCAATGTTCGGACTATTTTCAGTTTAGAAAGTCCTTGAAAACATTTCTGTTCTAGACTCCTCTCATAGTGCCAGCACTCTCACGTTTGTCCAGGAGTGCAGAGATACCCCTTCGGTGGTGATTCAGGCGCTATACAAACAGAAAATAAAAAAATAAAATAAAAAAATACATTTACAACATTGTTAGTCTGAATGTCTACCAATCGACTATAAAATCAGGACTTGGATACCTTCAATTTCTTCTAATTTTGGATTATTTTTAAAACAGTCGAAAAGAGAAGTTGTGGATTATGTTTGTAATGGTGTAGGTACTATGCCTACCTTTCTATTTTGAATCAGCCATTTGAGAGTCCATCATGTTTCACGCTTTTCTGAGCGGTCATTAATTTCTAAGTGGGTTCTTAAGTGAGTGATTATCTTGCACTAGAATGATCGTATTGCCAAGAATAAAAGGGTGACAGAGGCCATTAGCTTAAAATTAACTTAAAAGGCAATAATTATTAAATGAACTGGCCAACTAGGTAGCCGCATCATACAATCCTTCAAGAAAAACACATTGCAACACTATTTAGCATATCATATGCTGCCGGCAAGAGAACAGATTGAAAAATCCGTTTTCTACATGGGACAAAAGTAATTTTTCATCAGTTATATGGAAAAATGAACATAGCTCTGATGCACACTCCTCCCAAATGTTGTATTTTGAGAGTAAGCTTACAGACAAGCCTTTTTCTAGGTGACCCAAGGAAATGCGAAGGAAAAGATGGTTAAAATGGTGAAATATCTTTCAAAGTAATTGCAGTACTCTATCACAAAATATGACATTGTATTAATTCATTCTTAACACGCTGCAAAAATGGTTGAGCCACTGAAAGAAATTCAGGTCCTTTAGGTTCACTTTCAAGCTCTCCATGCAACCACCAATAACTCAATTAACATCTTATCATCACACAGAAACACATTAAATATGCTTATTAACAAAAGGCAAATATTTATGGCATGTTACTACGTATGTTTCAGAAAGATTTTTGCTACCCAATACCTGAAGTCTCTCAATAACCAAAGGCCTTTTCCATCTATCGGGGGAATCTTGATTTTTTATATAATAATCCAACACTTCCTACAAATTCATAAAGGAGAGAAAAAGAGAGATGATTTTAATAAGATTTGCATATTAGTATAAAGGTATTATTATTTGCAAATATAATAAGCAATCTTAGATTGACTGAAACATAGGATGCCGAGCTTTGGTGTTTTCATACAATGGCTTAAAGATCTTTTAGAAAAGCAAAGCAATTGGGAGGAACCACTCTCCCTCTATGAACAAACAACTTACCAGTATGAAGTGAAGCCTAACTGCTGCACATTCGGTTTAGGACTTCTCTTTATCCATGCCTGCTCTCAATGTTGCAGGTGTACTTGCATTTAATCAAACTGTTTTTTGTACAAAACGTTTTTCAATTGACATAGTTGGTAACACTAGTAGCAAAATAAAGCACAAAGTTCCCCAGAAGTATTAGAAAAGGAAGAGTGTGTATGTGTATAGAGAAAACCAAGAGGGAAAGAAGAAAGGGAAATTTCCCTCTTGGGAACTAGAACCCTCACACACCCAGCAAGCTAGGTGTCATGCTTCATCATATGGGTCCTGCTCCTCGTCAGACTGGCGCTGCAATGTCTGACGGGCACCCGCGAAGGGGCTCTTTAGCGGAGATCTTTTGTTCCAGCCATATGGTGCATGCGTGTGAGAGGGCAGAAAAGGTGTGTCGTCGTGAGAAGTTGGTGGTGATTAAAAAAGGTAAGTTAGTCCACAAGGATTTTTAATAGCGTGGCTGACTCCCTTGGTTAAAATAGTGGGAGGGGAGATAGACGCTACGGGAGTAAGTGGCGAAAGTATCTACAACCCTCTGTTTAGGTCGACATGTTTCTTGCTAATCTAGCAATTCCTCAGGACCTTGGTGTCTAGTACTACACAGTGAATTGAAAACTTATATACAACCTTAATTTGATTGGTCTGTGATGGGCAGGCCAAATGGTCCTGCTTCAAGTGGTGCAACCTAGAGAAGAGGAGAACATATAGGAAGGGTTGTCAGCATGGTTCTCCTCTTGAGCCTAGGTGCATTACTCTATACATAAAACACACACACTAAACTATTTACAAGACTCAGCCGAGTCAAAAACAATAGAAGATTGGACAAAAAGGTGCTTACCCTAAGTGTATCCCTAAGTGTATCCCTAAGGTGCCCCGCAGTCTGCTCCTGTGGGACCTGCACAGAGGAGTCAGGGACCTAGGGGAGGTAGGGGGAGGAAGGGAACAATTAATTTCCTTAAATGGGGGCCGGTATTCAATTGCTGGAAGAGAACATTCACAGTTGGGCTAACCTGGCCAATTCCACTACTGATGCCCAGTGTCCAGTTCTCAGAGCGGTAACTGTGGCAAAATCAGGCCTGCAGAATGGATTCCGAAGGTATCGCCCTTCCAATGCTCAGTGGTGATTGACAAAGAGAACCACTGAGCCTCACCGAGCCCCTCGAGTCTGCAACGTCAACAAGGAAGGAGACGTGAGAGTGCGAGGGGAGAAGAAGCCCGCGTTCCCTTCTCAAGGTTACATCTACTAAAAGTAATGGCGAGGTACGGACCCCGTCTCCAAAGTTAGCCCATGTGCCCCAGATCAGCCTGTCTCAGACTCCACATCGGACCTCAATGCGTAATTGCACCGAAAACCACAAGTATTTCAATGTAGCTCAACCCAATTGATGAGCCGACATCATTTACAGGGAAACTTACCCAAACGACGTGCGGTCTCCGCCTGCAACACCTACCCCCACGTGGAATCAGTGACGGATCCGGAGCGACTGGTAACTATGTCGCCGTTGATCAAGCGTACTTGTACCCTGCGCCTCCGGATTCCGGTGATTGCCATAGTGGGCGTGGTCACGCCTTTGGAGTATGCGCATGCGCAATGGTAAAAAAGTGCTTGCTACGATCTGTACAGAGTAAGGGGAACAGCCGGGAATGTCTGGCGGCCATGTTGGGTGGGTAGGCGGTTGGGTATTCACCTAGACGCCCCAAAAAAAAAAAATACAGTACCACGGCAACAACCTGAAAAGGTTCTTCTTTGGATAATCTTTCATCTGTGTAAAGATTCAGGTTTCTTTAAAAAAACATTTATTTAAAGTTTCCATACTAGTAGCAAGCAATAGAACGCCTACATTACAGTGAGGTAATTTAGAATACGGTGGCTCACAATACATACATATGAACCCTCTTACATTTTCATGTCTAGATTTTTTTCGAAGGTGCCCACATATGGCTATAGGTGAATAAGAAAAGCCACCAACTGTGAGCCGTTCACAGATACAATCAACTGTTATTAGTGTCCTGGTCTTGTTTTGATTATGGCTGTAGCTTTGCATCACAATTAGAAAGAAGATCCTATTGCTGCCAAGCAAAGGAGTTACAAAGGTGGGGTTAAAACCATCTTTCTGCATTGTCTTTTGGCATATGTATAGAAAGGGATCTATCTATATATTTTTTTAATCGGACAGCCGGTTGCTGTCAGTTTTCCCATTGCATTGATTTGGCAAATTTTAGCCCACCACACCACCACTTTGCTGATAGGTCAGGGGTTTTCCGTGTTTGAGCTTTAATAGTTTAGTTCCCTGAAGAAAGCACACAACTCCTTTGCTGGTCACTGAGGATAGAGCATGCAAACTGTCCACTTCAATGTCCCAAAGTAGAACTAATATTAAAAAATGAGTGTTTTGTATTGCCATCCAAAACCTTCCGATTCATGTACACATCCACCATATGAGCAAATATGACACCTCATCTCCTTATACTATCTGCAGCATCAATGATATTTACAAAGCATTGCTGTTCTTCTTATTGGGGTAAGGTACCAATTGAATTAATGTATGACCATTTCTTTTATCTTGTGCAGATTGAGGTCAAAGCGACTATTTACAAATAATCAGCAAGGAACTCTGTCACCTCAAGCTGAAACTCCTCTGGCCATATTATAACATGTAAGTGTTTGAGATGGTTCTCCCATTTCGAGCATTTAATATGAGCGGGATACTGCTCATGCCAAATAATGTCAAGTTTTAAACTTGTGTGGTTTCTCTATTTGCCCCGTGTTGCATCATAGCTTGCCTAGCCCAATAAGTAGCTATCTTATTCTATAAGTATCTCTCAGACCTAATTAAAAATATATTTTGGCCATGCCATCAAAATTACATTAACAAATGGGTTTTCGGGTTTATGGGCATTCTTCGAACAGCCGTCCTTGATAATCCTCGAGATTCATGTCAGGAGGGAAGTCAGGACTGTGTATGATCAGTGTCAGCGGGCAAGTATAGCTGGGTATCACCACCCTGATCCAGTGAGCCAATATAACTGTGGTAGACAGTAGGGGTCCTTAAAATGTGGGTCTTCTGGGGCGAAATCAGTGAGGAAGACTACAAATATTTGGATGTTATTAAAATACATTTACACAAAAACAAATATCATTAACACAAAAAGGATAATGACTGGTTTGATTCACAATTAAATAAATGAGATTCATAAGTACACTGAAAGATTTAAGTAGACGTATGACTAAAATTACAGTTGAAAGATGAATTAATTTATATGGTGTTCCACCAGTATGAGTGTGTCATCGCTTTCTGTAGAGGGCAACATTGTCTTCTAGTCGATAGCCACAATACGCTTATTAAAAGTACTTTACATGTTTCCTGTTCCAGGTTATAACATGGGCTATTCGGGGCGAACATGGACCAGGCAAGCGTGGGAACCAGTTGTGATGGCAAAATAGTGTTGTGCAGTTCCTAGGAATCCCCAGGACCTGTGGGCAAAATCCTTTATAACAGTTCGAACGTCAGCCGAGCGCTGAGGCCAAACCCACAGCAATCAAGAGCTTGAGTCCCCAGCCACCAAGATGTACTTGTAAGCCCCATCTGAATTTAAGGGGCTGCAGTGGTCCAAATAGACACATGCGAGAGGTCTGTCTGAAATGAGCAGTGACATTTGCGCTGGACGTGCGATTGTGGACCCCTTCATCTGCTGATAGATGAAGCACTTTAAGACATAAGCCTTTGTTTGTTTAGACAAACTTGGCCACCAGAATCGCCGCTTCAGTAATGAAATTGTAGCAGTGACTACTGCGTGTGCTGAGCCCAGACCCTTGTGCGCAGCAAGTATTAAACCTAATCAGCTATCCATGTTTGGTATGATTCTATTCCCCACTCCTGGAATTTGAGCATACGGTGTATTTTGCATATCTAATTTATAGGAATATTTGAGTGGAAAGCCCTTTGGACCAGTAAAGCCGTCTTTTGAGGCATTGAACGCTATCATTATGTCTAAGTCTATCCTCGTGCTAGAACGAGTGGTTGCAGCTACGGCAGCAGTTCGCACTGTCACCCTGGCGGCTTCATCAGCCAGTGAATTCCCTTCAACGTGTACACCAACACGCTGATGACTCAAGGTGTGAATAACTTAAGCCTGTGGCAGGCATGCTTTCAGCTTTGCCACTTGTTCCCATAACAATTTTTGCTTAATTGTGCAACCCTTGGAATCTCTGAACCCATCCTGGCCCCGGTACAAAAGATATTCATTATACGACTGCACAAAGTAAAACGAATCACGTACTATCGGTGTAGGGAATTCCAGATCCGTATATTGTAGTGCTAGTATCAGGGCTTGCAGCTCTGCTAGCTGTGCTGTACAATCTCCTAGAGATTGCGTAGACTTATTGCTGGAATGGAACCTCAGCCCCGCATACGTCCCTTTCTCTATAGCACATGGTGTTGTTTACTTCCAATGGCAGGTTAATGAGTGTAGATGATGTATTCATATTTTTCTAGAGGCAGGATTTCATTCGGGAGAGGGTATTCTTGTTCGTACTGCAGGAACCCTTTTGGTTTCAGTGTAGTATCAAATTTATAGTCTACATCTGTTGAAATGAGAGATTTAGCCCATTGTATCCATCGCGGATGCAATGCCTCGCATTTGGTATACTGGCCTTGGTCACAGCTTCTAAAGTTGGTACCAGGGATACAACGATTATGCGTTTCCCCTGTGCTAGTGCTCTTTCTCTCACTACCATAGACAAAAAATGGTTCTGTCGGGTTCTCATAGGTTACTTATCAGCGCACTGAGTGTCGCATACGTGTTATCCAAAAATTAATAGTAGGGCATGAATTTCACACACTCCTAAACACAGACATATAGTTCAAAATAATGACAATAATGCAGTATGTACGTATCCACTGTACATTTTTATCAGAATTAAATCATTCATATATGTTCACTTCCGCGGTACATTAAGGCTGTTTACAATGGGTGAAATATACAAAGTGATCATGTGACATATGTGCTTGGTGGTAAACAATGTGCTGTATATACAGGGTGGTTCAGGACTTATGTACAAGGGAAAGGAAAAAGATTTTGGTGGCCAGACACGGAACCAATGACTACTAGTGCTCCTTTTGGCCTGCAGAGCCTTGGTTGATCTGAGCCCTATTTTGTCGTCGACGTTTCAACCCACGTTGTGCTCCCTTGGATAGTCACTTAGGGTCTGCATCAGTACAGAGTGCGGGGGTGGGGGGAGTATGTAGTGCCAGCCTAAGGATTAAAAAGGACACATGGATGACAAGCGTGTGGATCGCTTGTGTGAGAGCAAACGCATAGCTAGAGAAGGAGGTGGATAACTCACCTAGTGCAAACTAGATGGGGTTCTGGTGGCATGTACCTCTTAGTAGTGCCTGGCGGTAAAATCTGGAAGGACCCGGGCGTATGATTGGCTGAAAAATAGAAGGGTGTGTGGTTACCTAGGCGCAAGGAATAAGTGTAGGTGTCATCGTGTGTGTTGCGGCCTGTGTGCCATCCTACCAGTGGATGCGATCAGTTGGTCTATGAAGTGCAAAAATGGTTTTAACGAAGGTGGAGGAAGCGCAGTTTGTAAATTAAGTTAACTACAGTCTCTTGGTCTAAGGAGTGCAGAAATGGTTTTAACGAAGGTGGAGGAGGCGCAGCGCTCACATTGTACAAGGCCTGGTTAGTGAATTAGGGTAACCACAGTCTGATTGATCCGCAACTAATGCGTGAGTTAAAATGCAGAGTGCGCTCCTAGATCATGTAAATCTAGGCGTGCCACAGCGAGGCCACGGTGCTCACAAGAAGATGCTGGTGCCGGGTAATCAATGAGAGAGTTAAACCATAGTGAGTCAACGGCTGATAAATTATACTTTTAACTGTGGCAATCAAATGAAAGTTTTACCAGCGGCAAGTCATGTGCATAGAAACAACGGCTAATCAATCGTGGTGCTCTATGGACTACACTTGTGCTGGGTAAAAGTCACGGGTGGGTCATGTGATGTGAACTCGATGACTAAAAACAAGCAATGGGAGCTTTCTACACGTAAAAGGTTACAATCCTGGCATATCACTGCTGAGCCGCAGGGAGCGACCCAGCCGTAGCGTGGACTAATGGCAGTGACACACCTTCGGTCGTTGTGAACGGATCTGACTATCAGCGGAGGAGAAGCAGGCATCAGTCCTGCGTTATCGCTGCGAATGAATCCAATTGGGTTCACGCAGACGAAGAGCCCTTAAATGGCGTGTCAGACAGCGTGCACGCTGCATGGCTTCAGGTGATTCTTGGTTGCTAGGCAACTGGTGATGATCGATAGGGGATTAGTGGATGCGTTCTGTGTGCCACATCCTCCCCTCGTCTTAAGCATCAGAGCAGGCGAGTGTGTGCTGTTAGTATTAATGAACACCCTTTTCACCACGGCCCTGCAGACCGAATATTTATACAATGTCTAAGCATACACATATGTTGATTCCAGACAAATGTGTAAATTGAGATCCTGTTTGAACATAAAAATTGTTACAGTTACACATATAGACAGTTGTGCGCAAGACCTCATTCGTTACGTAACAGGTTACAAGGACTCTGTACGGTGTAATGTGTGTGCTGTACATAATCGAATGCAGTATGTTCTTATTAAGCACAGACATAAGTCCAGTTATTCAAAGAGACAGTTGTTTACAGGGTGTTCCAACAACTCGGTATAGTGCATATCTCAATGTGTGTGTTGAGATGAGGCCTGCACAAACTCATATGCGGTAAGATCGTGTTAAGTACAAACACATTTAAGCACAAATACAGTTATTCATAGACAGTTTTATGCAAACGGATATAGAGAACTTTGTGTTGGTGTATCTCGTAATGCGTGTCCTGAGAGGAGGCCTGCACATAGTCATCCATGTAATGGTGGTATATGTCATAGTGTGTGTACTGGTAGCCCATACCCACTGCCTATGGTGTGTGTGCCTTCCGTGAGCTGTTGATAACTGCCCCAATTGTTTTGCAGTCTCCTCATGTTCATTGAGGTCAGCAACCACTGAGTTTAGGGAATGGATCCATCTGCACTCTTTAAGGTTCAGAGCCGCTGCTATTGAACCCCCTCTAGGATGTGGGCAGAATTCTCCAGTACCCTCCATCTGATGCTCTCCGGGGGATGGTTGTGTGTGATAAAATGTTCCATGAGCGGGGCTCCCTGAACCTTGCACCTGACTCTACCCATATGCTGGAGAATGCGCGTCTTAACCTTCTGTGTGGTTTGTCCTACATATGGTGTATTGCACGGACATATAATGATGTACACTACATTGATGCTGTTGCAGTTAGTGAACACTGGTAACTATGTGCTCGACCATTGTGTGTGAAGGTAGCCCCTTCAACTGTGAGTGGACAAGCTTTACAAGAGCCACATTTGTGGTGTCCCATTATCAGTCGAAGTCCCAGTTGGCTCCTCACGTCGGGTGGCCTTGGTGGCTCAAGATAGGCCTTGACTACATGGTCTCTGATATTTCTGCCCCTATTGAAGGCAAAGAGCGGATGCTCAGTGGTTTTGAGGCCATTTGCAACCAGGTTCTGGTACTTCTTGATGATCTTCTTTATGTCGTTGCTCTTCGAGTTGAACGTGATGACACAGACAATGTTCTCAATTCTGGTCTTTTTTTCCTTGGGCTGTAGTAGTTGCTCGCTGGGACAGTACCATGCTCGCTTGAGAAGTCCCGCGGGGTATCCCCAAAGCCTGGGCGCTAAATTCCGTTCCGTTTGCGGAATTTGCGGAATTTGGGTAATTACACGTTCCGTGTAGAACGGGAAATTGCCCAAAATGGCAGTGGCACACCTTCGTTCGTTGTGAACGGATCTGACCATCGGCGGAGGAGAAGCAGGCATCAGTCCTGCGTTATCGCTGCAAATGAATCCAATTGGTTTCACGCAGACGATGAGCCCTTAAATGGCATGTCAGACAGCGTGCACGCTGCGTGGCTTCAGGTGATTCTTGGTTGCTAGGCAACCGGGGATGATCGATAGGGGATTAGTGGATGCATTCTGTGTGCCACATCCTCCCCTCGTCTTAAGCATCAGATCAGGCGAGTGTGTGCTGTTAGTATTAATGAACACCCTGTTCACCACGGCCCTGCAGACCGAATATTCATACAATGTCTAAGCATACACATATGTTGATTCCAGACAAATGTGTAAATTGAGATCCTGTTTGAACATAAAAATTGTTACAGTTACACATGTAGACAATTGTGCGCAAGACCTCATACGTTACATAACAGGTTACAAGGACTCTGTACGGTGTAATGTGTGTGCTGTACATAATCGAATGCAGTATGTTCTTATTAAGCACAGACATAAGTCCAGTTATTCAAAGAGACAGTTGTTTACAGGGTGTTCCAACAACTCGGTATAGTGCATATCTCAATGTGTGTGTTGAGATGAGGCCTGCACATAGTACCATGCTCGCTTGAGAAGTCCCGTTGGTTATCCCCAAGGCCTGGGTGCTAAATTCTGTTCTGTTTGTGGAATTTGCGGAATTTGGGTAATTTCGCGTTCCGCGTAGAACGCGAAATTGCCCAAAATTCTGCATTCCGCGATTTCGTGAAATTTTTTGCTTGTTCTCGTTCCCAAAATCCGTGTTTGTGAAAAATTTCCCCCAGAGTACGCAAACAGCGATAGCGAACAGTAAAAAAGCATCATGAACAAGCAATTCCGTGTGTTCCCAGAATTTCTGCGCGTTCGCAGAAATTTTTTACAGGTTCGCGGAGATTTGCGTAACGCGATTCCGCAAATTCTGCCCACCCTATCCCCGCTCTCTTAACCTTTCGGTGAGGTTTTCTGTTTCCTTGAAGTCGTCCTCCACGCATGTACAATTCCTCCTCAGTCTCAGATATTGCCCGTAGGGTAAGTTGTCTCTCAGATTGCGGGGATGGTGTGACTCATATTTGAGGAGTCTATTCCTTTCTGCCGGTTTGCGGTACAGGTCACAGTACAACAGACCTTCATCGACTCGGAATGTGAGGTCCAAGAAGTTGATGGCTTCACTGCTGTGAAGTTCATGGTGAACTGGATATCCCGTGATCTGCAGTTGAGCCACTGCTCAAAGTCTTTGAGTTCTTCTTCTGTGCCAGTCCAAATCATCAAACCATCATCTATATGGCGTTTCCATACTGCTATCAAATAGATGAATGGGTTGTTATGGCTGTACAGGTGTTCTTCCTCATAGTCGTCCATAAAGATGTTAGCCAGGCTAGGGGCATATGTAGAACCCATTGCCACGCCTTTGCATTGGAAATAGTACCGGTTCCTAAATATGAAATAGTTTTTCTTCATGGCGGTTTCTAGCATGGTAATCAAGAAATCTGTTGGACTCCAGTGTGGTCTTGGGCGTTTGTCCATGGTTGATCTTACCACATCAAGTGCCTTGGCCTGGGGTATAGACGTATATAGAGAGGAAACGTCAAGTGTCACGAGTAGTTGGGTTGGAGAGTTAAATGGTTGGCCCTCTAGTAGATGGATAATGTGCATCGTGTCTCTCACATACGATTTCGTCTCTGTCACCCAGGGCTGCAAGAAATGATCGATGAATTGGTTAAGGGGTTCTAGAACGGAACCACAGCCAGAGACGGTCGGCCTCCCTGGAGGCTTCTCCAAGCATTTGTGCACCTTGGGGAGGGTATATATTGTGGGAATTCTTGGTTCTTTGTTATTCAAGAACTCTTTCACCGGTACACTCAAGAAGCCTTCCTTAAGTCCCTCATCAGTCAGTTTCTGAATGAGTGAACTGATCTCACCAGTGGGATCTCTTGGTGTAGGGAGAAATCTTTCCCTCACTCCCAGTTGTTGTTCAATTTCGTCCACATAGTCTACGGTATTCTGTACCACCACCGCCCCACCCTTATCGGCCGCCTTGATAATGATGGTATTGTTCTGCCGTAGGGTGTTCAGTGCCAACTTTTCTTCTTTGCTGATATTATGTCTTATGTACTTCCGTTCCTCCAACAGCTCCATTGTTTCTAGGAGAACGTGTAGTGTAGTTCCTATAGTCCCAATAGGCTCTGCGCATTGGAATAATATATCAGCAGTGTAGACGTAGGACTGAGGTTAACTAGGTCTCTACTGACTATATTAGACTTAAGTTTTTGCCAGCTAGCTCAGAGTTCACTAGAAACTTTCTCGAATAAGCGAGGAGGAGTTTAACCTCCCTGGATAGAAGGGATTTAGTTTCTGACAACCATAAAACATGACAACTTTGCTCTCCCTGATTAAGAGTATATCTCTAGAGTCGTGTGAAAACAAAAGACAGCTATTTCAATCAGTCAAAAGGTGCGGACTTAGTTTCACCAGTTTGCAGAGAAAAGAGAGACGGGCGTTTTCAATAAAAGGTATTATTTATTGAGCAGTCTCCTTCCTCATACAAGAGAAATGAATTGCTACAATTGCAACACTTATAGTAAAGTAAAGTGCATACAGTAAAAGCAGTATTATAAAATAATACTGTAAAAGCACTGATATGGTTTCTTAGCCATATGATACTTTAAAATAGATGAAAGATATACATACATATATACATTGACTAATCGTACTCAACTGGTGCTTCTAAATACGCCTACCCCGGTGTACCTGACCTAAGCCTAATACGTGGGAAGGAGTAAGTAAGTAGCAGTTTAAGTTAAGTTTGTTTTGCCAAGAATCTGACTCAAGAATTCTCTGTAAGGGTTTAGTCAGTTCAGTACCTGGGTAATAGAAAGCAGGAGGGCTGGTATCTCTCTCTCAGGACTCGATATCCCAGTCACCCGCAAGGGTAAGCTGGAAGCGCCGGAGCTGGATTTTCTCGGCAGGAGAAAAGACAGCGTCTTTCTCAGCGCGTCAAAAGGGAGGGGCAGCGTCCGTGGGCTCTCGCATCAGCTGGGCTCCCGGGCAAGTAGATAGCTGCTCCAGATTCACCACCACCGTGTCTTTGCTTAAGGCAGCGTTGGTATATTTATACCTGAAAGGTGCCGGGTTTGACGTAAGGCTGGACATAAGACGTCAATAAAGATGTCACTAAGAACTGGTCGTTCTTACAGTGCTTTACAGGAGTTCTCGGACGAAATCAAAACAAAGGCAATGGGGATTTCCCAGGTTGCCGGAGGCTTGGTTTGTTTAGAGAACTCGGTGTGCCTTCTAGGGGGCTGGAGGAGTAGGCTTGCTTAATGTGACAGCATGTGCTACGACTGAATTATGAATAGGGTTTTTATGCCGTTGTAGGGATATTATTGATTTATAACCGGACAAGGGCGTAAAATAGAGATATCGATTCAGGTCCCTAGATAAACACACTACAAACGATGTGCTCAAAGGCCAATATCCTTTGGCTCATTAGGTATGCTCCAGGCGTAAAGGTGGATGCCGGTCTGAATTGCGTCGCGGTGATAGGGGGGTTGTACACATTTTTGCTGAATCTGATCTTTCTGAAGAATTTCCGCATCTCTAGTTTGAGGGTGAAGGAGTCCGGTGTAGTTGTTGGAACAAAGGACAAACCTTTGCTCAACACCTTCCTTTCAGCCAGTGTCATGTCATAATTCGATGGGTTAATGATGGGATCCAGAACTGAAATGCCCTGCTTGCGTCCATGTATGGCTACAATCAATTGGTTTGCTGTGGTACCTACTCATGGGAGCTCAGTGGTACTCAGGGAGCCATGCTCACGGGCAGGTATGGCTACAGTTAATTGATTTCCTGTGGTCCATTCTCGCTGGATCTTGGTGGCACTCAAGGTGTCTTATCCAAAGGCCGATGTGGGTATGTTGGGGGCCCTTGCGATGTCTTCTGATGCAGTGTGGGGGGGTTGTGTAGGGGTAACACTGGTGATGAATGTTGGTGCTGTCACCACCTGTATGCCTGCCTGCGTGTAGAGAGTTCTCCTTGTGTTTCTGATGGGAAAAATCTCACCCGTGGGTTGCCCCGTTGTGTGTTCCTGCCCCTGTTCCATCCCCTTGTCTGACCCCAGTTCTGTTCTGAGCCACCACCCCTGTTTGACTGGCGGTAGCCTCCCCCTAAAAAATGCTGGCATTGATTACCTTGGTTGCTTGTGGAGGGCCTGTCAGAGTCTGAGTACGAGCCACTGCCGAAAGAGGAATCAGAGAAGGTGTTAAACCTCCGTGGGCCCTGCCTACTTCGGTTGGAGAAGAATCCCTGGCTAACCTGCTGATAGTAATCGTCAGCCAGGTATGGCTAGGTCAACTTTTTAAGAGTTTGAAGCCGCTGCACTCCTAGGTAAATAAAGTGAGTTGAGGGTAAATATGTACAAAAGTTATAGGTGCTCAGGGAGGTCACCTTCTGGGTCCAAAATATGTTCCAAAGGTTTGGTAATCCCCAAACCTTTGGAACATATTTTCTTCATGACCTTGGGATTTGTGATCGAAATTGATATGTATAATAACACCATCATATGACGTAATATGATCGAAATCTGAAATTACTGCAAAAAATTGAAAATTGAATTGAATAAAAACTATTATGATCGTAACTACCTTTGGAATACTAGTATACATTTAAACCACGCACTTTCGTGCATTGAAGAGTGCCTAGGTCAACTTTTTGTCATAGTTTCTTACATCCTTAGATAGTTTGTCCAGTTTTCTGTTTAAGGTTATAGTATTGAAGTCGGCCAATGTTTTTTCAGCCCGCTCCAATGCTTCCTTTGCGTTAGAAAGGGCCCGGTCTTCTAGTATTTCTTTTTTTAGGTCTGCTATCTCTAGTGTAAGCTTTTTTACATATTCAATTGCCGTCTCTACCCCAAGCACCATCTAGTGCCTGGAGCGGTTGTTGGCGATGAAGCTGAAGCCTTCCCTAAATTTAGGAACATCAATGAAGATTGCTAGTTAGTTTCTGACCTGCAACCCTTTAGGAATAATATTTGCTTGCAGGTATTTTGTTAATACATGTCCATGCAAGCGAGACCGGATCAGTTTCTTTTTCAGCCTTTCTAGCTTGGCTAGTTTCTCTTTGAGACTGGCGTCGACCAACAGTCTATCTGAGCCTAGGAGGAAATTGGATGCCCCCTAGTCTTGTATAAGTCTGTACTGCTGTCAGTATTTTTTTCTGTGGCCTCAAATCGTATTTCAGCATTTGTGTATAAATGTGATTTGTATGCAATTGGGACTGTCTCACCTTCATTGAAAGTGATGTATGTATATCCTGATAAACCCGGGACCACCCGGATCACCAAGTTGGTAGAATTCACACGTGTGCAAATGTTTTAATGCTATCATGTCTGCCTGAACTGAACGGAGAGTGTCCGTGTGTTGTTGTGTCCACTGTTGTGCCATGAAATCAGGTCTTTTTTAAAAAAAAAATCTTTTTATTGACATATTCAAAAGAAAAACATCAGGTGACAGACATTGCTTTAACAGTAGCCAATTATACATTTCCATATACCAAAGATACATTTAGGATAACACTCAGGGATCACTGAGATTCCAACGCTACCGTATCTTTATTTACAGCCGGAGGAGTACATATATCCCCTCTGTAGCCATTCCAAGCGCCCCAGATCTTCCCACATTTCCCGGGGCGACTCCTGGCAACGTATACGGACTGCTCCCTGAACATGCACCAGTCTAGATCCTCCATCCATTTCCCAATCTGGGGCACCTGGCTGGCGCCCCACAACTGAGCGATGTTAAGCTTAGCTATCATGCATGCCAGAGTCACCCATTGCTTCCCATGTGAGTTCAGATCCGTTGGTTCTCAGACATTTAGGACACAACGTCGGGTCTCCAACACCAACTCCACTCCCATCACCTCTGGGATCTTGTCATGGATCTTGACTCAGTAGTTCTGTATTTCCGCACAGTGCCATAAAACTTGCATGAACGTTCCAGTCTCCCCACACCCTCTCCGACACTCCTCACTCTCCGCCAAACCCATCCGCACAAGCCGAGGTCCTGTGATGTAGGATCGGTGAAGGATCTTCAATTGCACCAACCTAAGTCTCATTTGGATGGCCACTAATTTCGGGGAGGAGACTGCCTCTCTCCAGTCCTCGTCATCCAATACTAGGCCATCAGCACCTCACTGCTCCCTAATAGTCACCAGGGGATCCTCAGTGTGATTGATCAGTTTTTTATAGATCAGAGAAATAGTTTTTGTTGGAAGATGACCGTCCAGGATCCGGTCTTCTAATGGGGAGGCCTCCGGAGGCGTACTGCCTCTGGGATTATTCGCAAGTAGGGCATGTCTGACCTGGAGGTATCGGTACCGCTCGCTCTCCTGCAGCTGGTGTCTTTCCTGCAGGGCGTCGAATGTAAAGATCTCGTCTTTCCCCCAGATATCCTTGACCTGCGAGATCCCAATGAGGTCCTATCTATCGAAGCCTTTCGTTTTCCACAGGCTGCCCAATCTCTCTGAGCTCCATAACGGGGTCGCCAGAG
Source organism: Lissotriton helveticus (assembly GCF_964261635.1). Classification (NCBI taxonomy): domain Eukaryota; kingdom Metazoa; phylum Chordata; class Amphibia; order Caudata; family Salamandridae; genus Lissotriton; species Lissotriton helveticus. The sequence goes on along the minus strand of NC_136071.1, from coordinate 1,102,300,266 downwards.
TAATCCTCCCGTCCCACTTAAGATACTGATTAGCCAAATGCCACACTTGGACCGCGTGTGCCGCTGGCCCGACAAGGGGAAACCAGCCATTTCTAGCATATGGAGCCCTTGTATAATCCCCCCGGCATCTGACCGTGGTCCATCGCATATCCGGGGTCTAGGGGTGACCCATAGATAGCGTGGTTAACCGCTGCTAACTGGGAGGCCCAGTAATATTTCCGGAGGTCTGGCAAACCGATCCCTCCGTCGTAACAGGGTAGAGTGAGCTTGGGAAAGGCAATACAGGGTCTGCCCTCCCAGAGAAGCGGTCGTTGGAGGGACTCTATTTCCTTGAAATATGAGGGGGGCACCGGGTCCATTGTATTTTGAAGCGCATATAGGAAACGGGGAAGGGCCATCATTTTAAACAGCACAGCGCAACCCAACAGGGAAAGCGGCAACGATTTCCATCTTGCCACATCCCTCCGGAATCTAGCCAGTGGGGGCCCCAGATTATTATCATACCGTAACTTCGGGTCCATGGTCACATATATGCCCAGTTACCAAAATCCCACTGGTTCAATTTTCAATGGCCAGGAGCTTGGGATGACCGGGGGGTCTCCGCTGAGGATGCAAAGCACTGACTTCGCCCAATTTATGGCAAAGCCAGAATATCTCCCAAATATGTCCAGGACATCCAGAAAACTAATCAGAGAGTCCCTGGGGGTTGTGAGATAGAGCAGAATGTCATCTGCGTAGAGCGAGATTTTATCTTCCCACTCGGACGTCCACCGCAGCCCTCGAATCAATCGGTCCCAACGGACCCACGCCGCCAGCGGCTCGAGCGCCAGTGCAAACAGCAGTGGGGAAAGAGGACATCCCTGTTGTGTGCCTCTTCCCACAGGGAAATCAGCGGATTTGTGGTTATTCACCACGACCCTGGCAAGGGGACCCGTATACAAGAGACGGACCCAATCGATAAATTCCCAGCCGATACCCATCTTCCCCAAGACTGCAAATAGATAGGGCCACTCGACCCTATTGAAGGCCATGGTCGCATCCAATGACAATAGGACCGCTGGTTCATGTATGCTCGACGCGCCTCGCAGAATACTGCGCAGCCTCCGTATATTAAGAGCTGTGTTACGGTGCGGCATAAAGCCAGACTGATCCAGATGGACCAGGGTCATAATAACCTTGACCAACCTGGTCGCCAGCAATTTTGCCAGCACCTTAGGTTCAGCGTTTAGTAGTGAGATTGGCCGATAAGAATAGCACACTGTCTTAGGCTTACCCTCTTTATGAATAACAATGATATTGGCTACACGCTGATCATATGGGAGCTGGCCCTTTTCCTTGCTCTCAAAGAACATGTCACGAAGAAATGGCGCTAACTTATTCGCATTGAGTTTATACAGCTCTATGGGGAATCCGTTCAGGCCCGAGGCCTTCCCAGAATGAACCCCTCTAAAAGCCTGCGCTACCTCGTCGTTCATGAGGGGGGAGTCTAGATATTTCCTGTCCTCCTCCGAGAGCGCAGACATCGGGATATCATGTACCATAGTCGCGTTGTCGGCCTCTGTATATGTATCTGCAGATGTATACACTAATTTATAGTAAGCCGAGAACTCCTCTACAATCATTTGCAGATCTGTTACACTCCCTAAGCCATCCGTCTGTAACTCTGCCACCAACCTCGATGCCCACTCCCCTTTCTCCAACCACGCTATCAATTTCCCGCTTTGTCGCGGTGCTCGTAAACCCTACTCTGGGTGTCGGCATGCTGCACCTTAGCCCTATCCCTAGCCAGGCTCCTATATTCGTCTCGGAGGAGTCTCAGACAGTGCACACCCTCGGGGGCGGCCTCCCTCGACACCTCACCCTCCAAAGCCATCAATTCTGCCTCCACTCAGTCCACCTCTGCCCGACCCTTCCTCCTCCTCCCTGAGACGAATGATAGCACTTACACTCTGATGACTGTCTTGTATGCCTTCCACAGGGACCGCTTTGACTCCACCGTTCCCACATTGTCCTGAAAATATCGTTCCGTGACCTGTGTCACCTCCTTCTTGGTGTCAGGGTCTCTCAAGTGCCACGCATTTATGGGGGCAATCCTACCCACATCTCTCTGTACCACCTCTACACTGAGCCAGACCGGTGAATGATCGGAGATCCCCCTGCCCATATGTCGCACCTCTCGGATCCATGCCACCTGTGACGTCGGCACCAAGACATAGTCTATCCTTGAGAAGGAGTGGTGTGCGGCAGAGGCGTGTGTGTAGTGTACTCCTCCTGGGTTCCTCAATCTCCACCCATCCGCAAGCCCAGTGGTTTCTACGAAGTCCGACAACCACCTCTAAGACGGTGTCAGAATTCAGGCTGGGTGCCTATCCACTTCACCATTCATCACAGCATTGAAGTCCCCGCACACAATCAACAGCCCCACAGGCAAAGTTAAAAAAATTGTGTACAGGTCTCGAAAGGTGTCAGTCTGCAGACCCGGCCGAACATACAGAGACAAAAAGGTAACAGTCCTCATTTCCCACAACCCCGAAATGCCAATGTATCTGCCTTGTTTGTCCGCCCATGTGGCCTGGACGGTCAGTGGGAAGGAATTTCTCACTAGGATACCCACCCCCCTAGACCCTGTGGTGAATCCGGCGTGCGCCACTAATTTGTAGCCCCCCTTGTGTAGCGCCATACAACGATTACCAATCAGATTTGTCTCTTGTAGCAACACCACATCCGGGGAGAGTCTCCTGATAAATTGACTAACCATTCCCCTTTTTATCTTGTCGCCTAGCCCATTTACATTCCAGCTGAGCGTGGTAATCCCCAACCCCTGTCTACCAGAAGACATTGAAATGGTACATCATATCTAGGTCACCTGATGCAAGAAAAAAACAACGACAAATTGCTAATAATGTTGCACATCATAGAATCTCAATTGCAAAAAAGCCCCAAACTCCCAGTCCCCCTCCCCCACTCTGCACCCCTGCATGTAGCATACATTCATCCCCAACTAGCAGTGTGCCTGTCGCCCCAACACTAATCTAAAGCTAACTAAAAGTAGAAAGTAGAGGGAGGGCCCGAGCGAACCCACCAGCCCCCGTTTCCCCGCCCCACCATCGCTACCCCTTTACAGGTCAACACACAGCATTTTCTTTACTAACACAGCAAATCAGGGGAACCAGTATGTCCCCATCCCACCCCCCATTCATGACATACTACTATTGAAGCCCTACAGTCACCATGTTACACTTGGTTATTGCTCATCCTCTCCGCCTTGGTCTCGGCTCTCCTTCTCTGTCGCGTGTGTACTGTCCAGCCAATCCGCCGCCACCTCAGGGTTGTCAAAGAAGCAGGTCTTACCATTGAGTTCTACCCGGAGGCGGGCCGGAAACATCATGGCATATTTTAGTCCCTTGAATCTCAATTTCTTCTTCACCGACAAGAAGCCCTGGCACTGTTTTTGTGCCATTTAGGTAAAATCCAGGAAGAAGGAGAGAGTTGCATTTTCGTATTTCAAAGCGGGCCTAGCACGGGCCGCCTGCGGCTTCACGTCTCTGTCGCGAAAATTCAGGACTCTTATGATCATAGGGCGGAGGGGTGCCCCCGGTCGCGGCCTACCCCCGGGACTCTATGTGCACGTTCAACCGTGAAAAAATTGCTGAGGCCTTTAGGTTTGAGGTGGTTGAGAACAATATTTTCGACGAACAGGTCCGGCCCTGCCTTCGTATTCGTCCAGCTTGCGATCCGTGAGGACTCTTGAGGCCTTAAGGTCCCGCACCTCTTGCAGTAGCAGATTCACGTCATCGATCAAGCTGGCCGTCTTGAGCTCCAGTGTCTTCACCTTTTCGCGTGCCTTTGTGAGGTCCGCCCGAATCAGCCCCATCTCAATCGTGACAGTGTCGCGTTTGTTGTCCAGGGCCTCCATCTTCGGGCCCAGGGATGCCTGTACTTCATGTATGACCGCCATTAGTTCCGTCAATGTTGGCTCAGAGGGGGCGAGAGGGACCTCCTCCCCCCCCGACAAGGTCTTTATGGGCTCCACCTAGGATCCTTTAGGGAAAGCGTAGCGATCCAACATGTTGGATTGAATGTTCCTTGATCCCTTGGACACACCACAGCCACGCACTTTGCACGGCGTCCTTATTGCTCCCTCTTCCCACTGGGGCAACGCCGCTAGTGGGCACTTCACAAGCACCCCCCGCACCTTATTCCATCAGCTGGAGGGCAAGACGACCAAGTGGGGTCCCACCAAGGCTGCCCCGCGAACCTCTTCTCCCTGCAGCCACCAGCGCATCTTCCATTCAGTGTGGGCCTATATGACGTGATACATACATCGCTGCTCCCCAGGCCTCTTCATTCTCGAAATCCTCGGGCCGGGCAGACCCGATATTCAGGGCCTACGCCCCTCCCAGCGTGGCACCACCTCTACGCTACACCCTATGGGTCACCCGATGCAGCCTGCAATGTCTAAGCTAGGCCGGTGCCAGGCAGTCCGTGGCCCCAGATACGCTCCTTTCGGGGCGGCAACCCGCCCCAGAATATGCTCCCTGGGCCGAGTGGCGTGTCTCAAATGCCCGCGCCCACTCCGGTCAGCTCTGCCTCCCTAGTAAACATTACGGGGCTCCCTAGACGTCCCGGGGAAGTGCTCTTCCACACCTCGGGCCGGACCGGAGTCGGCCGGTCCGCGGCCCCCGCTGTTGACTCTCCCCAGGTGGCACCAGTAATTACGCAAGTCCCCGGCTTCTCCGCCGGACAAGGCCCCACTCTTTCGGGCGGTGTAACTCTGCCCCCGGACCACAGAGGCGACCCGGGGCTTCGCCTACGGGCGTCGCTTCTATTCCGGAGTCCGGGGGTGGGGTTCAAGCTCAGGATGGACTGCAGGATATTAAGGCAGGAAACGGAGGTCGGCGGAGCCGAGTCCTTACGCGGCCATCTTGGTCGCCGGCTAGGCTCCTCAAAATCAGGTCTTCTTAAGTCGTAAAAATGTTTTACTCTTTCTGCGTAGTCTAGAATGTATGTTCTGCCAAAATTTAGGAATCCTAAAAACCTTTCAGAGTCTTCGGCGGTTGAAGCAGAGCGCACTTTTCTAAAAAGTTGGCTGCCAAGCTCTTGCCTATACTTGATAGCTCGTATCCCAAAAATAGGACACTGAGTTGGGCAATTTTAGATTTCCTGAAATTACATTTTTAGCTCAAATTGGCGAATCCCACAATTATTTTGTTCAGCCTACACAGGTGTTCAAGTAATTCATCGTCCGTCAGACAGACGTCATCCACATAGGACACTGCCTCCTCATCGCATGTTTGTAATAATTCTGACACTCTTACCAAAAATAGCCCCGGACTGTTCTTATACCCTTGAGGTAAATAACAGAATTGACGCTAAGTGCAGAGTGCTGAAAATACTGTCAAGAATCGGCTTTCGGGAACTATATTTTGACAGAAGAATCCATTTGAGATATCTGATATTGTTTTGCATTTCTTCCGTACAATGTTACTCATTAATACGGCACTATATGCGTTTTGAACTGCAAATGTTGGGGTGCATTGGCGTGCATGTGGTCAAATGACAGTAATCTAAAACTAGACGATATGTATTGTCGGGTTTCATTACGGGAAACAAACAATTCTTCATGGAGGAGGTGCAAGTCTCAATCACACCTTGGTATTCCACCTAGTCCAAGATTTCTTTGACCTGTCTTTTTGCATCTTTTCTTATAGGATACGGTCTCTGTGGATTTGGAGTAGTTTTTTTAATGGAATGTCATGGTGAATAGAGTCCATGTCCCACCCTACATGGTTACGGTATAATGCCAGAACTAGCACTAGCACCCTCTCCTGCGCGTATTAATGTTTTAAAGATACTGGAATGAGGTTGGAGAAAGCAGGCAAAATGACGCTTTACCCCTTTGGGCAATCCATCCCAAACTCAGGTGGCCAATCTTTTTCTGCTAACAGGATGTCATATCCAAATGTTAAATTCTCCCAAAAGAGACCTTTAACTATTCTTGTGATGTCCCCCTCTATTTGGAGTGGAATTTCGTACAGTCTATGTGAGACACTAACTCTTGTATCAGGTGTTTCCACCGTAATATGTTCATTCAATACTGCTGTCACCAGAAAGTCCTTCAGGTTCTGGCAAGCTTTGTTACTTCTGCCATCGTCAGAGCCATTCTTCGTTCAGAATCCAAGTCCTCAGTAACCGGGGCATGTTTAATTTCCAAGCCAGCTACTTTCTTCTTTCTTCTTTTTGAATTGAGGTTTTGCTTTAGGCATTCTTCCTGTTTGATAATGTAATCTGAATTACGATGTGTATCCCTTTTTTTCTTTTGTCTATCATCAGTCTTTTGCTCTGATCACCCGTCCCTCTCTGAGTCCTGATACATATCAGGTTTCCTAATGTTATCACAATTCCTAATGTTATACTTCTTTTCAGAGGACTCCTGTTGGGGAGACCACCCCTTGATCATGAATTCTTTTCTGTATTATTATTTTTAGATTGTTTGTTGTCCCATTTCTTTTTAGAAGAAAAGGGTGCTTGCTTTGAGTTGTCCTTGCCAGGACTACCCGCCATTTGTGGCTTCCCTGGTTTGGCTCCTAAACTATCTCTACCTAATGCGGCATAGGTTTCTTCAATCATTTTTGGTAATTCTCACTCCTTATTTACAGGAGCTATTTCCTTAAGGCAGTGGTGTATAGCCACTGCTGCTGCCTCCCCCTTTATGCTGCTCATTATTATTGCAGAGACTTGGGCAAAATTACCCATCAGTTTCATCGCAAGTCCAGGGCAAATCCTGCCCTTTACTCATTTGGTATCTGTTACAATACCTTTGGAATGACTGCTATGGAAGGGGTACTGTGTGTTCTTATGTAGATGGCAGCAAAGACTGTTCCCCAAGTGATACAATCCTCAATCGAGGGAACCATCCCCATTGGCAAGCAAATGGTTAGCATTCTATGTTTTTCCTGCGGACCCATATGGGGAAGTACTGCTTCCAGCTGTGCAATTTTTTGTGCTATCCAAATCGGATTTTGTTGATGTTTGGAGGGGATTGTCCCCATCACTGATTTTAGTGTCTGTGGGTTAATAGTAGGTGTGGTCTGATGTGGACTGACTGGAGCATGTCTGCAGGTTGGACTGTTAATGTTCGATGACGTTCGCATGACAAACTGGACAATGTGTCTGCATAGCCTGACTATGTCTTCATCCACTGGCAGCGTATCTATCTTTGGATTGGATGCGGAGTGCATGTCTCTAAGACCAGCCAAGTCGCTCCTTTTATACTGAGTGGACCGAGTCGTACAACAGATGTTGTGTGTGGGAGGGCGCCTTTAAACCAGTTCCTGTTTTGCTGGTAAGTTAACAGAACTTCAATGTCTTCATATGGAAGGTATTCTTCCAGTGGTTCAACTACAATGCATGTGTGAAACAATTTAGTCCCAGATCTGCAGGTAGTAACTGAACCCAAATATAGAATATCTCTGATCCGAGCACCTCGTGTGCCTCAATCACGAAGGTTACACAGCCACCTGTTGCTGGTACGCTGTGTTCTATCAATTAAATAGTTGCTACATTTCTACAGTTCTCTGTAATGTTGAGAGCATTGGCAAGCTTTTCCTTCCCATTTCCTGAACCACTGCTTGTGGACCTAGTCATTCTCAAATGGAGAAGAATGCAGGTTTTTAGAAATTTAGGGGTTTGCACAATGTGTGGACCATTTTATCCTTACAAGCTTGTGAAACATTCCGCCAATACACAGAGTATATCTGCTCAGCTGAGCCGAACCTCCCTTCCCTTTTCAGACGTCTCTGAAAAGTGTGAGTAGGGCTTTCTGAAAAAACACAACTGAACTTTTTGGATTTTCACTGTTAATAAAAGAACCAAACCAACGTTGGCGGCGCCATGTCATGTAGTTCCTAGGAATCCCCAGGACCTGCACATTTTGGATGACCTAAACTCAGGGTTTGGTGTCCAAACTGACTCCGGAGGCCCCCACAGGATATGTCAGTCGAGAGGCCACTAGATCTACAGTGCCACTACCACTCCCCTGTATCTTACAGTGGTGTCGGTAGTTTCTTGCATCAACAACACATATAATTAAGGGGGACCCAAGGGCAATTTAACGACCAGCTCTGAATACAAGCCCTAATTACATCTATCACAAAAGAGTATCAGAGGGTCAGAAGGAGAAGTCAAGCCCTAGTTCAAACACCAGCACAACCCCAAGTACAGTTCAGCTCACCACCGACGACGAGCTCGACCAGGAACTTACGGAGCAACACGGCCAAGAACAAGGAACAAACCCACACGGAGACAGCATCGTAATAAATCTGAGCAGTCGTACTTTGACCGAGATTGAACAGACTGCCCTCGATAGAGGCCTGGGTTTTGTTCCCACTTTTCGGAATGAACATTTTGAAACCCGATTGGAATTGGCCAGATTTATCAGAAAGGTGAGACTACATTTCTTTTTCATGGACAAGGAAAGATCACCACAAGAGGAGGTAATGACGAATACAGGGCTTAGACCAAAATCGACTTTCAACCCACGACTCATCTTATGCCAGCCCATGTGTTGGCTTTTGAACAGGCCCTTGAAAGAGATTTTGAAGAATTGTTCAAACGAGATGAAAGAACTTTCCACAATCTCCCTAAAGCGGAGCATCAAGCCCTTAAAACTTTGTCAGCTGACAAGTCAATAATTGTCAAACCAGCTGACAAAGGCGGGGCAATCGTCATCCTTGATACTGAGACATATCGAGCTGAATGTCTCCGACAGCTGAGTGACGTTAGATCCTACCGCCTTCTGGATCAGGATCCAACGGCGGATCTACAAAGAACGATCCGTAACATGACGGAGGAAGCACTTGTGGAAGGTTGGGTGACCGAATCCGAGGCCAAATTCCTCAATACAGAACATCCAATTACTCCCTACTTCTACATCTTACCAAAGGTGCACAAGGAGCAACGCCCGCCACCAGGGAGACCGATCATTTCAGGCATTGGGTCAATCCTGGAACCCCTGTCGACGTTTGTTGACCATTTTTTACGCCCAATGGTCCAAACAATGCCCTCATACCTGAAGGACACCACGGATGTCTTACGTCTTCTACCGGAGTTGGACTTTGATGTCACTACTGACCTGTTGGTCTCGTTCGATGTAGAGGCTCTATACACCTCCATACCTCAGGACGAAACTCTTGAAGTGATCCATTCTCTACTTGAATCTAAGGAGTTAGACACCATCACTCCGGTGCACTTCATTATGGCCTGTGCAACCCTGGCGATGAAGAAAAACTTTTTCAAGTTCGAAGATAATATATACCTACAAGTGTCTGGGACCAGTATGGGGAGCGTTTATGCCCCCAGCCTGGCGAATCTCTATGTACACTACTTCGAACAACGACATATCCTGATCGAGTCCAATCCATACTATGACCACATAAAAACATGGAAACGATATATCGACGATATATTGGTGGTCTGGCGTGGCACAAAGGCCAGCTGTCAGGATTTCCTAGGTTGGTTAAACAGTAGGAATGCCTTCTTACGTTTCACCATAGAGATTGGCGGTAACAATCTGGCCTTTCTCGACCTCATGATCAATGCCACTCCAACCGGTTTACAATCAGAACTATACAGGAAGCCCATGTCCAGGAATTCCCTCTTGGCTTATGACAGTCATCACCCTAAGTCATTACGGGACAATTTGCCATTTGGGCAATTCCTGCGGGTCCAAAGAAATTGCTCCACTGGCACAGCCTTTAAGATGCACTCCACTGCACTTAAGACTCAACTCATCAATAGGAAATACCCTTCTTGCCTGGTACATCGAGCCATGAAACGGGCTAGTAACAACAGCCGAGCAGCAATACTGGAACCAACTCCCCCAAAACCACCACTGGAAAGACTCACTTTTGTACACACTTTTGGTACATTATCGAACAGTATCAAAAAAGCAGTAAAGAAACGCTGGTCGATCTTGAACTCAGGACCCCATTCTATCCAACAGCCGTTGTTCTCCTTCAAGAGAGGACCCAATTTGAGAGACCGGATGGTCCATACTAGACCACGTGATGAGACCCCCAGAGCAGTGGGTACTTTATGGGACCTCCCTCCAGTATCCGGCCATCATCCATGTGGCACATGTCAATCATGTGCTCAAACGTCAAAAACCACAGAAATTGACATCGGTACATCTAGACCCTGGAGGCAAGTGAGATTTACTAATTGCAACAACGATAAATTAATTTACTTGATCACCTGCCCCTGCGGCCTCAGATACGTAGGGATGACTACTCGTAAGATCAAGGTGAGGCTGTCTGAACACAGAAGTACCATCAACTGTAAGAGGCAGGCCACCAGACTTACCACTCATTTCATCACCTTGAATCACTCACCGACGTCATTTAAATGGACGGTCCTAGAGAAACCGTTCTTTCCATCCCACGTCACTAATGTGAGCAATTTCCTGCTTAAGAAAGAGCAAAAATGGGTTTTGACCCTTGGCACTGATCGTACAGGTTTGAACGATGACATACCCTGGTCTTCGTTCTGATATAACCGCCTGATTAATATTCTTCTGTGTGACCAAGATGAAAAATGTGCAAAAAACTGCAAAAAATCGTATTCTGAAAATTTTCGTTTCAGTGGTCAATCCAGTATCACCAAGTAAAATGCTACCTAGCCTTTGGTGACCAATTAACATCTGTTGGGCATCTATTACCATTTGAAGTCGCAGAGGTGCTTAGGGTAGTTCTATTGCCAATAGCGCGCAGGTATTACCTTGGCAAACACTGAGGTTCGGTGTTTTTGCCGTTTATTTACCAACCATCTCTATAACAACACGAGGGCTGCACGCTATTGGCCGAATCCCTCTAGCGCTGAACCAATCACAGCGCGGTTGGCATCACTAACGCGTGACGCGGCATCCTTGCGCGTCACGTGGCTAGGTTGTCCAATCAGACACAACTAGACAAAATAGCATGGAAACAGACTGCCGGCACCTCCCCAGACGGCACAGATGCCGCGTTGAAGTACCGACGGAGAGGTAAGGCCTCCGTGAGTGCAGTGAGTATGCATTCTTTCTTCTGTTTCTTGCACCCGTATTACTACAGGGCGCAGCCTCTCTAAATCCCTTTTGAAAACATACACAGAGCGATAATGTGGCGAAACGGTTCCACCTCACGCCACATCGCCCAAAATGCTGATATTTGTCTCGGGGCTCTTTAACCAACGTAGGGTACTACAGCTATCCCAAGTATGTATGCAAGTGGTAGCACTGTCTGAGGGCACATGTTCTTCACTAGTACGATAGACCGGGACCTTGGGCCCCTTATAACATACAGAATGCTAAGTGCTAAGAGCAGGCTTAATACTATGGAGCAATCCCATGTCCCATAACAGGGTTGTTTACAACTTGAGATCCAGATGGGCACAATGACTGAACAGGCTTAGAACGGGTATGACATCAATTGTACCGTTCTGCTTTGTCACACGAGCACACCATCCTATTCTTGTGTGCACCAGCCTTAAACTAAGACAGTATGTCTCGGCTACGAATGAATCTTTTGTTGACATTTTGGTGAGTGATTCAGCTGTTGGATTTATTCACCTTTTTCAGAGCGGTGCTTCACCTATGTCCTGAGCCGCAGCCAGGTGGGGTGAGGTCTTTACTTCTTACAAATCAGGTAAGAAGTCGTCTGTGAAATTTGTAAAAGTTTCAAATTCTAATAGAACTGGTTGACACTAGTATAATTCAGTGTGCTGTGGTTGTATGTCTTGGATATAGACCTCACCAATGTTGAGAATGATCGATGGTGGACAAGGAAGTTTATTGTGGACAGGTGGTGGGTGATGTACTTATGCCATGCATTTCTTTTTCAGTCGAATACTGAATTCGTAAGAGGTATTGGAACGAGTACACCTAGAAGGTTCAGGTGACATTTAAAACAATAACTAAGTCGTTCCGGTTATTCTTATTCTTTTTATAGAACACAAATTTTCTCACTGTAGGGGTTTTTTTTGTTTGCAGTAGCGTCATTTCTAGGTCCTGAAGAAAGCAAGGCCAGAGGGCCACTTATTGCTGAAACATGTCGACCACGTTCCACCGCTAGACAGTTTATACATTTTCCCTGTCTTGGCTATTTTTTAACCTTGGTGTCGGGAGCTATACCTTAATAAAACATTTTTTGCTCCTCAAACCAATTTTACTCACCTTTCTTATTACTATTTGTTATCACTTTTTCCTAGCACTGCACTCTTTTTTTACCCCGTCAGCCACATTGTTAGTACATATCTTTCTAACTCTCAACGACCATGCCCTGACCAACAGGAGGGCTAGTCCTTCTCTGTTAGAGAAAAGAACAGGTGCGTTGTCTGTCCTCGGAGCCCCAAATGATGAAGGGCGGTTCCGAGTGGTGACTGATGGGTGCCAGAGACCGGACGCAAACCTGACCTGGCTATTATAACTTTCACTGCTTGGCTATTGGTAACCACCTCTGTTCATAGTAATCACCGGTAGTTTCTTGCAACCACTGAACTTGACAACCCTAATTCTTCAGGGATTATGGAAAACAGTACAGTACTTTTTGTTCAGTCACCCGTGCTTACTTATTCTCCGGAAACACACAAGATGGCAATTAGGACATTTTCAGGAAGTATTTCTTGGTCCGACAATCAAGAGACAGAAGCATACGAAAGAAATCGCAAGTGCTTATATGGTAAACAGTAGATACATTTCTACCATAGTGCTAAGAAGATGAACATATACAGTTCAGATAAAACAGTAGCATTTGTATACTCCTACAATGCGCACCCTACGTAATTTGCCTAAATGTACCTAGCCATATGTAGGTGTAGCATGTATGTGTGCATATGTGAATGTAGCCAAGCAGCCCCTAGTGAAGCTCCAACCCTCACCTGATGATAGAGAATGAGGGACCCCATCTCTGCTTCGAGGATGACACCCCGCAAGGGATGTCAGACCGCTCGCTGTCGAAGATTCAGCATGCAGGACCCTGTGTCAGCTTGGAAGGAATTCTCTAATTTGCAGGGGAAATAAGGATCTTATATACTAGAGTGGTCAGTCCAGGGTTTCTTCAAGAATCAATATGTTTTTGAAACAACCATAAATGTTTTGAAAACAGTCATAAATGTTTTTCCGAACAAATGCGATCATGCACAGCTGGCTGATGGCCCTTATACGAGACAAATGAGCTAGATGTCTCTTTTTTTATTAGTGAGTACTATTGTGTAAATGTTCACCTCACAGATTAATAGAGCAATTAGCCGGTAAGCCCCCACAGTTGGTTTTGGTAACAGAATGAGTAGGGATTCCATCATACTGTGGGTCAATGCATCCTCCTCATAGAATGAATAAATCTGTTTGTCCTATGAGGAGCTAAAATGCTGCATAAGTACTAGTTAAAAGAGAGCCATGAACTCACCTGGATCCAGGGCTTTGTTGTGGAAAAAAGACTTTAATGAGGAAATACATTGGAGGTCTTTATGATGACATTGTACTGTGGTTTTCCACCTGCCAGATTGCCATGTCGGGCGGAAATGCGGTGGTCTGAAAGACTGCTCAGCACGGTTCCGACAGGCGGTCATTTTCCGATCACCTGTCTGAGCAGCCACATTGCCCAGAATGGTAGTGGTGCGGCACTGCCAGTCAAATTAGCATGTCCATCCCCACCAGCCTTTCCATGGTGGTTCAACCGTTGTGAAAAGGCTGGCGGGGATGTATTTTTGTGGCCTGTTGCAGGCCCCCCCTTGACCAGGGCAACTTCCGTTGTGCACTATGGTGCCCCCCTACATTTCCCTGCATCATGTGGCAGGCACCGCGTGGTGCCTGCCATGTAGTGCAGGAAAATGCAAAACTGGCATTTTTTTATTGCGGGGGTGCTGTAGTCAGCAGCACCCTGCGCAATGGAAAACATGTACAATGCGACCGCCACAGTGACGGTCGAATAGTAATTTGGCCTGTGGGGCCCCCCAACACTATGTCGGGCGGTCCCCATCTCCATTAGGATGACGGGCAGACTTGAGTCCCACGCTATCCTAATCAGGCCCATTGTCTTACAAGATGGGGGTCATCTAGACCTTCCAACTTATCACCTTGGATTGCAGGAAAATCAAAGTCTGCCATAGATGCATCCTTTTGGCCTGAGTACTAGGGTTGAACCTGAAAAAGATGTGATGTGACTAGAAACATAAGAAGGTATACATGATGCCCTCATCAGAGGTCTTAATATATACAGTAGAATCTTTAACTGAATCAACAGACTTGAGAGTTTTGGTAAGCCTTATTTTATAAACTAACAGCCTGTCTGCTTTACCTCATCGTTCATATGAATTTTGTTTCTTATTTAGTAATTTGTGTGATGTTTCTTTAATGAGGAGGGCTTCCAGTTCTCCTCTGGCCTTCCTTAGTTCTAGATAAGCACTTCAGGAGTATGTACTTCTGTGTACATTTTCTATTCTTGAGACTTCTGCCTCCAATTAAGTCTGTCTAGATGTCGATAATTTAATTATAAACTATGTTTGCTATGATTTACTGCTACGCCTGCATCCCATAATGTGACTAATGAAATCTCTTCCAAGAAATTTTCTATAATGTACTTTTTTGAGATCCTTGTGTATTCTGATTCTTAGCAGAGGATCCTGAAGGATTATTTCTTCAATTTCCGTGCGTGTGGGGGCTGTGGGGTCAGTCTATACAAGGTCACAAATAATCACCATAACTGGGTGTGGTTGAGACGAATTTGATTGCAGATGTCTACAGACATGGTGGAATTAAGCAGAGTCTGTTTCGGACCTTAAGATTGGTCACTGAACAACAGCTCCTACACAGCTCTGGAAGACAGTATTATATCTCTTGTGGTTATCCAACAACTACTGCCCCCACTTTGTGACTGTGCAAAACAGTACAGACCTATCTGTGGGCTATATGCAGCCATTCTAGATCATCGTTCAGCCTTCCATTACTTATGCAATCTTTAAATCCATCTCTACTTTCTATATAGCAGCGCATCTTTTATGTTCTTTTTATCATTGCTCTTCACCTAATCAAATACTGACCAGGATATTTCCTCAGCTGAATGTGGATATTCTTTGAAATACTACACCAGATGTGTCCTCAACAGACCTTTACTTACAGTCGGCTTATGTGCCAGATATCTGATTTTGACTTTTCCTGTGGTCATCCCCACATACTATAGTCTACAGGGACATTTTGACAAGTAAATTACTTGGTCACTGTTGCAATTCGTGAATGTTCTTTGCTCTTGTGGCATTTTCATACTCATGTCTCAGGTTGAAGTAGTAACAATAAAAAGGGAGAGTTACCCTTGTGTGCCAAGCGGGACAGGGTTATTACATCAACAAGGCAAATAAATTCGCTCTTGTACTCTACCGGCATCATTGGTCGTTCTTTAAAGAATCAAAACATACCCTCCTATTAATTCTGTTAAACTTCCAACACCATTATACAATCATTATCTGTCTCACAGTAGTAAAACCACAGTTATTTATTAAACACATTTTAAAAACACAGCACTTGCACATAGTAAAAACACATTCAGTAAATAAAACAATCTATTACATTCATATAGTATTCAAATACATAAATCATTTCCTGTTGCTAACCATTTGAGTATAGTGAGAAAGAGATTAATTTTATAATGGTGTTGGAAGTTCCCTGGCTGCCTGACCTCCTCCATTCTATATTCTGCTTCACATGTACTGATAAAGTATCTATAAAATGAGCAAGCAATTTAATTTTATTAGCAGAAGGACTGGATATATAATGTTTTTCTAAAGTTCAATCAAACCAGGAAATGTTAAGGGCTTTTATGGCTGTTCTTTGATGCAGACTGGACGATAAACAATATGGCGGGTGTTTACATTCAACAAGAGGTCTCTGAATCTTCTTTCTAGTGCAGCTTAAGAAAGTTTGGTGTGTTGCCTCTTGTTAATTTGAAGTGGAAGCATATGTTATTGTAATAAATTCAAATGAAAAAACATAAATTACATTGAAAAATACTTTGCTTCAAAACCAATGTTGTCTATTTGAACGGTGCTGCAATCTACAGTGCCTGTTTGGCACATAATTGTAGAAAAGCTGCAATGAGTTTTGCATTGGCAAAAAGCTCAAAGCGGTTTTGTTTGGTTTTGAACAAACTTTCAATGTTTCATATAACAAAGTGGCTGCATAGATACTATGATGTCAGCAATAACAATTAAAGTGACCCGCTTTTCTGTTTTCTAAAGCTGCTCACTATAACTTGCCACAATTGTGTGCGTTTTATATGCATATAAAATAACCTCTTTGAAACAAGTTTCACAACTTATAACAAACATTACGATAACACATTATCCTTAAAATGTACAGTTTGAGCCATAAAAAGAACCAAAACACACTTTCGTGCACGACTTATTGGCCTTCCCTATGCCGTTTGTGACTTGTGATCATATATTTAAAATGGAGATAGAATACTAAAAGTGACAGGGCTCCGACGAGACTTGTAACAAAGTGAGGGGCAGGCGCTGTCTGGCGCCGCAAACACACAGGCATCCATTCGGTGTACTAGCCCCGCTGGCCAGATCAATGCCAAGAGAAACCTGGCAGGGATTTGGCCGATATTTTAACAGTCATTACAGCTCCTGGGACTCCATGTACAGAAGGTGTTTGTTCTGCTGAAACATGTCTGCAGGGCCTTATTTTGGCTATGAATGTCACTCCAGCAATATTATTCCTGTTAATATTGAGCACAGATTTCTTCCCAATGGTAAATTTATGGTGTTCTGCTGGTAAGGACTAATGCTACAGGGAGCAAGTGACAAATGTTGAAGCATTGCATCATTTCCAAACGTTCTCTTTCACCGGTGTCTCTTCCACAGTCATATGTTCTCTCTCTGCTCTGTAAGAGCGATTGGCTTGCTCGCTCAATGTCTCATGGAATCCGATAATTTGATGTGATTTGGGAAAATATGGTAATTCATGTTATAAAAACAGAAAACCATTCCCTAGGATGATATGTATAATGAACAGCCAATCTTGGATTGGCCCTAATAGGGCAGTGCTTAATTTGTAAGGACGTAAGTACCAGAGCCCAAGGTGTTTCAGGGCAAACGGCAAAGGGCAGTGGAAGCCACTGCCGTTTGCACCACTCACAGCCCCAGACAGCATTGTCAAACGCCAGCGCTATGGAACAAAGAGTAGATTTATATAGATTCTCAATAACTCCAAATCAAAGTATGTGGACGGTCATATGTCAGAGAAGCCCACCAGGTCAGCGGAGGCCATGGCCTCCACTCACCCGGCACTGGACTGCATGCCATAATTATAGATCCTCACCTGCCAGGTCAATCAATCAATCAATCAATCAGTTGATTTGTAGAGTGCTACTTGTCACCCGTGAGGATATCCAGGCGCTGGCAGGGTATAGCTGATTAGCTGAATAGCCAGGTCTTCAGGGGCTTTAAGAACTCTGGAAGAGATGGGGTGGCCGTAGCTGAAAGGTTAGCTTGTTCCATGTCTTCGCTGCTAGGAAGGAGAAGGAAGCGACACCCGCATCTGTTATGTCAGATGCGGGGGGAGACGATTAGAGAACGGGATGCGGAGCAGAGGGGTCTGATGGGCTTATGGAAGTTCAGGTGGTGGTTCAAGTCGGTGGGTCCATAGTTGTGTAGAGCCTTGTATGCATGGGTCAGGAGCCTGAACTGGCATCTTTTCTGTACAGAGACTCAGTGGCGGTCCCTAAGGTTGGGGAGATGTGGGCTCATCTAGGGAGATCCAGGACGCGTCTGGCTGTGACATTCTGTGTGGTCAGTAGTCGGAGGAGGTGAGGTGCCATCCCAGCGCAGAGGATGAGGATCTCAAAAGCCTTCACTCCAAATGCATGTGCAGGAGTTGCAGTTCAGACTATGAGGACTTCTGTTGAGCAGCCATCTTAATTTTTCCACATGCGCAGTAAAATAGTTTGATTTCCAGAGAGAACCCCCTGAAGTGAGTGCTTGTCGCTGGAAAACAAAAGACTAATGGCTGAGGTGCTCAGACTGTTTTCTCCCTGCATGTCAGGGTCTTAAAACGATTTCTCTGCCTGTGATTTCTCTGCCTGTGATTGCCAAGCCTTGAATGGGGCTTTATGGTAGGGATCTCCACTGATGGTCACCACTTCCATAATAGGGCAGGATGACCGTCACTGTGATCCAGCAGCCAAACGATGGACGGGATGTCAGATCAAGGGTGCGTGAAAGCAGAGCCAGTGGGACCTAACCAGGTTCTTCCCTCACCTCTGAGGTGAGCTAGGGCTCCATCCTAGCTTAGTACGTTGGTTCATCACTACTGCCCTGCCCGTACCCTTCGTTCTTCCAACCAGCATAGGTTTCAGGTTCCCAGAGTAAAAAGAGCCAGAATGGGCGGACGCTCGTTTTCCTACCTGGCCCCCTCCCTCTGGAACTCTCTTCCACAGGACCTGCGCACTGAATCTTGCTACCTCAAGTTCCGCAGAGAGGTAAAAACCTGGTTATTTAACCAATAGTCGGCCCCTCCATTTTCTCAGTTCTCTTCTCCTTAATCTGGTTTTTAGCGCCAAGAAACCTCCGGGTAGATGTGCGCTCTATAAACTTAAATATAATAATAATAATAATAATAATAATAATAATAATAATGGGGTGGGGAACTGCAGGTTTTGATGGGGCGGAAGAATCCTGAATTATGGCAGCTCCCCCATTCTGCCAGACCTTGATTTATTCCCTTCAGCCTATTATCTTGAAAGTTAGAGTACATATGAGCAGTAATTGATTGACAAATCTTGGGATGTCATTTTCTAGTGTATTAAATCTCCTTAAAGTATGATATCAAATCTCTGTGTGCAAGTCAATAATTGTATGTCTATGTGTTGACTGAGCGTGTGTGTGGTGTAAAATACAGCTCATAGGGGGGAGATATGCAAAACACAGAAAGAGTGTGCTGAACTCTGTCTACCCTTTCTTCCTACATCATATATATATATATATATATATATATATATATATATATATATATATATATATATATATATATATCCATGAAAAGGTTAGCCCGAGATGAAAAAAGGCCACGGGCAGATTGGTTTCTGTTCCACTTTTATTAGGGTCGAATTTGCAAGCTGGCAGCATACAGAAGTCAGCATTCACACGTTAAATAGCCAAACGCGTTTCAGGAGAATTCCACTCCCTTCGTCAGTGGCTTGTTGCTGAAGTAGACAGGATATTTTCACCTTGCACCTGGGTTTATCGAAAAGTGCCGCCCGTGTGGGCGTGGCCACCCCGTGGCCTTGTGGATCTTGCAGTGCAGGTAAGTGCTGCTCGAGTGAGTACCAGTCAATACTAAAGCAAAATTTTCTGAAAAGTGTTCCCCCAGTGGGTTGAAGGCTGGAAATTGTAAACTGCACAGTCTCTGCCTTTTAATTGACGCCGGGAACTCTCTGCCTGCTCACGGAGTCAGCTTCACCTGGCATCCCGAGCCTGCACCAAGCAGGGGGCCTCTTTTTGCGGCTGGACTGCGCCGCTCAAATCCATCAAAAGGTTAGCCCGAGATGAAAAAAGGCCACGGGCAGATTGGTTTCTGTTCCACTTTTATTAGGGTCGAATTTGCAAGCTGGCAGCATACAGAAGTCAGCATTCACAAGTTAAATAGCCAAACGCGTTTCAGGAGAATTCCACTCCCTTCGTCAGTGGCTTGTTGCTGAAGTAGACAGGATATTTTCACCTTGCACCTGGGTTTATCGAAAAGTCCCGCCCGTGTGGGCGTGGCCACCCCGTGGCCTTGTGGATCTTGCAGTGCAGGTAAGTGCTGCTCGAGTGAGTACCAGTCAATACTAAAGCCTGCTGAAGCGGACCCACGGTGACTTCAGTCAGAGGTCATCACCAAAGTGGGAGGTAGAGCCTAATGGAATACGCCACAAAGCAGCGCCCGAACCCGACGGTTGCTTTTCACCCACTTGGATTATAATTGGCAGTAAAAAGGACTCTGGGGGAAAACCTCACTGGAGGAAAACTCTATTGTGCAACTACGTGAACTAGAATGCTGTTGTGATGGCTACGTCCACTGGGGCGGGTTCACCTTGGATAAATGAGCAGCACGTGTGACCTGGATTCTAGCAGCACTATCGGCCACTGATGAAAGGGAGACCTGAAACGCGTCTGGCAGGGGTGCCATTTGACTTTTAAAGCACGTTTGGTGTATGTGCGCTGCAGTTTTCCATTAAAGACGAATGCTATAATCACCTACCTGGAGGCTCTTCTTTAAGGGTAACCTTTGTGTGTTTGAATATATATATATATATATATATACACATATTATATTGAAATATTAATCATTTAAATGGGACAGACGCATATGTTCACTGCGACAAAGACAACCTATTTCCTAGACAATGGAAAAATAATTGTCATGCCTTTTGGAGGAAAGTGAAACATAAAACACAAAGTTATTTATATGATAAATCAGGGGAAGAGTAGAAGAAGCATTCTGCATAGCGCATAGATTTAGCTTATCACGTTAATAGGACTATGCATAGCTTTCAATGCCATGAAACCATCGATGAAGATACGCCTCTGTTGTTGCCACGCCCTGCCTTGCCTAACGGAGCACTGACGTCGACGTTGGAGGAGGAGGCCCGACGAGAGAGAGACGGAGTTGAACACGGAGGAGGAACCAAACTGAACCGAGGGTGTGTAGCCCTGTAACCCGGGAGGCACACGCGGTAGTTACACGCGGAGATTACGGGGAGTACGCCGGAAAACGGCGAGATAAAAGCCGCGGCCCCAACAGACCTTGGATGTGAGCATACCTATTAACATCAAACGCTGTGTGCTGGGCGGCCGCGGAGTGCGGCGCGGCCGGGGAGTGCTGTACGGCCAGAGGGGCACATCTCCCGCAGCCTGCTCGGGTCCCTTGATCATAGAAGTGAGGAACGGAAAGCGGCAGGTCAAATCATTACGCCCAATCCCGCGCCCCTTGTATGGGTGAAGCCTGTGACACACGGAAAAACTCCCAAGTGCCCCCGGTCGGGGCTGGAGAAAAACCTGGGTCCAGGAGACTGAGAAGGGCGTGAGCAGAGGCTAATTGCGACCCAGGGGGAGGCGTAGAGGGTAATAAGCCTGAAACCTGAACCATTGGAATTCTCCTGGATACACCAGCTTAGGGGGAAAGACGGAAAAGACTTCCAGAGAAGGAAAAGGAGGAGAATTTCATTAACTCTCGGCAAGGCAGGCTGGTGGTCAGTGCACAACAGAGGTAAGTGAGCTACAGTGTGGAGGAGTGTGAAAGAGTGTATGCCTCAAGTTAAAACAAATTAATATTTACTGGTGATTACTTATTCACACTGTAAAATAAGAAGAAAAGGAAGCTAGTAGGGATAAAGTAAATAATCCCCCGGTATATTCCCATAAAAAGGTATGGCCCTCAATTTAAGACAGAAAGCACGGAAGGACGCGCAAGAAAACAGCCTGGAGATGAGCGAAATACTAGTAGGATCCAGATCAAGGGAAGAGAGTCAAGAGAGTCTGATGTCTCAAGAAGACATTTCCGTGGGGAGACGCAAGAAAGGGAAATGTAAACAAGCATTTACAATGCAATGGTCTCGGCATCATTAAAGGTAGAGCTATTGGCATTGCTCATGACATTTTTTTTTCTTTAAATCATAAATAAATGGCATTGTCAATTACATTGTCAATACACACCACTCTGCACTCAACTGCACTCACCTGCACTGCACTCAACTGCACTCACCAGCACTGCACTGCACTCAACTGCACTCACCTGCACTGCACTGCACTCAACTGCACTCACCTGCACTGCACTGCACTCACCTGCACTGCACTCACCTGCACTGCACTGCACTCACCTGCACTGCACTGCACTCACCTGCACTGCACTGCACTCACCTGCACTGCACTGCACTCACCTGCACTGCACTGCACTCACCTGCACTGCACTGCACTCACCTGCACTGCACTGCACTCACCTGCACTGCACTCAACTGCACTCACCTGCACTGCACTCACCTGCACTGCACTGCACTCACCTGCACTCACCTGCACTGCACTCACCTGCACTGCACTGCACTGCACTCACCTGCACTCACCTGCACTGCACTCACATGCACTGCACTGCACTCACCTGCACTGCACTCACCTGCACTGCACTCACCTGCACTGCACTGCACTCACCTGCACTGCACTGCACTCACCTGCACTGCACTCACCTGCACTGCACTGCACTGCACTCGCCTGCACTGCACTCACCTGCACTGCACTCACCTGCACTGCACTGCACTCACCTGCACTGCACTGCTCTGACCTGCACTGCACTGCACTCACCTGCACTGCACTGCACTGCACTCCACTGCACTCACCTGCACTGCACTGCACTCACCTGCACTGCACTCACCTGCACTGCACTGCACTCACCTGCACTGCACTCACCTGCACTGCACTCACCTGCACTGCACTCACCTGCACTGCACTGCACTCACCTGCACTGCACTGCACTCACCTGCACTGCACTGCACATACATGCACTGCACTCTGCACTCTGCACTCTGCACTCACTACTCTGCACTCACTACTCTGCACTCACTACTCTGCACTCACTACTCTGCACTCTGCACTCACTACTCTGCACTCACTACTCTGCGCTCACTACTCTGCACTCACTACTCTGCACTCACTACTCTGCACTCACTACTCTGCACTCACTACTCTGCACTCACTACTCTGCACTCTGCACTCACTACTCTGCACTCTGCACTCACTAATCACTACTCTGCACTCACTACTCACTACTCTGCACTCACTACTCACTACTCACTACTCTGCACTCACTACTCTGCACTCACTACTCACTACTCTGCACTCACTACTCACTACTCTGCACTCACTACTCACTACTCTGCACTCACTACTCACTACTCTGCACTCACTACTCTGCACTCACTACTCTGCACTCACTACTCACTACTCTGCACTCAATACTCTGCACTCACTACTCACTAATCTGCACTCACTACTCTGCACTCACTACTCACTACTCTGCACTCTGTACTCACTACTCACTACTCTGTACTCACTACTCACTACTCTGCACTCACTACTCACTACTCTGCACTCACTACTCTGCACTCACTACTCTGCACTCACTACTCTGCACTCACTACTCTGCACTCACTACTCACTACTCTGCACTCACTACTCACTACTCTGCACTCACTACTCTGCATTCTGCACTCACTACTTTGCACTCACTACTCTGCACTCACTACTCTGCACTCACTACTCACTACTCTGCACTCACTACTCTGCACTCACTACTCACTACTCTGCACTCACTACTCACTACTCTGCACTCACTACTCACTACTCTGCACTCACTACTCACTACTCTGCACTCACTACTCTGCACTCACTACTCACTACTCTGCACTCACTACTCTGCACTCACTACTCACTACTCTGCACTCACTACTCACTACTCTGCACTCACTACTCACTACTCTGCACTCACTACTCACTACTCTGCACTCCCTACTCTGCACTCTGCACTCACTACTCACTACTCTGCACTCACTACTCACTACTCTGCACTCACTACTCACTGCTCTGCACTCACTACTCACTACTCACTACTCTGCACTCACTGCTCTGCACTCACTACTCACTACTCACTACTCTGCACTCACTACTCTGCACTCACTACTCACTACTCTGCACTCACTACTCACTACTCTGCACTCACTACTCACTACTCTGCACTCACTACTCTGCACTCACTACTCACTACTCTGCACTCACTACTCTGCACTCACTACTCACTAATCTGCACTCACTACTCTGCACTCACTACTCACTACTCTGCACTCTGCACTCACTACTCTGCACTCACTACTCACTACTCTGCACTCACTACTCACTACTCTGCACTCACTACTCTGCACTCACTACTCTGCACTCACTACTCTGCACTCACTACTCACTACTCTGCACTCACTACTCACTACTCTGCACTCACTACTCTGCATTCTGCACTCACTACTCTGCACTCTGCACTCACTACTCTGCACTCACTACTCTGCACTCTCTACTCTGCACTCACTACTCACTACTCTGCACTCACTACTCACTACTCTGCACTCACTACTCACTACTCTGCACTCACTACTCACTACTCTGCACTCACTACTCTGCACTCACTACTCTGCACTCACTACTCTGCACTCACTACTCTGCACTCACTACTCACTACTCTGCACTCTGCACTCACTACTCTGCACTCACTACTCACTACTCTGCACTCACTACTCACTACTCAGCACTCACTACTCTGCACTCACTACTCTGCACTCACTACTCTGCGCACTCACTACTCTGCGCACTCACTACTCTGCGCACTCACTCCTCTGCACTCACTCCTCTGCACTCACTCCTCTGCACTCACTACTCTGCACTCACTACTCTGCACACTCTCTCTGCCCACTCACTCTGCACTCACACTCTGCACTCACTACTCTGCACTCACTACTCTGCACTCACTACTCTGCACTCACTACTCTGCACTCACTACTCTGCACTCACTACTCTGCACTCTGCACACTCACTCTGCACTGTGCACACCACTGATATCATGGAATCTTCCACCACACTTTCTAAAACTCTATAGTCCGAAGCATAATAGGCACAGAACCAAAAGAAGGGTAGACATTGCTTAAAATAATCTTATTGTATTTATGAGAAGCAAAAGCGAGACTGTGAAATGTGCTGAATATCAGTTTGTTACGAATCAACAGAGTGGAGTTAGAGAACCAAGAAATAGTAATTTAGAATCCGGGTTAGAAGGAGTAGTAATCACAAGCTGAGGATCAACGGGCGCGAAACAGCGTGGTGGGCGCGCAGGAGACGCAGCGTGAGCGTGCACATCAGCTGAAGATCGCCGGAGAAGACACTGAGCCTGCCTGCTGCCGTGACTGACCCGCTGCAGAGGGAAAGAGCCCGGTGAGTGCGGGTAGAGGGGGGGGGGCAGAGAGGGAGTGGGCAGAGAGGGAGGGTGTGTGTGTGTGTGTGCGTGCGTGTGTCTGTCTGTGTGTGTCTGGTGTGTGCCTGCCTGCCTGCCTTTGTGTGTGCGCGTCCACAGACCCTGGTCGGCTCGTGCACCGCTCTGTACTCCCTTGCGAGCTTACTCGGCGACAATAGTTCTCGTTGCCGAGACCTAAAAAGGATCTAAAAAGGCCCCGCATGCAAAAAAGGGGCGCACCATAATACCGCCTAAAAAGAAGACCACCGAGTCCCCTAACCCTGTAAAGGTTTTCCTAGGTAAACACTATAAGGTCCAGATTCCAACGGCAATCAATGTGGACTCGGAAGAGGAGGATGACCCCGAGGCAACAAATAAAGAATCAGATGTGGTGCCTCAAGTGGATCATAACCGGAGAGAAACATCAGAAAAAGTACTGGAAGATGAGCTGGAAGATGAGCTAGAGAACCCCCTGTTAATAAATGTATCACTTTATAGTCAGAATTCAAATCTGCTGTTACCTCGGCTCTCGTCATCCCCAAAACTGTTCTCTTTTCAAACTGTGGGGAACAAAGAGCATATGAGAAGAGACAGCCTCGAGACAAGTTTCGTTTGGGGGGCAAACCCCAACCAAGAACCATCGAGTGAAGAAAGGGGAAATATGTTAAATACGCAGAACTCTGAAAAAAACGGAAACCAAACAACGCCGAGAGAAACAGCCAGCAGGATCCCGATCTTTCAGCTGCCCCTACCACATCAATGATGGACCTTCTACTAATGCTACAAAAAACCCTGCAAGGGATCCTTAAAGTTTCACTGTTGAATAATGTGGTTTTGAACGCCCAAAAACAATACCTAAAGAAAATAGAGCATGAGCTGACTGGAATTAAAGGACAAATGCCTACCTTGATAAGATCAGTAGGAACTCCCCAAGTGACTGAACAAAGCTTGAGAAGCGAGCCGGTAGAGCCCCCAGATAATGTGTATATATCTAGGCGCCCAATGGTGGTAAGAAGGAGATGTGACCATGTAAGAGCCTATACTAAAGGTAGGGTAGGCAAAAAGCAGGCCAGACAGGCAGCGCCAAAGGGAAAGATCAAGAGAAAGGAAACCGGAGGTACACTAAATGTAATGGCTCGGTCCTTTGCACAGACCAGACCCTCGGAAATGGAAGCGGTAAGGAAGGCCCCAAACACACAGAAAAAGAGGCAGACTGACAAGGACCCAAAAGAGATGGTACAAAAGAACAAACCTATAAGCCAGAGAATTACCACCCCACTAACAAGCCAAAGGCAGATCCTCCCGAGATATCGGAACCTGGAAGATATATCCCAGCCACACGAGATAGAAATGGGTGCAACAGGGAAGAAAGGTCCAAGACAGATAACCATAGCACCCCTAGAGAAGGGAGATGATCAGGGGAACAATAAATGGGTCTACCTAGAATCAGCGGAAGAAGGCCAAAGGGGTAAGAAGTCAAGAAAAATAAAACCCCTAAATAGATCGCACATTTTGGCGATCTTCTCTAAATGTGTAAGCCTGAGTGGGATCGATACAAAAGATCTAAGACAGGTGGGCTTTATCGATAGCATGCCAGGCAGGGATATAACAAAAGTATGGTTATACTCAGATTTGGTAAAGAAGGCAATTTTGAGGGCAGCCAGTGAGATCCTTAAAGAGGGAGTAAAGGTGTTGACTGAAAAAGACTTAAGGGGAAATGTACTTCCAGGAAGGGACTTCCTAAATTGCCATGCAGGTCTAAGGAAGAGACAGGTGAGATTACACCAGGGCAAAGAGGAAGCGGGTAACCAACTAAGGATAGTGATAAATAATACTGCAAAAGAGGATTGGTGGGGCAACTGGAGCCAATGCAGTTATGTAGGTGACTCAATTGAGTGCCATATGGATGGAAGTGGGGCAGCTGGGGGATTAAGCGAGATAGAATAGGAGAGAGGGGTGCCGTCTGCCCTAAGTCTCTTAACGTGGAATGTAAACGGGCTAGGCAATGACCTAAAAAGGAAACAAATAAAGAACGGAGTAAACGAAGTAGCAATTGCCTGCCTACAAGAGACTTGGGCAGGCGGCGAAACCCCTATCTTCGAGGGCTATTATCAGCTAAATCGACCAGCAATGAGACAAAGGTTTGGCCGCCCCTCGGGGGGAATAATGACTCTTATCTCAACAAAAATTTTAAGAAATGTGTCATTGTTAGAAGTAAAGTGTAAATGGTTATTGGTGTGCAGGATAAACCACCTCTCCCAGGATAAGAAATATGAAAAGCTAATTGTCATAAATGTATATATACAGTGGAACAATGTAGGTGACTATGTAAGAGAGATGGGAAACTTCAAACAGGACGTAGAGGATATTTTTGAAAGGTACTCCTTAGACATAGTATTAATTTTAGGGGATTTTAACCATAAGTTAAACCCAATGAAGACCGTTTGTTGGTACACAGAATTATTAGACACTTATGGAATAAGTCACGCTAATTTTCCACCATGTGACCCCTCAAAGCTGGATTGGGAATTGGTCAATTACTTGGGGGAAAAGGGACTCTTTTGTATAAATAATTTCAAAAAGGGGGTGGTGATGGACAGAGTATCTGAGTTAATCAGAACACTCCTACCCAGTCAACAGATCAGGGCTTGATCCATCACCGTTTTTTAGCTCACTGCACCATCCCAGTTCAGAACCTGGCTATATGCAAATTAGTCTGTCCCTGGCCCAGTGCATCATGGGAACAGGGCAGACCAAACTACCAAGCCAATTCTTCACTGGAAAGGACACAAGCTTCCGGGGACCGGTTTCTGGCATTACAGCCGTCTTCGGCCCGGCTTGCTTGAATCCTGATGGTGCAGTGAGCAAGGGACTCATGTCTGAGCATACCCTTCCACACTCATGGTGGCCAAAATAATTTCAAAAAGGGGGTGGTGAAGGACAGAGTATCTGAGTTAATCAGAACACTCCTACCCAGTCAACAGATCAGGGCTTGATCCATCACCGTTTTTTAGCTCACTGCACCATCCCAGTTCAGAACCTGGATATATGCAAATTAGTCTGTCCCTGGCCCAGTGCATCATGGGAACAGGGCAGACCAAACTACCAAGCCAATTCTTCACTGGAAAGGAAACAAGCTTCCGGGGACCGGTTTCTGGCATTACAGCCGTCTTCGGCCCGGCTTGCTTGAATCCTGATGGTGCAGTGAGCAAGGGACTCATGTCTGAGCATACCCTTCCACACTCATGGTGGCCAAAATAATTTCAAAAAGAGGGTGGTGATGGACAGAGTATCTGAGTTAATCAGAACACTCCTACCCAGTCAACAGATCAGGGCTTGATCATCACCGTTTTTTAGCTCACTGCACCATCCCAGTTCAGAACCTGGCTATATACAAATTAGTCTGTCCCTGGCCCAGTGCATCATGGGAACAGGGCAGCCCAAACTACCAAGCCAATTCTTCACTGAAAAGTAAACAAGCTTCCGGGGACCGGTTTCTGGCATTACAGCCGTCTTCGACCCGGCTTGCTTGAATCCTGATGGTGTAGTGAGCAAGGGACTCATGTCTGAGCATACCCTTCCACACTCATGGTGGCCAAAATAATTTCAAAAAGGGGGTGGTGATGGACAGAGTATCTGAGTTAATCAGAACACTCCTACCCAGTCAACAGATCAGGGCTTGATCCATCACCGTTTATTAGCTCACTGCACCATCCCAGTTCAGAACCTGGCTATATGCAAATTAGTCTGTCCCTGGCCCAGTGCATCATGGGAACAGGGCAGACCAAACTACCAAGCCAATTCTTCACTGGAAAGGAAACAAGCTTCCGGGGACCGGTTTCTGGCATTACAGCCGTCTTCGGCCCGGCTTGCTTGAATCCTGATGGTGCAGTGAGCAAGGGACTCATGTCTGAGCATACCCTTCCACACTCATGGTGGCCAAAATAATTTCAAAAAGGGGGTGGTGATGGACAGAGTATCTGAGTTAATCAGAACACTCCTACCCAGTCAACAGATCAGGGCTTGATCCATCACCGTTTTTTAGCTCACTGCACCATCCCAGTTCAGAACCTGGCTAAAAAACGGAGATGGATCAAGC
Organism: Lissotriton helveticus; assembly: GCF_964261635.1. NCBI lineage: Eukaryota > Metazoa > Chordata > Amphibia > Caudata > Salamandridae > Lissotriton > Lissotriton helveticus. The sequence goes on along the minus strand of NC_136071.1, from coordinate 1,102,271,119 downwards.
CCTGATCTTTTGACTGGGTATGAGTGTTCTGTTTTATTCAGATGCTCTGTCCATCACCACCCCCTTTTCTGAATCGTTTTGGCCACTATAGGAGTGGCAGGGTATACTCAGATGTGAGTCCCTTGCTCGCTGCACCATCAGGATTCAAGCAAGCCGGGCCGAAGACGGCTGTAATGCCAGAAACTGGTCCCCGGAAGCTTGTTTCCTTTCCAGTAAAGAATTGGCTTGGTAGTTTGGTCTGCCCTGTTCCCATGATGCACTGGGCCAGGGACAGACTAATTTGCATGTAGCCAGGTTCTGAACTGGGATGGTGCAGTGAGCTAAAAATCGGTGATGGATCAAGCCCTGATCATTTGACTGGGTATGAGTGTTCTGTTTAATTCAGATGCTCTGTCCATCACCACCCCCTTTTCTGAATCGTTTTGGCCACTATAGGAGTGGCAGGGTATACTCAGATGTGAGTCCCTTGCTCGCTGCACCATCAGGATTCAAGCAAGCCGGGCCGAAGACGGCTGTAATGCCAGAAACCGGTCCCCGGAAGCTTGTTTCCTTTCCAGTAAAGAATTGGCTTGGTAGTTTGGTCTGCCCTGTTCCCATGATGCACTGGGCCAGGGACAGACTAATTTGCATGTAGCCAGGTTCTGAACTGGGATGGTGCAGTGAGCTAAAAAACGGCGATGGATCAAGCCCTGATCTTTTGACTGGGTATGAGTGTTCTGTTTAATTCAGATGCTCTGTCCATCACCACCCCCTTTTCTGAATCGTTTTGGCCACTATAGGAGTGGCAGGGTATACTCAGATGTGAGTCCCTTGCTCGCTGCACCATCAGGATTCAAGCAAGCCGGGCCGAAGACGGCTGTAATGCCAGAAACCGGTCCCCGGAAGCTTGTTTCCTTTCCAGTAAAGAATTGGCTTGGTAGTTTGGTCTGCCCTGTTCCCATGATGCACTGGGCCAGGGACAGACTAATTTGCATGTAGCCAGGTTCTGAACTGGGATGGTGCAGTGAGCTAAAAAACGGTGATGGATCAAGCCCTGATCTTCTGACTGGGTATGAGTGTTCTGTTTAATTCAGATGCTCTGTCCATCACCACCCCCTTTTCTGAATCGTTTTGGCCACTATAGGAGTGGCAGGGTATACTCAGATGTGAGTCCCTTGCTCGCTGCACCATCAGGATTCAAGCAAGCCGGGCCGAAGACGGCTGTAATGCCAGAAACCGGTCCCCGGAAGCTTGTTTCCTTTCCAGTAAAGAATTGGCTTGGTAGTTTGGTCTGCCCTGTTCCCATGATGCACTGGGCCAGGGACAGACTAATTTGCATGTAGCCAGGTTCTGAACTGGGATGGTGCAGTGAGCTAAAAAACGGTGATGGATCAAGCCCTGATCTTTTGACTGGGTATGAGTGTTCTGTTTAATTCAGATGCTCTGTCCATCACCACCCCCTTTTCTGAATCGTTTTGGCCACTATAGGAGTGGCAGGGTATACTCAGATGTGAGTCCCTTGCTCGCTGCACCATCAGGATTCAAGCAAGCCGGGCCAAAGACGGCTGTAATGCCAGAAACCGGTCCCCGGAAGCTTGTTTCCTTTCCAGTAAAGAATTGGCTTGGTAGTTTGGTCTGCCCTGTTCCCATGATGCACTGGGCCAGGGACAGACTAATTTGCATGTAGCCAGGTTCTGAACTGGGATGGTGCAGTGAGCTAAAAAACGGTGATGGATCAAGCCCTGATCTTTTGACTGGGTATGAGTGTTCTGTTTAATTCAGATGCTCTGTCCATCACCACCCCCTTTTCTGAATCGTTTTGGCCACTATAGGAGTGGCAGGGTATACTCAGATGTGAGTCCCTTGCTCGCTGCACCATCAGGATTCAAGCAAGCCGGGCCGAAGACGGCTGTAATGCCAGAAACCGGTCCCCGGAAGCTTGTTTCCTTTCCAGTAAAGAATTGGCTTGGTAGTTTGGTCTGCCCTGTTCCCATGATGCACTGGGCCAGGGACAGACTAATTTGCATGTAGCCAGGTTCTGAACTGGGATGGTGCAGTGAGCTAAAAATCGGTGATGGATCAAGCCCTGATCATTTGACTGGGTATGAGTGTTCTGTTTAATTCAGATGCTCTGTCCATCACCACCCCCTTTTCTGAATCGTTTTGGCCACTATAGGAGTGGCAGGGTATACTCAGATGTGAGTCCCTTGCTCGCTGCACCATCAGGATTCAAGCAAGCCGGGCCGAAGACGGCTGTAATGCCAGAAACCGGTCCCCGGAAGCTTGTTTCCTTTCCAGTAAAGAATTGGCTTGGTAGTTTGGTCTGCCCTGTTCCCATGATGCACTGGGCCAGGGACAGACTAATTTGCATGTAGCCAGGTTCTGAACTGGGATGGTGCAGTGAGCTAAAAAACGGCGATGGATCAAGCCCTGATCTTTTGACTGGGTATGAGTGTTCTGTTTAATTCAGATGCTCTGGCCATCACCACCCCCTTTTCTGAATCGTTTTGGCCACTATAGGAGTGGCAGGGTATACTCAGATGTGAGTCCCTTGCTCGCTGCACCATCAGGATTCAAGCAAGCCGGGCTGAAGACGGCTGTAATGCCAGAAACCGGTCCCCGGAAGCTTGTTTCCTTTCCAGTAAAGAATTGGCTTGGTAGTTTGGTCTGCCCTGTTCCCATGATGCACTGGGCCAGGGACAGACTAATTTGCATGTAGCCAGGTTCTGAACTGGGATGGTGCAGTGAGCTAAAAAACGGTGATGGATCAAGCCCTGATCTTTTGACTGGGTATGAGTGTTCTGTTTAATTCAGATGCTCTGTCCATCACCACCCCCTTTTCTGAATCCTTTTGTCTAAATGGCAGGTTTAAAACAGACTGCCCTGCAAAGAAGACCTTTAAAAAAGGATTATAAAACTCCCCAATTGACTATGTCTTTATGCCAGCTTGGAATTTCCCCTTAGTGCAGAACTTTAAGGTTCTTCACGGTGAGGGTAGTGACCATAACTTGCTCACCGTGAAATTAAAATGGGGAAGGGTGGAACCAAGAGAAAAGGTGATTCACCAAGAAATGGAGTATCCGAAAAGGGCAACAACTAGAGTAACCGAAGAATATGTGGAAAAGCTAAAAGTGTTTCAACAAAAAACAGAACTAGTAAACTTAGAAAAGTTAAATCTAAAATGGTATGAGAAGAAAATTGCCCAATCAGTCCAATGTCTAAGGATAGAATTAAAAAAGACTAAAAGTAAAAGTTTAATAAACCGTACCAGCCGTCTGAAATGGTTTTCAATGGACTGCCAAATAAAAAAAAGGGAGATAAGGGCAGAAGCCAGAAAACAAAAGAAAGAATTCAACCAAGAGAGGGAAAAATATATTATGTCTCTAAAAGTAGAGTTTAAAAAGATGGTCCTCGACGCAAAAAGGGGGTATAAAGAGAGATGCTGGGGAGAGCTGCTAGAATCATTTGAAAATAAGAATTTGAGACAGTTTTGGAAATTGATAAAAGCAGCATCGTCTCCCCCAGCTGGAGACTTGATTTGCGTCATAAGTGAGGCAGCCTGGGATAAATACATAAGGGAATTGTATGAAGCTAGATTTGTCTCAGGAGCAAGAGTGCCACCAAGTTGGCAGGAAATCTCAAATGAATTCAAATTAGATTTTGCAGAAGATCATGTGGCAGAAATAATTAAGAAACTGAACCTAACTAGAGCGGCAGGGCTGGATAACCTCCCAGCCATAATTCTTAAATCCCAAACAAATTGGTGGGCAAAGTTTTTCTCCCACCTTTTCCAACTAATCCTAACCGAGGGAAAAATGCCTACAAATTGGAAGGGGGCTATAATCAGACCTATCCATAAAAAGGGTAACCCAGGGGAACCGCAAAACTATAGGTTGATAAACCTCTTGGACAAAGGGGAAAAGGTCTTCTCAAAACTAGTCTTAAACAGACTGAACGACTGGGTTGAGGAGAACTCAATAATACCGATTGAACAGGGAGGATTCAGAGCAGGACATTCAACGATAGATCACTGCTTTTCCCTATGGGCAATGGCAAGGAAGTCGACGGAGCAGAACGGAAAACTCTGCTGCTGCTTCGTGGACTTCCGAGCCGCATTTGACTCGGTTGATAGGGACTGTCTCTGGGAAATATTAATAAAGAAAAATATCCCAAGAGACTTGCTGACGGTACTAAAAGAGCTGCACCGGGAAAATTGGGCTCAAGTGATCAGGGACACTAAGGGGTCACTGACGCCGAAAATTCCTATCGGAAACGGCCTAAGGCAAGGCTGCGTTCTGGCCCCCCAGTTATTCTCCATCTTCCTATCAGATTTACCCAAATGCCTTGAGGTGAAGGGTAGCGCCAGCCCACTGTAGCTGCCACTGCAACCCCAAAAAGGTGCAGTGTCTGCTATATGCAGATGATCTAGTAATAGTGGATCAAACAGAAATCGGCCTTCAAAGGAAATTAAATTCTTTTAATGAATATTGTAAAAAGTTATTTTTAAAGGTAAATCTAGACAAGACAAAAATGTTATGCTTTGGGAAAAAAGCGACTAAGTTTAATTGGTTTTTAGGGGATCTTAAATTAGAATCTGTAAATGAATATCGATACCTAGGGGTGTGGTTCGACAAAAAATTAAATTGGCACACACACCTTGAAGCCCAAAAAGCGGAGTCACAAACCTCAATTGCTGGGTTAAAAATGTTTAACCGGGATTATGGGGACAAGTCGCATCGACCACTATTGAAAGCTTTTAATGCGATGATTCCACCACAAGTCCTTTATGGAGCAGAGATCCTTTACTTGAGCGGTAAGGGAGTCTGGGACTTAGAGGAAGGAAAATGCTTGAAAAAGCTCTTGTCCCTACCCCAATCGGCAATGGTGCAAGCCATAGCGCTTAGAGACCGTTGGTGATAACGCGCTATATAAATATAAATAAAATTACAAAATAAATTACAAATTATAAGAACAGTGCTAGGGACAATTGCTTGGGGGGTCCAGGCACAATGTGCAGTAATTAGATTTTGGAATCGCCTAGGAAACGATCAAAAAGTTGCACAGTGGTGCCGAAATGAAATACAACAAAGTGACCTAAATTGGGCAAAAATGTGTAGGAAGAGAATGTTACTAGCCTGCGGAAATATAAAAGTGGATATATCCCGGGACCTACTAACAATAGAGTGCTCAAAACATGAACTAAGATCCAATGGCCAAGCTGTTACTAGAAGCATGGACAGGAAATATCTTGAAAAGAAAATATCAGTGGATTTTATGATGAACGCATGGGGAAAGGAAACCTGGTTCCCTTATTTGGATCTGTTGCCTAACCCGTGGTATAGACAAGAGATCCTAAGATTACGCATTGGGATTAACCCATTGATATCAAACAAAGAATTCAAAACCAAAATACTGGACCCAAATAGGCACTGTAAATGCAGGTTGGGTACAAAAGGGGATACCGTGCACTTTTTGTTGGACAGTATAAATATTTTAGAACAGCGTAAACTTTGGCTGCGTCCAATATTTATAAAATATGATATAAGAAATAGGAGACAAGCACTTGAGCTAATTACCGAACTTCCAAGCATTGATATTGCAATTGCACTTGGGAAATTTATAAAGGTTGTACAGAGTCTTATAATAAGTTAGGAATAGGTTTTAATGTTTTAGATAGAAATATGTCTAGAGAAAATCGGTTTTATGAATTTTATTAGGACAAAAATTATTTGGAGTAATTGTGAATACGTGCACCTCTCTCCAAATGTCATATGACTGGGAGAACTCCATTTACACCATTCTTTTAAGAAATGAGATTTTAACAAGAGTTTTGTTTGAACCGTTGTCAATAGATAATATTTTTAATGCATATAGTACTGTATATTGTATATTGGTTTAAAGATTACGATCTAAATAAACTTACCCTTGACTGACATCAATGAGGCAAAAATCAGATCACACTTCAGGCATTTGCGTTTTATGTTTACACTGTAGCTGCCACTGCAACCCCAACAATGTTACTTTTACAAATGAATCTTGACTGCACCATAAATGCAGCCTGCTCTTACCTGCTGAGCTGGGTACACGTGTTGCTGCATGAATTGCTTCACCTGAAGCAGAACCCTTTCCCCTTTCTTACTTAGAAGAAAGAGGCCACCTTTTGGACTGGCCTGTGGGTCTGTGGCAGTCAATGCTCTGAAATATTAAACACTCTATTAGGTGATGAAAAAATTAATGATTCTTTACATCAATGGACAACATAATATGTAAGTGGTCAAAACACTACGTGGGTCTGTTCAGGACTTGTATCAAAATTGTTTATCAGAAGCAACCTTTGCAAACATGGCTGTTTGCTTTTTGAGATTAGTGTAAATCTCCAAGAACAACTTTTAAATAAAGTAACCTGTGACTGCCATCTTGTATGGATATTACTCATCCTGAAGCTCCTATCTCGATGCTGGGGCGAGGAGCATACGTGGAACCTCCGCACCGCTTTAAGATACTGCAAATGCCCAGACATGACACTTTAATAGAAGTTTACAGAAAATAATTGGTTCCTCCTGCTGCCCTTTAGAATTGCTGACCTTTCATTGGTGAATACATTTAGTAGTCCCTCCTTTTAGAATTTTGTATCCTCCCATGAAGACTGGCCCTCTAACATGTGTTCTTACTGTTCTGGTTATTTATACGTGGAGAGATCTATTTGTTTTAGTTGACCTGCCAGTGTGGCAGTCATCCAACTTATTAATAGTGAAAGTGTGAATGAACGAAGGTCAATTGATATGTGTATTTGATGTTGTTTGTGGTTTTTGTCTAATTTCTAATGTGAGCAATAATGAGAAAGTCATACCAACATTGGGCAAACTATCAGCCAGGTATGAATCAAGAACAGTGCATAACTTTATGAGAAAAATATATCATCAAATTTTCCCAAACTAATGCTATTCCACGTTACGGTGATGTGTTGTAAAAACAACCATTCTGGTTGTTCATTTTTGTGTTTTCTCTCTTTACAGATACCAATTTGGTTATTTTTTCATTGAGGGGGCATTGTACCCCAGGTCAACAGACTAGCCTATTTCTGCAGTCTGTTTGGTGAGGAATAGGCATATTACATATAAAAAGAATCATTTTGGGTGCAGCAGGGATCATATTAGGTCCTGATGAGTAAAGCAGTGGGGACTGCTTACGAAACATGTCGACCAAGTAGGGCGTAATTTGTACCCCCTGCATATATTTCCCCATTTTAATGTTTCCAGCTAGAGAAGTGAATAAAATGTATTTTTTCCACTAGCCAGGAAATGTTTAATAACCCTTAACTTTATATTTTGCACACTCCCTACCACTCTCACTACCCACACCACACATTGCTTATTCATGTAAAATCAAGTGCTCCCGCGTATTTGTAGGTCGAAGCACGCCCCGCCCAGTAGAGGGACGAGAAGAACCCTATGATGAAGCATGACACTATGGGATTCTTATTGTGTGATGGGGTATTTTAAAAACACTTAGTGCTTCTCCCTGACATTTCAAGGGATTAGCAACACTCACTTATTTACGTATCACAAAAGAAAATTCAAAAATTTAAAAATTACAAATAGGGTAGAATCCTTTTGTTTATACATACTTATATTGGAGGAAGATTCTATCTATCAACCTCTATACTCCCCCACTTTTGTTAATTTTTGATACATGTGAAATTAAGCAGAGGAGCAGAAGTATATGTGAAACCATGCTCTTAGGCAGCCATCCACTGAGGAAGGAGTACAAGTGAAGCCATGGAGTGAGGCAGGAGTACACATGAAACCATGTACTGAAGTAGGAATACATGTGAAGCTGGGCACTGAGGCCGGAGTGCACATACAGCCATGCAGTGAGGCAGAAGTACATGTGACGCTATGAACTAAGGCAAGAGTACACATGAAGCCATGCACTGCACTGATGTAGGAGTTCATGTGAAGCCATGCACTGCACCAATGCAGAAGTACATGTGAAGCTATGCACTAAGGCAGGAGTACACGTGAACCCATGCAGTGAGGCAGGAACAAATGTGAAGCTATGAACTGCGGTGGGAGTACATATGAAGCCATGCACTGCACTGATGCAGGAGTAAATGTGAAGCTATGCATGAGGCAGGAGTACACATGAACCCATGAAGTGAGGCAGGAGTATATGTGAAGCTGGGCACTGAAGCAAGAGTACACATGAAGCCATGCAGTGAGGCAGGAGTACAAGTGAAGCCATGCACTGCACTGATGCAGGAGTAAATGTGAAGCTATGCGTGAGGCAGGAGTACACATGAACCATGCAGTGAGGCAGGAGTACATGTGAAGCTGGGCACTTAGGCAGAAGTATACGTGAAGTCATTCAGTGAGGCAGTAGTACATGTGAAGCTATGACCTGAGGCAGGAGTACACTTGAAGCCATGTACTGCACTGATGCAGGAGTTCATGTGAAGACTGGCAATGGACTGATGCAGGAGTACATGTGCAGCTATGGACTGATGCAGGAGTAAACATAAACCCATGTAGTGAGGCAGGAGTACATCAAAAGCCATGCACTGCACTGATGCAGGATCACATGTGAAGCTATGCTCTGAGGCAGGCGGTCACACAAACCCATGCAGTGAGGCAGGAGTACACATGAAACTATGACCTGAGGCAGGAGTACATTTGAAGCCATGCACTGCACTGATGCAGGAGGGCATGTATAGCTATGCTCTGAGGCAGGCGGTCACACAAACCCATGCAGTGAGGCAGGAGTACACATGAAACTATGACCTGAGGCAGGAGTACATTTGAAGCCATGCACTGCACTGATGCAGGATCACATGTAAAGCTATGCACTGGGGCAGGAGGTCACGCAAACCCATGCAGTGAGGCAGGAGTACATGTGAAACTATGACCTGTGGCAGGAGTACATTTGAAGCCATGCACTACACTGATGCAGGAGTGCATGTGAAGCAATGCACTGGGGCAGGAGGTCACGCAAACCCATGCAGTGAGGCATGTGGAGTGCAGGTGAAGCTATGAGCTGAGGCAGGTGTAAAATTGAAGGCATGCAGTGATGTAGGACTACAAGTCCTACATCATGGAATGCACTAAATCAGCGCTCACAGCAATGCATGCACAGTACATTAAAAACACAGAACCTCTAGATCCTAATTAGCAAATATTGAAGAATTGCTGGCTCTTTTGCTACTTTTTTTAGTCAGGTTTTTTCCATCATGTTCAATAAAATGAAACTAAAGATGGGGAGAAAGGCTTACTGGGCCACCGAGCAACTAATAGACATAACACTGTCAGGGACTCCAGGTAGTGAATTTAGGGAAGTCTCCAGTAATGTTTTATCATAAGAAGCGGTTCTATCATCCATGCACTCGGGGAAGAATGCAACGAGTCAATGTTGACTTCACATGAAATAAAGACATCTATTAGAGAACACATCTCACTTATCTTATCACCTATTACCTGGGTACAGGTTAAACTAAGCACAGGGACACATTTGACAAGGAAAGTAAAACAAGCATTGAAAATGCAATAGGTCTCGCCTTTGATTAAGTTAAAGCCATTTGCTTTGCTAATGGTATTGTATAGCAAAGCAAATGGCTTTAACTTAATCAAAGGCAAGACCTATTGCATTTTTAATGCTTGTTCTTTGTGGCAGTGCAGCTATTTTATTGATGAGGTTGGTGCTGGGGCTTGACCCCCCTTTTATCTTTAATTTTACCAGTAAATGAGTACACTCCACTGCAGAGCTGTCCCCTATCCTCTAAAGTCGTCACTGTCCTCCCCCGCGTGTCGGTGGCTTTGACAACCACAACTAGCCAGAAACCTCTGTCATTCTGAATTTTTAGGGGTGTAGGTATATGCCCGATGCCTTTCCTCCCCAGGCTGTCTGCACAGGTACTATCGAGGCAGGGCGGGGGCTTAGCATAGGCTTCGGAGTCGCCACCCCCACCCAAGTGCACAATAGCAACTGTCACATTCTGACATGAGTTTATGTAGAGAAACGGTTCCTAACCTTTTAACTTCTGTGGACCCCACTGAATCATTACTGGAATGCTGGACACCCACTGAGTTACTATTGTTAGCTAGGGGTCCCCCCCCCGGACTAAGCAATTTCCATGATTTGAACTTCAAAACAGTACACAAAAATATAGAAACAAGTATTTACCAAACAAACCCTCAAATATGTAAATATTTTGTTTAATTCACATTTAAATATAGAAAAAGTTTTACAACTTTGAATATTTAATTGTATATACTTTATTCATTATAATTTATTAAATGTAATATTATTTAATTTTGTAAAACAGGTCGCAGACCTCATGAGTAGGCTTCACAGACCCTCAGGGGCCCTAGAACCACACATTGAGAAACACTGTTGTAGGTGATACAAAGCACTACAGTCTGCTGGGTGCCGCTCGCTAGCCGTTAGGAGTCTGGTGAAAGCTGCAGTTTGTTGCCCTCAGCCCTGGGACACTTGTGGAATAACTCTGGAAGCACTTGGACGTTTCTCCTACCTGTTTGCGGTCTGCAAGGACGGGCGTGGGACTGCGAGGTCCAGCATCCTCAGCAGCTTGACATTCGCCGCAGCTGGAGCCTCTTCCCGCCCCGCCTCCCTGCAGTTCATTACGGCTCGCGGCCCCCGCTTTGCGGGAGCTGCTCGCTAGCCGTTAGGAGTCTGGTGAAAGCTGCCGTTTGTTGCCCTCAGCCCTGGGACACTTGTGGAATAACTTTGGAAGCACTTGGATGTTTCTCCTACCTGTTTGCGGTCTGCGAGGACGGGCGTGGGACTGCGAGGTCCAGCATTCGCCGCAGCTGGAGCCTCTTCCCGCCCTCGCCTCCTCCAACAAAGCCCCACCCACATCCGCGTGTCGCGGGACGTGCGCGGGTGAAGCCCGGGCCAAGGGCGGGCCCGTTCTAGCCCGTTACAGACCGAGCAAGACTGGACCGGGCCCACACTCTTGGTCCGCGCAAGTCTGCTTTGGACCTCTGCGAGGTTCATTCACAACCTGAAACTGAAGATCTACCTAAAGTCAGGGGAAAATGGCGACTAGGGAATTAAGAAGTAAAGCTACGGCATCCTCTGCCATGGTGGCAGGTACTTTGGACAATTTTCTTATGAGAGCGAACTCACTGGTGGCAAATGAACTAACAATTTTAGAAAGAAGACTTTCGCAGGGCATTGAAAGTGTCAGGAGATCATCTTTGGGTCTAATAGCGAACGCAAAAACCCCCGAAAGAGGCGAGGATTCTCACACCGCCCTTATAGACAGCACTGACCGAACAATATCATCTGTTTTGCAAGATTTAAGGCCTAGACCATCTCTGCGCAGTGACTTGCTGCCGGCTAGTCTCGAGGTCACTGCTGTCCCGATTAGTAATGGATTATTATCTGAAGGGGCCCAGGACACCAGCTCCCCCCAACTGCGAGCGGTGAGGGAAGGGGCTATCCAGAAGAGGAAACGTGGGTGGCAGAACAAGGGTGGGAAAAAGCTTAAATTAGATCTACGCTCCAACTTTACTGAGACTTCGGGTCACATAGCGGACCGGGTCTCCCCCCCACTAGAATATGATAACTGCAGCCTACCCCCCCAGACTCTGACGGTAGTACAGCCTACTGCTTTCAGGTTTGGGGAGGGGCATACCCGAGGGGAGGACAATTGGAATGGAAAGGAATGGAAAGACAATTTATAGAGCGCGATAGTTACCCTGAGGCGTCCTAGCGCTAACAGACACTATTAGCAGGGGAGGTGGGCAGGAGACCTAGTTGGGTTTTGAGAAGAGAAGGGTATTTAGTAATTTGCGGAAAGCCAGTAGGTTAGATTCTGTCCGCAGGTGGAGGGGGAGGGAATTCCAGAGGCCGGATGCATTGTATGAAAAGGCCCGGGCTCCGCATCTGGCTTTCTTGATCCTAGGGACCGTGAGTAGAAATGAGTTCGATGATCTGAGCTGCCTGGTGGGAGAATATGGGATTGCCAGGGAGCGATTGATGGGCGGGCCAGTTTCCCAGATTACTCGGTGGATGGTGCATAGAGATTTACATTCAATTCTTCGTCTGATTGGCAGCCAGTGTAGGCTCCTTGGTTCATCCCTGACTGAAGTTCGGCGGGGAATTTAGAGCAGTGTGCGGGCCGCACAGTTCTGCACAATCTGCAGTGTGTTTAGGGTCGACTGAGGGGCACCCAGATACAGCGCATTTCCAAAGTCCAGTCTAGACATGATAAGTCCCTGGATCATGAACTTCCTGGCCTCGAATGGCAATACAGGGAGAATCTTCCGAAGTACCCTTAGCAAACCAAAGCAAATCGCTGAGAGTTTTGAGGCTTGGGCGTTGAAAGTGAGAGCTTTTTCGAGCCAAATGTCCAGGCTCTTGATTTCGTCTTTGTGCGCCGGGGGGAATCCAAAGAGGAGGGCCAGAGTAGCTTGAGAGCCAGGGGGAGGGGTTGCCCAGGATCATTAGCTCGGTCTTATCGCTGTTTAATTTAAGATGTGACATGGTCATCCAGTTGGAGACCTCCTCCAGGCATGTTATCAGATTGCCGGGGTTGGATTCCAGTTGGTTGAGGGACACCACCAGCTGGGTGTCGTAAGTGACAATTCGCACTCCAAACGGTCGAACGACACCCGCTAGTGGCTCCATATAAACATTAAACAGTGTCGGGCTTAATGAGCAGCCCTGGGGCACACCGCAAACGAGAGGTTTGCTCAGTGAGGTGAAGTCAAACACTTGAAAGGAGCGGTCAGTAAGAATAGATTCTAGCCAGGATCTGGCCTTACCCGACACTCCAATTGTACCCAAACTCTGAGTAATACCCTAAAATCCCTGTTGGACCCCCTGGTGGCTAGACTAGACTGCATTGAGTGCAGACTACAAGCATTAGAAAGGGCCACCGGGGGCATTGCGGACCTAATGCAAGGCATGGGGTCCAAACAGAATATGGTTGGAGCAAATGGGGGGCTGTTCCTTCTCCTATCCCCCCTACCTTAGCAATCTCCCGCCCACTGAACCACCCTATCGTTCCTACATCAGCCCTCCCCAGTCTAGTTATTTCCTGTCCTCCAAATCCTCCCACTGTAGCTAATGCCCCTCCACCTAACGCCCCCATATTGGCAACTGCCCCGGTGCAGAATTCTCTCCCTCGACCTGCGCAAGACGCAAACCAAGCAAATTCAAAAAAGGCAGTCAACTTAACCCCCTAGGCTGCCCCTTACGTAGTGGTTTTAACTGGCGCCCCTGAGCTAACAGACCTTGAAGTAGAAAGTTTTGCTTCCCTCAAAAATAAGGTGGCGAGTTGGCTGAATATTCATAGACCTCTTCCCCCGAATATTAAAAGTGAAATTTTGATGGTTAGAAGAGCTCCGTGGGTGGCATACTCCCCAAAAACAATCAAGGGGGACTGCATCCTGGTAAACTTCAGGAATCCAGCCATTGTTTCACACATCTGTAACTGGTTAGGCAGTACGGGGGACACAGTAATTCATCCTCTCTCCCTGTCCTCTTTCTACCCACCCGCCAACTCACCTAGGGAGCCACGGTTGGATGAAGGGTGGAGCAGGGTGGGCCGCATAGGTTATACTAGAGGTCCTAGGTCTAACTTCTCTGAAACTCCTAGGCCTATTGATTATTTTCACACCAACAGGTACAGCTGCCTCGACCAGGTAGACTGACTTCACTGGGAGGGACGCCCCCAGGGCAGACTTGGGGGCCGTGTCCCCACAATTCAGGGTAACATGCGGGAAACTGACTCTCACAGTGAAGCTCAGCAGGGGGCTCCGGTGGCCGCTACCGATACATGGGATATGCAGCAAGTAAGCACTAATCACGACCTGACAGGCCCTAGTGCAAATGATCCCCCTGCCCAAGCCCAAGACAGTTCCCCCGGCCCATCCACGATAAAAATAGTTTCCTGGAACGTGGCAGGTCTCGGTAATAAACTGGCCTGTCCGGACTGGGGCTCTTTTATAGACACGATTGATGTATGCCTGTTCCAGGAAACATGGGCACGGGAAGAACAATTTCGAATAGGGCATGCCTCTTACTCAGTCCCCGCAAGGTGGTAGGGAAAGGGTAGACCCTCAGGAGGGCTAACGATCTGGATTAGAGCTGATCTAGGCTGCACTGCTAGGGTCATGAACACGGCATCAGAGGATGTTCAATGTGTGATCCTGGAGTGGCAGAATGGAACAAGACTCGCTCTGGCTAACATCTATACCAGACCTGTGAGTGTTACATCCGAGTCTAGAGCCATTGAGGAGCTTGCCTCCTTCCTAGGTGATATCCCTGAGGGAGTGACTCGTGTGATAGGGGGAGATTTCAACTCCCACTTCGAGCCACTTGCGGGTCTGATGGATGCTGTAAACCTGGAGGAGGATCATGTTTGGAAAATCCCTCAGATGGCTGGGCCCCCAGTAAGGTCATGGTCCCCTCTGGCACTACAAATAACCACCCTGACGCTGAACCACTCAATTAGGGCCTGTAATGGTCGGGTGAAATCGGATATTCCTCCAATGAACACTTTTAATAAACCAGGGAGGGAGGCACGCCTTGACTATATTCTAGTAGAATGTAGTTCCTGGTACAGGGTTCTAGATTTCAGCGTGGCTCCCAGGGGAGAGAGCGATCACAATCCATTGATCCTTGATTTTGCACTCCCAAGTGTCCTAAGGGGTAGTTCTACACTTGAGTCTGGGCAAGCTAATAGGGCCCTTCTTTCAAAAAACAGACGCAGGGTAAGATGGGACAAGCTGGTTACCCACCCAGATCAGGTAGCGGAGCTTTACGCTCGGCTCATCCCAACACTAGAAGCTGCAGGCTTGCTAAAGGCACTACAACCGGCACATGAAATCTATAACAGGCTGGCAGAAATCAAAAGGGCAATATTTACTAGCCTAGCTGAAATCCTAAACCCCCCGGATTCCAGAGGGAGTAGGGCAGGTAGTAAGCCCAGCTGGTATAATAGAGCCTGTAGACTAGCAAAAAGAGAACTCCTTGAGGCATTGAAAGAAAATAATGACAGGGCACTTATAAAGCTCAGGAGGAAAGCATATCGTGAATTAATTCATTATGCCACGATTGAGTGGGGAAATGAGAGCTGGGCTAATCTAACATCAGCCCTTGCAGTGAAAGATGCCCGCAAATTCTGGCAAATCATAATCTCAGGCTCGGCAAAACCGGAGCTGGCAGTAGCACCCAATATTGCCGCAGAGGTGTGGGAACATCATTTCCATACCCTATACCAGGGGGATATCCCTACTGGGAATCTGCACAGTATAGGCACAGAGTTTACCTCGGATCTAGCTATATCTGAGTTTGAGTTCACTGAAGGGGAGGTCAGGGATGCTATTACTAGACTCCCTGCTGGGAAAGCCCCGGGGCTGGATAAGGTCCCTGGAGACCTTTTTAAACATGAACCCGGGATATGGGCCCCATATTTCGCATTCATTTTTGATGGAATCTTCGGAGCATGGCGGTCCCAAGTACTTGGCTGGGAGCTGAGATAGTCCCTATCTTCAAGAAGGGATCACCTCTGCTCCCAGCCAACTACAGGCCGATCAGCCTAATAGATGTCTCACAGAAACTTTTTGCGAGGCTGATTTTAGATCGTCTCGAGGGTTGGATGGAGGAGTTTGACATACTAAGTCCATATCAGGCGGGCTTTAGAAAGAATGTCTCGACCACGGACCAGATTTTCCGATTAACCATGCTTTTTGGGAAAACGGTGAAAATTAATGGCGGCTCACTTTATATAGTATTCGTGGACCTCCGTGCGGCCTATGACCTGGTCCCACGTAGGAAATTGTGGAGCGTGCTCTCAGATATGGGCATTCCTGCCCCTCTACTGAACATCATAATATGACTCCACACTGAGAATTTCGCGAAGGTCAGGATTGGGAGAGAAGGCAAACTGTCATCTAGCTTCCCCGTTAGCAGAGGGGTGAGGCAGGGGTGCGTCTTGGCGCCCACCCTGTTTTGCCTCTTTGTCAACGGGGTAATTACCCACCTGAACGCGGTCTCTAACAGCAGGGGTTGGGGTCTCCGCGATCATGTTCGCGGATGACACCCTACTACTCTCGGGGGCGTGGCTAGGGCGCCGATGGCGGAGGTCGCCTGAGCTCTCGGCTCCGCGATCGAGCCGCTTTTATCCTGTATACTGGCTCCAGGGCTCCCCCGATCCTCATCCGGGGGTCGGTGCGGGGGCGCTACGTGGAGACCTGCGGCCGGAGTGCCTCGGAGTTGCCGAGGGAGCGGAGAGGGAGCCTGACCGGGCAGCCGAGGAGCGAGTGGCGCAGCCTTCATCGTGGCGCCCGCCCCGGTCCGGAGCTTGTAAAGTACTCGGCGGCCCTCGCGGGTCGCGGGACCGGAGGGCTCCAGCCCGCCGCCTTCCTACTCCTGACAAGGTGCGGGGCACGCCTGTCGCCTGGATCACCGGTGGCCTCCAGCATTTGGCGGACCTCGCTGGCTGTGGAGCGCACCCGACGGGTCCCCCCGGGGCACTGCAGGACGACGGAGCTGGGGATACTCTCCGGCACCCTCACCGGACCGGGGAAGCTGCCGCCTGCTACTCTGTGCCCACCGGAGGCCTCTAACGTGGACCAGCACTGTGGCACGAAGGAGTACACGCACAGGGGACTGGAGCTGCCGCCGGGAGACCGCGATCCACCAGGGCGGAGGCGAGGGTCTGAGCCCCAAGATGGCGGCGGTGATTGCTGGAAGCGCAAGTGGGTAGCAGCGGTGCAGGACGACCAGTGAGGGGCCCTCCTTCTTCCTACGGCTACCCTTGTTCCCGGCGAGGCCCCGACTTCTGCAGGGTTGGTTGGAGCGCGGATACTCGCACACACGGAGTGGCCTGCACCACGTGCGCATGTGTTGCCTCGACCATGGTGGGGGGGTGGGCCGCTTGCTGCGGAGCCCCTGGTCCTGACTGACGGGATCCGGTCGAGCTGCCCGCTGATTGCTTGGCCTGAGCCGGGGCCTGGCTGCTTCGCCTTTGGCCGTGCTGTTGGTGCCGACTGGGAACTCGAGTGGAGGTTGGACCGAGCTCGTGGATCAGCGAGGAGCCTCCCGGGTGTCGAGTGGGACCACTCCTTGGGGCCCTGGACTTTTAGTGGCTGACGCTTGGGGCGACCATGGGCAAACCGAAGGGCGCCAAGGGGAACGCTCAGGCCACCTCCGATACCGAACTGCCGGACAAGAGTGACCGGATGGACCCAGAGGTGCCGACCGACCCGAGTCTTCAGCGGCAATTGGACAAAATCTTGGCGGCCATTACGGACACGAGGTCAGCGCTCCAGCAGGACATCGCCCAGGTGGTGACGGGCTTGGGATTGCTCAGGGCTGACCATGGCAAGCTCTCGGACAGGGTCAAAGAAGTGGAAGATTCGATGGGAACCCTGGAACCAGTGCAGAAGACGTTGGCAGCTGTCATGAAAGATACACTGACGAGAATTGATACGCTGGAGAAGAGGGCGGAGGAGGCGGAAGGGCGCAACAGGAGGAATAACATCAGGGTGGTGGGCCTGCCAGAAAAAGTCGAGGATGGCGACATGATATCCTATCTAGAAAACTGGCTCAAGACGGAGGTAGCGCCCGAGGGACTTTCCTCCTTTTACACTCTGGAGCGGGCGCACAGGGTTCTGGCCAGACCGCCACAGCAGGGCCGGCCGCAGCGCCCATTGGTGGCGAGGTTGCTGCATTTTCGAGATAGGGACCTGCTCCTCAACAACGCCAGGAAAAATGGGCCATACCAGGTGGACAACAGTAAGGTGAACATTTTCCCGGATTACACCTATGAGACTCAACGTCAGCGGAACCTCCTTCCTGGCAATCAAGCGTGAACTGCGCAACGAAGGTCTCCAATATTCCTTGCTCTTTCCGGCGAGACTCCGCATCATCCTGGATGGCAGGACCAAATTCTTCGACACCCCTGACGAGGTGTGCAGCTGGCTGGAGCTCTTTAGGGCTGGCAAGGACGGCCCTGCCTCTTCTTTCCAAACCACTGCGGAGGCTGGACTTCAACGTAGATCCAAGAGGGTCCGCAACCGCCAGGGGGGTTTTGGCCGCCCTTCTGCTGTGGTGACAACGGCGGAACGGCGTGGTGTACTTGAGATGCTATCCAGCATCTCGGGTTCCCAGGGAGAACCACTGACAGAGGCACCGGAGACGAGAGGTGGTGGAGAACGCTCGGACACGGAGGACTCCCAAACTGATAGCGTGACCCTCCCTGCGGTCACCCCGGGCACAGCGGAAGAACTACTTGATGGCCGAGGGTGAGCCTGGGTGAGTCGCCCCCCGGTGGCGCTGGGAGATCTGTGCGGCATGGACTGCCACAACCCCTGCTGACTCTGCTAAATGATTGTATGTTACGTGAGTTGGGGTTCAGCCCGGGACCTGTGCCAGTAATTTAGGCTCGATCGCCACTAGGTGGCCTGAGCAAGTGAGGGCCCTCCCGTCGGTGCTCTGCCCCTTCCTTTGCCCTTAAGGCACACCTGCGGTGGCTACCGACAGGTTAGTTTTCTGGTTTTGGAACATGGTTTGGATGGGTACTGAGGGGCAATCTCTGGGTCCTATTCTGGGGGGGAGGGACGGGTGTCATGGTTGGGGGTTGCACTGTTTTTGGTTTCGGGGGTGGGTCGCCGTTGGTGCAGTGAGATTGTTGTGTGTTTTTTTCTGGACTGGAGGGAGCGGGGGGGGGCCTAACAGGACAGCAATGGGATAATGGCTGAATTTTCCAACCTGAAATGCATTACTTGGAATGTGCGCGGGCTACACACTATGACCAGACGCCACAAAGTGCACGCTTACCTGAGGCGCAGGGGTGTTCAGATTGCGCTGCTACAGGAAACGCACCTCACGAAAGCGGAAGGCTTAGCCCTGCAGCGTAGATGGAGGGGGCAGTTATATTACACCACATATTCGGCTTACGCTAGGGGGGCGCTGATCTGGGTGCGCGCGGGGGTTCCACTGCAGGTGACGAAGCACACGATAGACCCAGAGGGGAGATTTGTCGCCATTGCGGGTAAATTGGGGGGTAGAGAGCTGAACATTTGCAGTGTTTATGCGCCCAATACGGACCAGCTGGCCTTCTTTGCGACGCTCTCGGGATCATTGGCCCACTACATGACGGGAACGCTCTTGATTGGGAGCGATCTCAATTCGGTGGCGGACGTGGATCTTGATAAGTCTCATCCCCCCCTGGAGACCTCGCCCACACATCGAGTGGCTAAGGGTAGGCTGGCCTGGCAGGCTGAATGGGGACTGTCGGACATATGGCGCGTCCAACACCCACATACCCGGGACTATTCTCATTACTCTGGACTGCACGAGTTGCACGTGCGGTTGGACGCTCTGTTGGGGTCGGCGGACGTGATGTCCGTGGCTGTAAGATCCGAGTACCTAGCGAGGACCATCTCCTACCACAACCCTCTGTTGGCCGACCTCAGGTGGCTCCCGGGTGCGCCATGCGTCCCCGCGTGGAGATTGAGGCCCGAACTATTAGAGGATCAGGTATTCCGAACAGGACTGGAGGACAGGATTGCCACTTACTTCGACGACAACGAGGGTTTGACTGATGCTAGGGCCACCGAATGGGATGCCTTCAAGGTGGTTGTCAGGGGCTACTGCATAGTTGCGAGGGTGGGAGTGCGCCGGGTCCTATTGGAGGACCTAGAAAAGGCCGACCGGACCCTCCGAGATCTGGAGCTCAGGCGCCCCGGCAGACCTGCACTTGGAGAGCAGTTGGCGGCCGCGAGAGAAGCGGTAGCAGTTGAGGTCGAACGGTTACGTAGCTTCGATTACAAGGCCTTCCTCACTAGATCGTTGGCTGAGGGCGATAAATCGGGGGCGCTCCTGGCCTGGCTGGCTGGTCCTACGAGGCGTTCCTCCCCAACGGTGGCCATACGCGCTGCGGCGGGAGTGAAGGTCTACACCCAACCGGAGATCATGGACTGTTTCACGGACTACTACGAAACACTGTACCGAAGTAGGGCGGATGTGGATGCTGACCACATTGACACTTTCCTGCAGGAACTACCTATCCCTGTTCTGGAACCCGAAAGCGCCAAGGAGCTGGGGAGGGAGGTGGAACTGGGGGAGATCCGCAGCGCCATCAAGAGAATGGCACGCAATAAAACCCCAGGCCTGGACGGACTTCCGGTTGAGTTTTATGCCACCTACATGGACCTCCTTGCTCCGCGCTTGCTGCTGATCTACAAAGAGGCAATGCACCTGGGATACCTCCCGGGGTCGATGCGGGAAGCCCTAGTGGTACCTCTGCCCAAACCGGGGGGCAGGGAGACTAATGACCCGGCATCCTACAGACCGCTATCGATGCTAACCGTAGATTATAAGATACTGAGCAGCATACTGGCGTCGAGATTGTTGGGGCACATGGGCGCCCTAGTACACGACGACCAGGCGGGGTTTATCCCCAAGGGCAACACCACCATAAACATCCGCCGCTTGCTTCGTCTGCTTGAGGATGACCACGTTGAGGCCTCTCAACCCATGATTCTCTCTATAGACCTGGAGAAGGCTTTTGATAGCCTAAAATGGGACTACCTCCATAGGGTGTTGGGGGCGTTCGGATTAGGGGAAGGCTTCTTGCGCTGGACCCCGGTGCTTTACGCCTCGGCGGTTGCGAGAGTGAAATCGGGCCCGTTGATCTCCCAGCAATACTCGGTAGAGCGCGGCACGAGACCGGGCTGTTAGCTGTCGCCCTTGCTGTTCGCACTGGCAGTGGAGCCCCTGGCGCTATCGTTTCGCACCGGCGCCCACTACAGGGGGCTGAATACCGTGAAGGGGCAGCAGTTCATTTCCCTCTGTGCGGATGACCTGTTGCTATTTTTGGAGGATGCCGGAGAGGCATTAGCCGCCGCCGATGCGGCGCTCACGTCTTTCGGAGCGTTATCGGGCTTACGGGTGAACTGGTCGAAGACTTGCTTGTTCCCGGTGCGTAGCGGAGAACCCCGGCCTATCACGGAGAGGGAGATTCGATGGGCGCCCTGTTGCTTCAAGTACTTGGGGGTCCATATTTATCACTCGTCCGCCGATGTACTGGAGGGCAACATATCTCGTTGCATCCGGGCATTGAAGGGCAGCATGTCCTTCTGGGCAACTCTACCGCTGTCGGTGGCGGGACGCATTGCGCTGCTCAAGATGGTGGCGCTCCCCCGTCTCCTTTACTACTTCAGAACCTTACCGATATGGATACTGCCAGCTGAATTCAAACATCTGAAGTCACTCGTGATCACGTTCCTTTGGGGGTCGGGCCGCCGCAGGGTGCCGCTTCAGACCCTCATGAAGCCAAAAGCGGAAGGGGGGCTGGCGGTCCTAGATTTTGAGACGTATTACTTAGCTGCTCAACTGCAGGTTTACACTCAGGAGGTGGCGAGGGAGTTCCGGGGACCGGAGGAGAAAAGAGGCCTGGGTGTCCCCCGGCACGTCCTTTCCTACATTGCGTTGCGGCAGAAACTGGCGGTGGGAGACCTCACGCAGGAGGAACGCACCATCAGACTGTGTTGGAACCGTGTCCAGCGCAGATTGGGAATAGTCCACCCATACGCCCCCGAGATCCCACTGGGAATGCTTACAGCGCTCCCCCACGGTGGTGATTGGTCCCAGTTACGCTCCTGGGAGGACGCGGGTATTCAGGTCATGGGGGACCTATACGACGATGGTGTGCTCCTATCTTTCCAGGCGCTGATGGACTGATTCGGCATCTCCAGAGGGGATTTCCTTCTGCATGCGGCGGTCACAAGGGCGCTGCAGACGTATTGGCAGTCTGGGTTGGAGGAGCCGCCGTTGTCCTTGACATGCCAATATGTGATGATGGCAGCCGGGACGGTCAAGGCCGTAACGTGCTTATATTTTAGGATGACCCAGGAGCAGTTGACTCCATTGGAGGCGATCAAGATTAAATGGGAGACGGACGTAGGGAAACCCATCCCGGAGACCACATGGGCCCAGCTGCTGCGTCGGGCCTGGAAGAGCTCGCGGAACGCTAGGTTCCAATTGGTTCACTTTTATGTTCTACACCGAGCGTATCTCACCCCGGAGAAAATTCGGAAATACTTTTCGTCAGACACTGCGGCTTGTCCTAGATGCCGGACGGTCGGAGCGGACTTGGCCCACATGTTGTGGTCCTGTTCTGCCTTGACCTCTTACTGGACGACGATTGGGGACACCCTTTCAGAGGTGACGGGACGTACCCTCCAGTTTGACATTGCGGTGGCGCTTCTGCATTGGTTCCCCCATACCCCTAAGACCCGGGTAACCAGCAAGTTTATAGATATGGGTCTTATCCTGGCGAAACGGGAAATAACGCGCCGCTGGAAGGCACGGGCTGGTCCGACGGGCACTAAATGGCGCACTGAGTTCCTAAAATGGGCAGAGGGAGAGAGCACCCTGCGTTACCAGCTGGCGAGGCGGCAACAGAACGAAAAGGCGCTGGACGCTGCGCAAGCGTGGGAAACACTGGTGCAGGCCCTGTGGGATCACAATTCCACCAGTGACACGGACAGTGAAGCTGCAGAACCTTCTGCGTCCCTGTAATGCAGTAGACTAACCGCATACTCCTTCACACTCCATATAGTTTCCTCCACGAAGTACAATTGAACGGCTGCTGCACTAATGGCGGGGGGGGGGACAGAGCATGGCCGACATGCACAGCTCATATCGAGAACACTTGATCCTATGTCTGTGTCATCTTGCCCTTGGCTCATTGGGTGGGATAGGCTGTATTAGGGGAGAGGGGGAGGGAAGCTGTTTTGACATTGGGGGTTGTTATATAGGTTTTCCTTATTTGTATTAAAGTAAAAGTGCGACTGGCCACAGGGCAGTACTTATCCGCATTGGGCCTCTGTTGGGCTTACATGTATATGTTGTGTCTACATTGCCGTCCGACCCTCGGGTTGTGGGCTGAATGGCCGTGTATCAGTTTCGCAATAAAAAATTGTTTCACAAAAAAATAAAAATGACACCCTACTACCCTCGAAGACCCCTATGGGTATACAGCGAGTCTTGGACACCTTTGTAAATTTCTGCCACGAACAAGGGTTGGAAATAAACACCTCCAAAACAAAATTTATGATTTTTAACCCCCCGAAAATAACGCGCCCTAACCCTGTGATTGGAGGAGCCCGGCTGGAAAGAGTGCAGACGTTTGAGTATCTGGGTCTAACTCTCAATGAGAGTATGACCTGGGCTCAACACCAAATAAAATCGTAATTAAAGCTCACACAAAAGGCGGGGGGCATTCTTAAACTTTTGAGTAGAGCCACAGTTAAGCCAGTTGGACCACCGTTAGAAATATATAAATTGCAGGCAAGAGGGGCGGTTGTTTACGGTGGCGAATTGTGGGGCCACAACTGTGCCGCCGCAATAGTCGCCACCGAAAATAAGTTCCTTAGGCAGTTGGTCTCACTTCCACCTAGTATGCCATTGCTACCTCTAAGGCTTGACCTGGGCCTCAGACCTCTCAATGAGGAATTGGGCCTTAAACCTCTTACTTTTTGGAGGCGACTCTGGGTAACTCCAGAGCTTAACAACTACAGGCAAGAGCTTATTGAGGTTTTAAAACTGCCTAATGCAGGGAAACTCCCCTGGCTAAAATACATAAGACAGGAATTTGAGAAGCTGAGCCTCCCTCTTATGTGGAGTAACCCTGAGCAAGCTTGCACCAACATATCACGCAAGCAGCTGGCTAATCTGTACTTTGACTACAATCTATCTGCCCGCCTATCAAACCCCAAATTAGGAACCTTGACCAACACCTTTTTAATGAATAAGGACTATTATAAATTAGAGTCTGTCCTGAATGATATCAGCCCCCCTGGTTTTAGGAAACTTTATCTCCAATGGAGACATGGTTCTCTGCCAATCAGAACCCTCACAAGTAAATGGTGTCTTCCCACCCCAAAAAACTGCCCAGGATGCTCTGCTGAGTTAGAAAATGAATTGCATGTTGTATTTTTGTGCTCTGGTTATCAGATCCCAAGAAAAAAGTGGATAGTTCCAATCTGTAAAAACTTGGGGATTAGACAGTGCCATGAAGCCTTTCGAATACTAAAGACTGATCTTTCCCCCCCAATCGTTTTTGCTGTATCTACATTTTTAGCAGCAATGTGGTATGTGAGACGGAACTATCTGAATGCTCAGCCTAGTGGGAGTGAGTAGACACATGTATATAGCCCTGGGGAGACTGATTACCAATCATATAAGTGCAGGGTTCTATGATGACCATGTTTTAATTGCTTTTTAACGTTTTTTTACTGCACTATGATGTCATAGCTTAAATGAATTCGTTCTGATGGTAGTTTTTAAGGTAATGAACTCACTTATACTATTCTAAATTTTATTGCTGAATGTATTGAAATTTCTTTTATGACAATATTGTTGAAATAAAGATGATAAAGAAAGACTACAGTCTGTAGGGAAATTACATCAACTAACTCACTTAAATATTCATTAAACTTGAAAACCAAGATCCAGACCCTCGGCTCTACTAGAATCTGCTAGAAACCACATAACGCAACCTCCACATCTTCTTCACCACTGAAATCAAAAGTACAAACTTACTTCTAAAACCCTTTCTATGCTTTTGATGCTAGTTCAACTCTAATATCCTCACAGGGATATGCATAATACCTTTTCACACCAATCCAAGTACCAGAATCATCATTCAGACACTGATCACACAAAGACTGAACTATGGTGCAAAGCCTGAAGATACTGAAGGCAATTCGCTGAATATTGTTCAAGAAGAGATGCCCTGTAAGGTGCAAGCACTAGCCAGTAACAAGATCCTAAAATGCTAACCCTCATCTGCGACTTAGACACCCTTGTGACCATCAAAACATGGATAGTCCTCCATTTATGAATCTCCCCCATCAAAATTAATCATCATAGACAGAGTAAAATCTATTAAATGGATATTGTTTTTTAAAAAGAAAACAGGGATTCCTCATCAGGATTTCAGCTTACATCTTCTGTACGTCTTCTCCAGCTATATTATTGGGAATATCTGAGGCTTTGGTGGTCTGTAGCACAAAAATGTACAAGGCGATCTAAATAAATAATTAGTGCAAAAATGTCGGCCTAGATTATCTACTCTCATAGATTATCTGAACTCATTTTGTTTTAGGACAAACATTATAAAGAGAAATGAGGAGGGAAGGAAACTGTGGATCCTTTTCCTGCCAACACAATCAATGTAAGTAATGTGAAAAGTTATAAAGGACAAAAAGTTGCTACAAACTAAATGTAATTGTATGTACATTATACTGAATAATACAGTTATAGGACAAAGAAGGATTACACAGTAGGACAAATAAGACATGTTAGAATGTTGTAAAAGAAGTTGTGTGAGAAGATAAAATGAATATCAAAAGCTATAAAAAGCATACTCCTACAAAATTCCTCAATACAGTCAATGGACACAGAAAAACTGAATCTTGTATTAATCAATATAGAACTAGTATTTTCAGGTTCAGTGCATTTCCCAAAACCAACTGCATCTTGTCCAAATCACAGGGGCTGGTATTTGCATCCACTCATTTCTTTGCTTGGCTTTATTTGGTCGCACTCCTCAAAGCATTTGGGATCAATTTTATTAAAAACACTCTACGACAGTGTCAACAATCTCACTACAGGCAATGAACAAGAGCTTTTTTTCCTCACAGCATTTGTTTTTTTAGATTTGCTAGTGCTCTTGTAGGTGGCATGGAAACCAAAATAATGTAGCAAGAATTGATGCGTGTAAGTAATCCATTTCTACTGTAGAGTAGTTCCCATATTCCCAATAGGCTCTGCACATTGGAATAACATAAACAGCAGTTTAGACGTAGGACTGAGGTCATCTAGGTCTCTACTGACTATGTTAGACCTAATTAGTTTTGCCAGCTAGCTCAGAGGTCACTAGAAACTTTCTCGAATGAACAGGAATGAGTTAACTTTCCTGATTAGACAAGAAGGGATTAGTTTCTGACAACCGCATAAACATGACAATTTTGCTCCCTCAGAATAAAGAGTATATCTCCAGAGTCGTGTGAAAACAATAGACAACTATTTCACTCAGTCAATCGTGCATGCTTAATTTCACCAGGAGTGCAGAGAAATAGAGAGACTGGCGTTTTCAATAAAAGGTGTTATTTATTGAGCAATCTTCTTTCTCATGCAAGAGAAATGAATTGCCTTAGATGCAATACTTATTATGAAGTAAAGTGCGTACAGTAAAAGGAGTATTATGAAATAATACTGTAAAAGCATTGATATGGTTTCTTAGCCATATGATACTTTAAAATGGATAAAATATATACATACATAAAATCATTGACTAAACGTACTCAACTGGTGCTTCTAAAATACGCCTACCTCGGTGTACCTGACCTAAGCCTAATACGTGGGAAGGAGTAAGGAAGTTGCAGTTTAAGTTAAGCTAGTTTTTGCCAAGAATCTGAATCAAAAATTCTCTCACGGTTTTAATCAGCTCCGTACCTTGGTTCTAGAATGAAGAAGGTCTTGTATCTCTCTCTCGGGACTCGATCTCCCAGCAACCCGCAAGGGTGACTGGAAACACCGGAGCTGGATTTCTCGGCTGGAGAAAAGACAGCGTCTCTCTCAGTGCGTCAAATGGGAGGGTCGGCTTCCTTCGGCACTCGCATCAGCTGGGCGTCGGGCAAGTAGATAGCCGCTCTGCTCCAAACCACTGTGTGTTTTCCTAAGGCAACGTTGGTATATTTATACCTGAAAGGTGCTGGGTTTGACGTAAGGTTGGACATAAGATGTCACTAAGAACTAACAGTTCTTTCTGGACTTCAGGAGTTCTTGTTCAAATCAAAACAAAAGCAGGGGGATTTCCCGGGCTGCTGGAGGCTTGGTTTGTTTAAAGAACGCGTTGTACTTTCTAGGAGTCTATGGGAGTAGCCTTGCCGTATTTGGACTGCATGGGCTATGACTAGATATGGACATGATTCCTATGCCTTTATAAGGATATGTTTTGTTATAACCATATAAGGGCATGAATCAGGGATATCTTGATTAGGGTCCTAGATAGATTCACAACACCCACTCCCCGTTTAATGTCCATCATTACTAAATACTAAGCAACACTAAACATATAACGATGCATGTGTTTTCCAACCCACCCCAAAATACATAAATTGCATTTGAAATGGTATATGGTATATACACGAAAATGAGTATTTATACTGTACGTTTTTCAAGCAGTGTTATCATTCAGGAAATGCATATATAAATATTGGCTGAATGAATTGCGAAAATTACATTTATGAAATGGCTCTGAATACAGAAAAGAAGGTCGAGACCATTTCATCACATATTTATACAATACTGTACATGTGCTAGAGGCTGAGGTAAAATATTGTCTCTAGTGTCTCTAAAAATAGACGCTCTGTTCTCTAAGAATAGTTCTACTTTAAGCAGAGTACCATGTGCCAGAAAAAGTAAATATTTTGGAAGTGGAAAAAAATAATTCCACTCTCAGGAGAAAAAATAGTTCCAAATGTTTTCAGTAGTTTTGTTTATCAAAAACTGAAGGCCGAATTCAGAGTTCAGGGAACGCTGTGTGCTCATTGTTTTAAAAGTTATTCTCGTTGTTGGTAGGGAACATTAAATCAGACAGGCTTGCGAATAATTGGTCTACAACATCAGGTGAAAGTTCGACCAAGTTCGAAAAAGCCGAAACAGTGCATGTGTGAGAATGATTGCCATCATCGATTTCAGGATCAGCAATGCTCACAGAAGGTTGTACCTGTGTGGTGCTGCTTTCATCTCGTACTTCACCGCCACCTACTCGCAATGGTGAAGTCTCAACGAATGCCGTCATCAGAATAGGTAGCCACTGGGGACAACACGTTGCATGAGCCGTTACCGAACCAAGCAAAGTATCAATATCCGTTGATACTGCTGATGGTAGTGTAAGACAGACGTCCAACACGCATTCTTCTCCGCATAGCAGACATCGAAGCACAGGTAAGATGCAATCTTGCCAGATTGGTCTGAATGAAAGAAATCAGGTTGTATTCAGATCTCTTAGCCGGGCTAATCCGAGGACTCTAGTGATGCGGTCTCGGTAGCGCATTGCTTTGATAGTTTCTTCCATCGTAGCTGGAGTTTTGTGTGTAGCTTGGCTTGCCATATCAGAGCAGAAGTATCAAAAATAAAATTCCTGCTACGAGTCCCAAAAGAAGAGGCAGGCCGCCGAATAAAGAATGCACAAAATTCGGGAAAATGCCCAGAACTGTTTCAAAGGGTGCTAACAGTCCCGAAAAAATTGTCTTAAATACATGTGCGATGCCACTGGTATCAGACATGTTTAAAGTTTGACCTAACATTTCTACGAAATGCACGGGGCAATTTGTTGATAATAGGGTATGTATCTCTGCCGCTGTCCTTGCAACTTGCAGATCATACGTCTCTTTGGACGAGGTTAAAGGCACATTTGTCTGTAATAGAATAGACTTCATTCTGCTTAAAGTATCAATTCGAATAGAAGAGATATTCAAAGAAGGCCATATTGCCGCCTCCATGTCTGGATTGCTGTTTGGATACAATACTTGCATACAGCAAGTGACCATGGAAGTAACGCTCACGAGATAGGCTTTTCCTGGCACCATGCTACAACAGCTGTGGTCACTTATTAGAACTTAGCTGCCGTTGGAAAGCTGTCTGAAAAATGGCTCTATCTGTTTTGCAGGAGTGTATTTTGTTCAGGAATCTATCTTGACAGTTATTTGTGTCTGTGGGCCAGATCAACCATTTTTTCCAATCAGGATTTGTTCCATTTTGGTGTAAAATATGGGATACGTCTATCTCCTCATCTGTAGTGCTATTACTATCAGGTATGGGCTTTGGAATAGACGGTTTATTTAAGTCTTTTATCTTGGCTAAACCAAGACAGGTTGTTTGCTGAATGGTGTCATTCAGGAATATTATCTGTTCTGGGATCATGAAGGCTCTAAATAATGCTTCTAGACCTTGTACCTGCCACTCTTTTGTACCCCAGATGGTTTTTGTTTCAATGTTGTTTATCCAAAATTCAAAACCAAATGTAACCATTTTTTCATAAAATGTTTCAGAATAAATCAATTTAGTATTTGTCAACATGGTTTTCATTCCTGTCTTATTTAACATTTTGAAATAAAATGTTTCTGGATCAGCTGTGTTAAACCCTGAGAAGTATGGGAATTTCTCATAAAATGTTTTCGAGCTGCCTTTTGGCAGTGTTGCACAATGTTCCCATTGGTTATAATTAAAAACATTTCTAGGATTAGCAGATTTATGCAAATAGTGATGACCATAATGATTATAACAGTACATTTCTTCATATTTTGCTGAACCCTGCAAATAATCTTGTTGTGTGAATTTTGCTGACATTACTAAATCTGACATCATATTATTAATATTTTCAAAGTCCCAATCATCGGAGAAAGTACTTGGTTTTACAAAGTCACTTAATGAAACCTTGAACTGATATGGATATTTCAGGAGCTCTATCGGGCCATAAATTTCATAATCCGTTTTGTCCCATGCTACCCCACCGGGCATTGGATTGGCTGTGATGTTCACTGATGACAGTTCTCTTTTCTCGATGTGTGAGGATTTGTGAGGCTTTAGGACCAAGTTGATGTTCTGACTTGCTGTGTCCATTGTACTATATTTTCCATCAATAAATCTACCCAAACATAAAACCATGATGAGCCAAAGCAGGAGGAAAAGTACACCTAACACAATCCAAAATTCAATACATGGTGAAATCAGATATGTTTCTTTGAGTTGATGAAAGAGTTCAGTCATTTTTTATTTAAAACTTTTTGTTGCTGGCGTTTCTTCATGTTCACTTGGATCATCAGAAAAGTCATCGAAATTGATGAAGTAGCCAGATGCAGTTCTGTCAATTGTTGGAATTGCTTCCGGATTTTCTTTAGTCTTTAAATCTTCTTTTGTCACATTAGTATAGTCTGAAGCTACATCATTGTAGACAGGTGTTTCTTGACGAACTGTTGCAATTTGGGATTCAAGAGGCACAAGTTCCATGGCTTTGTTGCATAGTCCTTTTTTATTTACTACAGGTTTATCAAAAGTGATTAGTCTTTCAGTTTGAACCTCTTGGATTGTAGCAAGGTTTGGTCTTCTGCTACTTCTTGGGAGTCCACTGGACCTACTACTTATTATTGGCCACATGATTGTGGTTTTACCAGGTCGATTGATACAACTCGGTTCTCCTTTTTACCAGCAAGGGGCGGTAGTACTACTGATCTTGTTCCGCTGACAGCTAAGACAGGTACTGCTTTTCTGTAAGAAGGCTCAAATTCCTTCTTCACCGCGATCTTCTCTCTGACTAGATCCCCAATCTTTGGAATCCAGACAGGTCTTGCTGGGACAGGTGGTTTTTCTTCAGTGACTGTTGGCTTTAACTTTATGTTACTTAGACTTCTTCTTGTTTCATTTAAGTCCTGTAAAACAGCCAAACGATCTTTGATATCAAAGGCTTTTTCTTTCACCACTGAAGTCTGACTATCTAAGTCCTGGATTTTCATTCTAGTGCCGAACAATAGTTCGTATGGAGTGATACCTTTTAGAGAATTTCTTGGCAGATTGTTAAGACTACGTGTGGCACTTGTTAAATGGTTGACCCACCCATCACCCGAACCTAATACCCTCGCCGTTATAGATTGCTTTATGTCACGGTTTTTTCTTTCCACTACCGCATTCCCCTCAGGATGGAAGGGAGAATAGTACCGCAATGCAATGCCCATGCTGGCCATGGCCTCTTTGTAAGCTCGAGAGCTAAACGCCGGACCCTGGTCCGAATGTAGCACGCCAACTGCGTATGTGCCGATAAAGACTCGCAAATCTTTTATAACAGTTCTGGCGTCAGCCGAGCGCTGGGGCCACACCCAAATGAATCTCGTACAGGAATCCACTGCGACCATGATATATTTATAGTTGCCGTCCCTTTGTAAGGGACCACAGTGGTCCAGGTAAACACATACTAATGGTTTATCTGAGATTAGAAGGGGCGTCTGTACTGGTCGTTTCACTGTAGATACTTTCATTCTTTGGCAGATTTCACATTCTAGAACATAGTTCCTAGTCTGTTTCCTCATCCGCGGCCACCAATATCTCTGTTTTAATAATGATACTGTGGCGGAAACATCATCATGTGCAGAAGCGAGCCCTTCGTGTGCCGCTAAAATTAGTCCTAACCTGTGTTCCATGTTTGGAATTGCCCTATCCCCCACTCCAGGGATTCGAGCAAAAGGAACATTATTCGCATCAGTTATGTATGAGTACTTTGCTGGAAAGCCTTTCGGGAGTGTTTTTCTATCATCTTTTACTGAAGCACTGACAGCTTGCATTATATCGCTGTCTATTTTTGTTTTTGACCGTGTGATAGCAGCTACGGAAGCCGTTTGCACAGCTGCCTTCGCGGCTTCATCAGCCAATGAATTCCCCGAAACGTGAACGCCATCACGTTGATGGCTCAGTGTATGTATCACGTGAGTCTTTTGTAGTTCTTTCTGTAAAAGAACTACTTGTTCCCAAAGCGTTTTATGCTTGATTGTGCCACCTTTTGCATCTTTGAAGCCGTTTTGAACCCAGTTCTGCAAGTATTCATTATAAGACTGAACGCAGTAATATGAATCGCACACTATTAGTGTGGGGAATTCGCGATCGGTATTTTCAAGCGCCATCTTAAAAGCCAGTAGTTCAGCTCGCTGAGCTGTACAATCTCCCAGAGATTGAGTTTTAGTGACCAGTGGTCTAAATTTTCCTTCGTGCCAACGACCTTTAACAATTGCGCACGCAGCACTATATGCTTGTTTACCCCCAACTGCGGGTTGTGCTGATCCGTCTGTATATATTATACAGCCGTAATGTTCCAGAGGCAGGATTTCGGTCGGCAGAGGACATTCATATTCATATTGGAGAAATTCTTGTGTTTTTAAATTAGGATCAAATTCGTATACTACGTCTGGTGCAGCAAGAGAATTAACCCACTGTATCCATCTCGGATGTAGTGCTTTAGCATTTGGAATGCTTGCTCTTGTTACTGCTTCTAGGGCAGGTACTGGTGTAACGATTATTATTCGTTTACCTTGTGCTAGGGCTCTTTCTTTTGCTACAGCAGTTTGAACCGCTGTTAGAATTTTTTCAGTAGAACTGAATTTCATTTCAGCTTGTGTGTACAAGTGTGATTTGTAAGCTATTGGTACCGTCTCTCCCTCATTAGAGGTCAGGTACGTGAATCCGCATCTTCCTGGGATGACTCGGATTACAAGTTGTGTTCGTTAACGCGTGTTTGCAGTTTTGATTTAGTTAACATGTCTGTTTGTAATGATCTTAAAATTTCTGTGTGTTTCTGAGTCCAATTCATTTGTTTGAAATCAGGTTTTATTAATTCATAGAGATTTTTAACCCTCTCTGCGTAATTTAGAATGTATGTTCTTCGGAAATTCAGGAAACCTAGTATTGATTGTAAATTCTTCAGCGTTTTTGGTGCTTGGAGTACAGCACACTTCTCTAAGAAGTTGTCTGCTAGGCTTTTGCCTTCACTTGATAATTCATATCCTAAAAACAGGACAGTTAGGTGAGCAATTCGTGACTTTTTAAAGTTGAATTTGTACCCTTCAGCTGCGAACCCAAGTATTATGGTGTTCACTCTTTCCAAGTGTGTCTCCAGGTCATCATCTGTGAGATAGATGTCATCGACATAAGATAATGCCTCATCATCATATATTTGTAGTAACTCTGTTACCCTTGCTGAGAATAATCCTGGGCTATTCTTGAATCCCTGTGGGAGTCGACAGAATTGTTTTTGCGACCCCATTGTTGAGAAAGCGGTCAAGTACCTGATTTCAGGTGCAATGTTTTGACAAAAGAAGCCATTTGAGATATCTAATGTCGTTTTATATTTTTTGCGCACAATGTTATTCATTAGTGCTGCACTGTGTGAGTTTTGTACTGCAAATGTTTTGCAGAAAGAGTTTAGGTGTCTGTAGTCCAAAACTAGACAATATGAATCATCTGGCTTGGAGACAGGAAATAAAGGATTGTTCATTTGAGAGGTGCATGTTTCAATCACCCCTGATATTCAAGTTGATCTAAGATCTCCCTGACTTGCTTTTTAGCTTCTTGTTTAACTGGGTACTGCCTTTGTGCAGTAGGTTGACTTTTTAACTGGATTTTGTGGGGAGGAGAATCCTCATCCCATCCTACATGATTTTTATATAATGCAGGAGCTTGGGCCACTGCCCATTTTCTTGCAAATGTGTATTTTTTATGAATTGGAATATGATTTGAGAAGGCAGGCATAATCATTTCTTCGCCATGAGGGCACACCCTGACAAACTCTGGTGGCCAGTCTTTTTCAGCTAACAGGATATCATAGTCTTTAGATAAGTGATCCCAAAAGAGACCTCTTATTTTCCTAGTTTTGTCCCCCTCTATACGCAATGTTATTTCATATAATTTATGGGATTTGCTAACTCTGGTACCTGCAGTTTCCACCTGAATGTATTCATTTGTGTCCACTGTCTCCAGAAGATTCATCAGGATCTTGCGAACTATGGTTACTACTGCTGCGCTGTCTAGCATTGTCTGGGCCCACTCTCCGTTTTTCAGTTGTGTCCTCAGAATCCTCGGCATGTTTTATTTTAATACTGGCTACCTTCTTTTTTGGATATTGTAATGTTTTACTTTAATGAGCAGGTTCCTTGTCTTTGGACTTGACGTGCTCTTCTTTGTGTTCTGACCGTCCTCTTCTTTCCGATTTCTGTGAGGAATTCTGAAAAGATCGAGAGGGACGTGTATCAATATCTTGATATCTGTCAGGTTTTCTCAATTTATCTCTATCTCTAAGGTTGTATCTTTTTTCAGAGGGCTCCCTTTGGGGAGACTTGCTTCCTCTTTCTGGAAATCTATCTCTCCGCTGAGGAGACCTTCCTCTGGACTGAAAACGTTTTTCTTTGGGAGTGGACTGTTTATTACCCTCCCAACTCTTTTTTGGAGTGTTCAGATTATTTTTAATAAAAGTTTTTTCAGGACTTTCAATTAGTTGTGGTTTTAGTGGTTTACCACCCAAACTATCTCTACCTAGTTCTTCATAGGATTTTTCTATGATTC
Source organism: Lissotriton helveticus (assembly GCF_964261635.1). Taxonomy (NCBI): domain Eukaryota; kingdom Metazoa; phylum Chordata; class Amphibia; order Caudata; family Salamandridae; genus Lissotriton; species Lissotriton helveticus. Next base: position 1,102,236,988 of record NC_136071.1, on the reverse strand, counting down.
TGGCAAGTTCAAAAGGTTGTTCTGCTATATCTGTTTCTTTCAATTTCTGGCGGATCGCCACAGATGCTGCTTCTCCTTTTATGTTTGCTAATAATATAGCTGAGACTTGCTTAAAGTCTTTCAGTAATTTCATACCCAGAGTTAAAGCAGGTTCTGGACCGTATTCATTTTGAATCTGTCTAAGTACGTCTGGTATAACCACGATGGACGGAACACCATGTGTTTTTGTGTAAATTGAAGCAAAGACTGTGCCCCAAGTGTCACAGTCCTCCACATGTGGTGCAATCCCCATTGGAAGGCAGATAGTCAGAATTCTGTGTTTCTCATGAGGTGTAGTATCAGGAAATACTGCCTCTATTTGAATGATTTTTTGTGCTAACCAGAACGGAATTTGTTCCCGTTTTGCAGGTATTTTGCCAATGGCTGATTGTATATTCTGTGGTGTAATTTTATTTGTGTTCCCCTGTTGAGGGGTTTGTTGTTGGATTCTTATTGCTGGTTGGACTGTTGAAGTCCTCATGACATATTGGACCAATTGTCTACGTATTTTAATTAGTAGTTTTAGCTGAGCTAAAAGTTCCCGGTCTGACATTTTTTCAATGTCTGGATGTGGTGTGTAGCTGGCCAGAACCGGCCATGTGGCTCCTGGTCTACCTAGTGGACCGAGCCTGGTAATGTGATTTTGATGGTTTAGGACGCATTAAACCAGAGCAGGTGCTCTTGGTATGTTAGTGGAATTTCAACGTCCTCGAAAGGAGCGTATTCATTCGGAGGTTCCTCTATTTTGTAATAGTGGAAGTCTTGTGTTGCAGCGTTTGCTGCTGGAAATTGTATCCATGAATAGAATACCTCTGTCTGCCGATATTCATGGGCCTCTACCACGAATATGACTGTACCACCTCTCGGTGATAGTCCAAATTTCTATAAGTTTAAGAGTTATAGTTCTTCTTACATTAACCGGAATGATTATAACATTAGGGTCATTCTGTTGGAGAGTTGTGTCATCTAACAACAGTTGAGACGCTATAGCATCTCTTTCTTCGTCACCTTTTTCTCCCATTTTACTGACAGAAAGTTTTTTTGTTGCAGAGCAAGTTTCAAGGAAACAAAGATTAGGTGCACAATATTTTGGAACACTGTATCCTTCAACTTTGACTAAACCAAAAACTAATACATAGGAATCTCTTCCTACTAAGTTCCGGCGGATATTAACCTTTTTTCCCACTCCAGACGTCTATTGGAGTTTTTACGGGAAAAGGGGTCTGTGTGAAAAGCACGACTGAGTTACTCTAATGTCTTGCGTTAGATTATCGCCTTACCAAACGTTGGGCGCCATGTAGTGTAGTTCCTATATTCCCAATAGGCTCTGCGCATTGGAATAACATAAACAGCAGTTTAGACGTAGGACTGAGGTCATCTAGGTCTCTACTAACTATGTTAGACTTAATTAGTTTTGCCAGCTAGCTCAGAGGTCACTAGAAACTTTCTCGAATGAACAGGAATGAGTTAACTTTCCTGATTAGACAAGAAGGGATTCGTTTCTGACAACCGCATAAACATGACAACTTTGCTCCCTCAGAATAAAGAGTATATCTCCAGAGTCGTGTGAAAACAATAGACAACTATTTCACTCAGTCAATCGTGCATGCTTAATTTCACCAGGAGTGCAGAGAAATAGAGAGACGGGCGTTTTCAATAAAAGGTGTTAATTTTTGAGCAGTCTTCTTTCTCATGCAAGAGAAATGAATTGCCACAGATGCAATACTTATTATGAAGTAAAGTGCGTACAGTAAAAGGAGTATTATGAAATAATACTGTAAAAGCATTGATATGGTTCCTTAGCCATATGATACTTTAAAATGGATAAAATATATACATACATAAAATCATTGACTAAACGTACTCAACTGGTGCTTCTAAAATACGCCTACCCCGGTGTACCTGACCTAAGCCTAATACGTGGGAAGGAGTAAGGAAGTTGCAGTTTAAGTTAAGCTAGTTTTTGCAAAGACTCTGAATCAAGAATTCTCTCACTGTTTTAATCAGCTCCGTACCTTGGTTCTAGAATGAAGGAGGTCTTGTATCTCTCTCTCGGGACTCGATCTCCCAGCAACCCGCAAGGGTGACTGGAAACACCGCAGCTGGATTTCTCGGCTGGAGAAAAGACAGCGTCTCTCTCAGTGCGTCAAATGGGAGGGTCGGCTTCCTTCGGCACTCGCATCAGCTGGGCGTCGGGCAAGTAGATAGTCGCTCTGCTCCAAACCACCGTGTGTTTGCTTAAGGCAACGTTTATATATTTATACCTGAAAGGTGCCGGGTTTGACGTAAGGTTGGACATAAGACGTCACTAAGAACTAACAGTTCCTTCTGGACTCCAGGAGTTCTTGTTCAAATCAAAACAAAAGCAGGGTGATTTCCCGGGCTGCTGGAGGCTTGGTTTGTTTAAAGAACGCGTTTTACTTTCTAGGAGTCTATGGGAGTAGCCTTGCCGTATTTGGACTGCATGGGCTATGACTAGATATGGACATGATTCCTATGCCTTTATAAGGATATGTTTTGTTATAACCATATAAGGGCATGAATCGGGGATATCTTGATTAGGGTCCTAGATAGATTCACAGAAATTTAAACAGTGAGCAACCCAAAATACCCTTGAGGGCTTGGGTGATTAAGTAAAAGGGTAGAGGTGCCTTCAAGGGAATTCGCTTGAGCAACTATTAATAATTCAAGTGTGACTTGGAAAGATAACTCAATAATCCCTATATGAATTTAATTCCACTAAATAAGTCAACGATTTTTTGAAAACAATTCATCAAAATTCATAAATAACTACATAAATGACAAACACAAGCATAAAAAGGTGTATAGAAAAAATAGAATTTATCAAGTGGTAAAACAGTTCATTTCATATACAGGTCTAATTCATTCAGAAGGTAGAATAGGTCTGCAGGTATACAAACAGTTTGTTAATAAGTAACTCAACAGAACCTAAAAACACCTATCCAGAAAGCACAGTAAGTAACAAAAAATAAGGATGAGGTGGGGGTCGACGTTTCGGTCTCCTAGAGAACACTTTGCGAGACCATCTTCAGGACTGATGTCAGTTAGGGACTGTATATTGACACAATGTAATCTGAAACAAAAATGTTGGCAGTTACATAAAATCTTTTTTATATATTTTATGTATAACACCTTAGTGAACAAGCAACAAAAGACACACAACAAAAACAGAAAACGCTATTTACAGAAGATATGAAAAAGTTTATATTTTCATTTGCAGACTTGTTACTAGTTGCATGATTAATAGAACTTATCCTGTATGTGAAGAATCTAGGATGTATCTTTAATATCAGCACTTAACAAAAAATAAGGATCGTGCATTGCATTCTGCATCAAGTAAATACATTTATAACATTTCTTCAGACTAGAAAAAGTTAAATGTACAAGATAAAATACTCGAACATTTATTTCGAACATTGGATGTGAGCCTATTAGCCTCATCATATTGGTTTCCAACAAATTATGTATTCGGATAAACCCAAAACTCCAGATGCAATTGTGTGGATGTTTTAGAAAGAACATGGACGGCAAAATATCAATCGATTTTACCTTGATTTAACTGCTGGAAGACGAACAATTTTCAGGTTGGTACACTAATCCAAAAAGCAGATATAATTGAACTTAAATATAAATATACCAATAGTTTAGAGCATATCAACTCATGAACGAAAATTAATTTGGATAGGGAAGTAATAGTTACCCAATATCGGGAATAACCCACATCGGTTATGAGTTCGATTTCAAAGGCAACACGAGTCAAATGCCGAACACATTCAATTTAAAAATCGTGGTCCAACGTCATGCAGACACATCAAATGAGTGAATGAATACCTCGGTATCCAGAATGTAGAAAGATGCCGAATCTACAAAGATGTAATATAACCTATTAGGTATAGAACTTAGTATTGGTTGTAGTGTAGTGTTTAAGTACATGTTAGCTGATTTACCTCTAAGTCCTATCGTAATTAGTTAATGTGGAGAAGAACAGGCATGATCCGGTAAATGAACGTCTGGGTCACACGTCCGTAAAGTGGTACTTCAAGTAACTTTTTCTAATTTTAAACAAAAACAGGAACATGAATTGTATTATGGCCTGTCTGTCGAGTCTCACTAGAGAAGTTTAAAGCTCCAACTAGAGGCTTACCGAATGGAAATCTTAGTCGGACGTCCACGAAGTAGAAACTTCCGGTAACTTATTGAGATTCTAGAAACAAACAGGAGTTATATTGTAACCTGTCTCAAAAGTCTCAGATGATGTTTGAAAAGGGGGAAGACTAAGATTGCATCTATCAGCTTACCGGCAGTAATCTCTCTGTGATCGGCAACAAGGGGTCCTGTTCGTATCGCGGAGGCAGAAACGCCTCATGTGGATATCGCTTCTATTTAAGGCACCGTTTGGAGATCAAAATAGGACTAAACGGTTGGGCGCCATGTTGAACAGGTTTAATTTGAAGACGTATTTAGAAGCGGAAGATGTCACCCGAAATAATAAAATCTTAATGCCGCTTTGAAAATGACGAATTTCAAAAAATGAATCTAAACATTACCGGGCAAGTCAAAATTTAAAGACAAAATCGGAACTTATGGATTCGTTTATCGTCTTCTGACCAAAAATGATGTTATCATTCTAAAACATCCACAATTTGTCCAAGAGTAGTATATTTTATTTGACAGCATACTTTGACCCACATCAAACTTAAGAGTAATGCAGCAAAAGTTGCACAGACAACTGACGTGAATAATCCCAAACAGCATCACAAATCTGAACAATGGGGCTTACATGGCAGAACTATACATAGAATAATCATAGATTGTCGCCAACAATTAATAATATTAGAAATATTAGATTATCATTTTCAGCATATTTACAACATAGTACAGTTATGCGAAACAAAAGTCAATCAGAGAGGTGATAAAACAAAGGACACAGTATGTAAAACTAAAGTAGGCAAGCTAGTGCATGCCATTCGGAGGCGGAGTTTAATCCTCGTTTCACAGTATCGGTTAGGCAAATAAGTTTACCTTCTCTCAATGAGAGAACCTTGTCAATGTTATTCTGTCTTTTGTTGGGTCTGATGACCTCAAGAACCCACCATAACATGTCTGTTTCCTTATGACCAAGTTGTAAGTAATGGTCAACCAGTGGTGCATTGTCCTTCCTACACCTAATCCGCGATTGGTGCTGCAAGATACGTTTTCTGATGGGCTGAATGGTTTTGCCCAAATAATGTAACAAGCAGGGGCATTGAATACAGTAAACCACATTTGTGGTATTACAGTTGGAAAAGGTTTTAGCTTTGAATTCCACATCATTAATTTTACACATCTTAACAGTTTTGGTAGTGGCGCAAGCAGCACAATTATTACTTTTGTGGTGTCCTACCAATGGGATTATTTGTCTCATGTTCTCGATGATATTTGTAGATGGAGCATTCTCATAGGCATGTATTAACCTGTCTCGTAGGTTGGTTCCTCTTTTAAATGCAAAAAGCGTTTTTTGTTGCAATTCAGGAATAGATTGAAGCAAATTCCATTGTTTACACACAATTTTCTTGATCGCATTGGAGTGCGTCCCTAAGGTTGATACACAGACAATATTGGGTTTATTTTGACACTCACTCACAGTTAAAAGAGCTTCGCGATCATTGTACCAAGCCCTTTTCATTGATTTATGCAGGAGTCTGGAGGGGTAGCCACGCGCTTGTAGTTTCTCCTTAAGTTTTTTAGCCTCACAAAAATAATCGTCCTTAAAGGTGCAATTTCTTCGGAGTCGAAGAAATTGCCCAGAAGGCAATCCATCTTTTAATGCCTGCGGATAATGACTAGTATAACGCAGGAGAGTGTTCCTAGCTGTTTTCTTGGTATACAAAGTAGTGTACAACTGGTGGTTGGTATCAATTTTTATGGTGATGTCAAGAAAAGGCATCTCACTGGTATTGTGTTCCATGGTAAATTGTAAGTTGGAATTTCTAGCATTTAACCATAGATGGAACTCTGAGTTGATCGACAGTGCCATGCCAAACCATGAACACGTCATCTATGTAACGCAGCCACTTTCGGATGTTATTAGAAAAAGGGTTTGAAGTGTGCCATAGATGTTCATCCTCAAAGCATGCGACATAGATGTTCGCGATATCAGGGGCAAAAATTGCACCCATGGCTACTCCTTTCTGCTGTTGAAAGAAGGAATTTTCGAACAGGAAAAAGTTTTCACACAATGGTATTCTAACACATTCAAGAATGAATGATGTGGGAACTGTGTGAGGTCTAGGTCTAGACTCCAGGATGCTACTCAGTATCTCAAGAACTTCTGTCTGAGGGATGATAGTATACAAACTTTCTATATCCATAGAAACTAGTATATCAACAGATGCATCAAAGTCAAATTTTTCCACTTCGTTAATAACTGCACTGGTGTCCCTGATGTAGGTAGTTCGTTCAACAGCAAAAGGTCTGATAAAGTAGTCAGGATACTGTGCAAGGGGCTTCAAGATTGCATTACAGCCACTTACAATAGGGCGACCTGGTGGATTGTCTACATTTTTATGCACCTTGGGGAGCATATATATCACAGGCACCGTAGGTGTTTTATTTAGTAAGAAGGATGCCTCTTTATCGTTTAACCAACCACCTTCCAGACCTAGTTTGCTTAAGGCTGTAATTTCTACAATGAGTCTTTTAGTGGGATTGGATGTCAATTTTTTGACTTGGAACAGACAGTTGTCTAAGCATTTCTTCATTGTATTTTGATCTTTCCCAAAGCACAATTCCCCCTCCTTTGTCTGCTGGTTTGAGTAAGGCTTGGGGCAGATTTTGGAGATTTTGTAAAGCTAGCTGTTGTTCTTTTGGTAGATTAGATTCATATTTATGTGTACGTTTGAAAAGATTTTCAATATCAATGAGAGTGGCATTTTCAAACGTGATGACATCTTTATTTACCATTGCATTAGTGGGATAGAAAGTAGAAGGATTTCTGAGTCCTGTGTAGCCTGTTTTTGGATCTGAGGGATTATTTGCAAAAAAGTTCCTAAGTCGAACTGTGCGGAAAAAACGATAAAGTTCAAGTTTGGTCTGAAAAAGATCGTTTTTGTAGGTGGGGACAAAACTTAGACCATTTGCAAGAACAGCCACTTCTTGTTCAGATAAGTTGTGTGTGGAGAGATTGAAAATGGGAATGGATAAGTTATTATTTACCATTCGTAATACCGATTTCTGGTCTGACGGAACCCCGGGGTGTATTGCTTGTGGAACCATCCTCACTTCGGTTGTTGTGGTCTCCCTGGTGGTCGGGAGCCTCGCGAGTCCCGAGCTAAAAAAGACTGATGAGATGTAGAAGGTTGCTGATCTTGATAACGGTAATTGGAATTAAAGGATTTATCACTACCAGACTCTGAACCTCTGTCAGAGAAAGTTGTTCGTTTAGTAGGCTGTTGGTTGGAGCCCTGGGATGTGTAGAAGTCCTTTCTAAGACAAGGATATGTTCTTTCTTTATTGTATCTTCTAATGTCGTTCTGTAATTTCTCAGTTTTTTTATGGGAGTTAAACTCCTCGAATTCTTTAACCGTTTGTTGGATTTTATCAAGGAGCAACTTACTATTAGTGATGGTATTATCTGCTGAGATCTTTTTTTCTAAGGATTCAATTTCTTTTGTAAGGATTGTAATTTGACGGAGTGCTGTTTCGATACTCAGCACCATCCAGGTGTGTGAGCACCTGTTTGCTGAGTAACTAAATCCAATTTTGAATTCCTCGTCATCCACAAAAATGATTGGTATATTACATATTTGCAGACCTGCTGGGATGATGTTAGCATTCAAGCAGTCTGTCAGAAATTTTGCGTGTAATTCAGTACGTACAAGTTTCTTTTTGCGTCTTTCTAACTGGTTCAAATCTGATTCGTATGGAAGGTTAGTAACTGGACCTTTGTTCCCTAAAAGAGAAGGGCCAGATGCAACTGTTCGAATATATTCATCTGAATAAGCTAGTGTTTCCGCCTCAGACATTGAATTGTGGAGGACTTGCGAACAACCACTGGTTAAAGCGGCTCACAGCAGACAATTGTCTGCGCAATAAACAGAAATTTAAACAGTGAGCAACCCAAAATACCCTTGATTTATTATTAAAATACCCTTATTTTTTGTTACTTACTGTGCTTTCTGGATAGGTGTTTTTAGGTTCTGTTGAGTTACTTATTAACAAACTGTTTGTATACCTGCAGACCTATTCTACCTTCTGAATGAATTAGACCTGTATATGAAATGAACTGTTTTACCACTTGATAAATTCTATTTTTTCCTATACACCGTTTTGTGCTTGTGTTTGTCATTCATGTAGTTATTTATGAATTTTGCTGAATTGTTTTCAAAAAATCGTTGACTTATTTAGTGGAATTGAATTCATATAGGGATTATTGAGTTATCCCTCCAAGTCACACTTGAATTATTAATAGTTGCTCAAGCGAATTCTCTTGAAGGCACCTCTACCCTTTTACTTAATCACCCACGCCCTCAAGGGTATTTTGGGTTGCTCACTGTTTAAATTTATGTTTATTGCGCAGACAATCGTCTGCTGTGAGCCGCTTTAACCAGTGGTTGTTCGCAAGTCCTCCACAATTCAATGTCTGAGGCGGAAACACAGATGAATATATTCTAAAGGTTGCATCTGGCCCTTCTCTTTTAGGGAACAAAGGTCCAGTTACTAACCTTCCATACGAATCAGATTTGAACCAGTTAGAAAGACTCAAAAAGAAACATGTACGTACTTAATTACACACAAAATTTCTGACAGACTGCTTGAATGCTAACATCATCCCAGCAGGTCTGCAAATACGTAATATACCAATCATTTTTGTGGATGACGAGGAATTCAAAATTGGATTTAGTTTCTCAGCAAACAGGTGCTCACGCACCTGGATGGTGCGGAGTATCGAAACAGCACTCCGTCAAATTACAATCCTTACAAAAGAAATTGAATCCTTAGAAAAAAAGATCTCAGGAAATAATACCATCACTAATAGTAAGTTGCTCCTTGATAAAATCCAACAAACGGTTAAAGAATTCGAGGAGTTTAACTCCCATAAAAAAACTGAGAAATTACAGAACGACACTAGAAGATACAATAAAGAAAGAACATATCCTTATCTTAGAAAGGACTTCTACACATCCCAGGGCTCAAACCAACAGCCTACTAAACAAACAACTTTCTCTGACACAGGTTCAGATTCTGGTAGTGATAAATCCTTTAATTCCAATTACCGTTATCAAGATCAGCTTCTACATCTCATCAGTCTTTTTTAGCTCAGGACTCGCGAGGCTCCCGACCACCAGGGAGACACAACAACCGAAGCGAGGATGGTTCCGCAAGCAATACACCCCGGGGTTCCGTCAGACCAGGAATCGGTATTACGAATGGTAAATAATAACTTATCCATTCCCATTTTCAATCTCTCCACACACAACTTATCTGAACAAGAAGTGGCAGTTCTTGCAAATGGTCTAAGTTTTGTCCCCACCTACAAAAACGATCTTTTTCAGACCAAACTTGAACTTTATCGTTTTTTCCGCACAGTTCGACTTAGGAACTTTTTTGCAAATAATCCCTCAGATCCAAAAACAGGCTACACAGGACTCAGAAATCCTTCTACTTTCTATCCCACTAATGCAATGGTAAATAAAGATGTCATCACGTTTGAAAATGCCACTCTCATTGATATTGAAAATCTTTTCAAACGTACACATAAATATAAATCTAATCTACCAAAAGAACAACAGCTAGCTTTACAAAATCTCCAAAATCTGCCCCAAGCCTTACTCAAACCAGCAGACTAAGGAGGGAGAATTGTGCTTTGGGAAAGATCAAAATACAATGAAGAAATGCTTAGACAACTGTCTGTTCCAAGTCATTACAAAACGTGGACATCCAATCCCACTAAAAGACTCATTGTAGAAATTACAGCCTTAAGCAAACTCGGTCTGGAAGGTGGTTGGTTAAACGATAAAGAGGCATCCTTCTTACTAAATAAAACACCTACGGTGCCTGTGATATATATGCTCCCCAAGGTGCATAAAAATTTAGACAATCCACCAGGTCGCCCTATTGTAAGTGGCTGTAATTCAACCCTTGCACAGTATTCTGACTACTTTATCAGACCTTTTGCTGTTGAACGAACTACCTACATCAGGGACACCACTGCAGTTATTAACGAAGTGGAAAAATTTGACTTTGATGCATCTGTTGATATACTAGTTTCTATGGATATAGAAAGTTTGTATACTAACATCCCTCAGACAGAAGTTCTTGAGATACTGAGTAGCATCCAGGAGTCTAGACCTAGACCTCACACAGTTCCCACATCATTCATTCTTGAATGTGTTAGAATACCATTGTGTGAAAACTTTTTCCTGTTCGAAAATTCCTTCTTTCAACAGCAGAAAGGAGTAGCCATGGGTGCAATTTTTGCCCCTGATATTGCGAACATCTATGTCGCATGCTTTGAGGATGAACATCTATGGCACACTTCAAACCCTTTTTCTAATAACATCCGAAAGTGGCTGCGTTACATAGATGACGTGTTCATCAACACAAAGAGTTCCATCTATGGTTAAATGCTAGAAATTCCAACTTACAATTTACCATGGAACACAATACCAGTGAGATGCCTTTTCTTGACATCACCATAAAAATTGATACCAACCACCAGTTATACACTACTTTGTATACCAAGAAAACAGCAAGGAACACTCTCCTGCGTTATACTAGTCATCATCTGCAGGCATTAAAAGATGGATTGCCTTCTGGGCAATTTCTTCGACTCCGAAAAAATTGCACCTTTAAGGACGATTATTTTTGTGAGGCTAAAAAACGTAAGGAGAAACTACAAGCGCGTGGCTACCCCTCTAGACTCCTGCGTAAATCAATGAAAAGGGCTTGGTACAATGATCGCGAAGCTCTTTTAACTGTGAGTGAGCGTCAAAATAAACCCAATATTGTCTGTGTATCAACCTTTGGGACGCACTCCAATGCGATCAAGAAAATTGTGTGTAAACAATGGAATTTGCTTCAATCTATTCCTGAATTGCAACAAAAAACGCTTTTTGCATTTAAAAGAGGAACCAACCTACGAGACAGGTTAATACATGCCTATGAGAATGCTCCATCTACAAATATCATCGAGAACATGAGACAAATAATCCCATTGGTAGGACACCACAAATGTAATAATTGTGCTGCTTGCGCCACTACCAAAACTGTTAAGATGTGTAAAATTAATGATGTGGAATTCAAAGCTAAAACCTTTTCCAACTGTAATACCACAAATGTGGTTTACTGTATTCAATGCCCCTGCTTGTTACATTATTTGGGCAAAACCATTCAGCCCATCAAAAAACGTATCTTGCAGCACCAATCGCGGATTAGGTGTAGGAAGGACAATGCACCACAGGTTGACCATTACTTACAACTTTTCACAAGGAAACAGACATGTTATGGTGGGTTCTTGAGGTCATCAGACCCAACAAAAGACAGAATAACATTGACAAGGTTCTCTCGTTGAGAGAAGGTAAACTTATTTGCCTAACCGATACTGTGAAACGAGGATTAAACTCCGCTACCGAATGGCATGCACTAGCTTGCCTACTTTAGTTTTACATACTGTGTCCTTTGTTTTATCACCTCTCTGATTGACTTTTGTTTTGCATAACTGTACTATGTTGTAAATATGCTGAAAATGACAATCTAATATTTCTAATATTATTAATTGTTGGCGATAATCTATGATTATTCTATGTATAGTTCTGCCATGTAAGCCCCATTGTTCAGATTTGTGATGCTGTTTGGGATTATTCACGTCAGTTGTCTGTGCAACGTTTGCTGCATTACTCTTAAGTTTGATGTGGGTCAAAGTATGCTGTCAAATACAATATACTACTCTTGGACAAATTGTGGATGTTTTAGAATGATAACATCATTTTTGGTCATATTTTATATAAGACGATAAACGAATCCATAATTTCCGATTTTGTCTTTAAATTTTGATTTGCCCGGTAATGTTTAGATTCATTTTTTGAAATTCGTCGTTTTCAAAGCGGCATTAAGATTTTATTATTTCGGGTGACATCTTCCGCTTCTAAATACGTCTTCAAATTAAACCTGTTCAACATGGCGCCCAACCCTTTAGTCCTATTTTGATCTCCAAACGGTGCCTTAAATAGAAGCGATATCCACATGAGGCGTTTCTGCCTCCGCGATACGAACAGGACCCCTTGTTGCCGATCACAGAGAGATTACTGCCGGTAAGCTGATAGATGCAATCTTAGTCTTCCCCCTTTTCAAACATCATCTGAGACTTTTAAGACAGGTTACAATATAACTCCTGTTTGTTTCTAGAATCTCAATAAGTTACCGGAAGTTTCTACTTCGTGGACGTCCAAATAAGATTTCCATTCGGTAAGCCTCTAGTTGGAGCTTTAAACCTCTCTAGTGAGACTCGACAGACGGGCCATAATACAATTCATGTTCCTGTTTTTGTTTAAAATTAGAAAAAGTTACTTGACGTTCCACTTTACGGACGTGTGACCAAGACGTTCATTTACCGGATCACGCCTATTCTTCTCCACGTTAACTAATTACGATTGGACTTAGAGGTAAATCCGCTAACATGTACTTAAACCCTACACTACAACCAATACTAAGTTCTATACCTAATAGGTTATATTACATCTTTGTAGATTCGGCATCTTTCTACATTCTGGATACCGAGGTATTCATTCACTCATTTGATGTGTCTGCATGACGTTGGACCACGATTTTTAAATTGAATGTGTTCGGCATTTGACTCGTGTTGCCTTTGAAATCGAACTCATAACCGATGTGGGTTATTCTCGATATAGGGTAACTTTTACTTCCCTATCCAAATTAATTTTTGTTCATGAGTTGATATGCTCTAAACTATTGGTATATTTATATTTAGGTTCAATTATATCTGCTTTTTGGATTAGTGTACCAACCTGAAAATTGTTCGTCTTCCAGCAGTTAAATCAAGGTAAAATCGAATGATATTTTGCCGTCCATGTTCTTTCTAAAACATCCACAAAATTGCATCTGGGAGTTTTGGGTTTATCCGAATGCATAATTTGTTGGAAACCAATATGATGAGGCTAATAGGCTCACATCCAATGTTCGAAATAAATGTTTGAGTATTTTATCTTGTACATTTAACTTTTTCTAGTCTGAAGAAATGTTATAAATGTATTTACTTGATGCAGAATGCAATGCACGATCCTTATTTTTTGTTAAGTGCTGATATTAAAGATACATCCTAGATTCTTCACGTACAGGATAAGTTCTATTAATCATACAACTAGTAACAAGTCTGCAAATGAAAATATAAACTTTTTCATATCTTCTGTAAATAGCGTTTTCTGTTTTTGTTGTGTGTCTTTTGTTGCTTGTTCACTAAGGTGTTATAGATAAAATATATAAAAAAGATTTTATGTAACTGCCAACATTTTTGTTTCAGATTACATTGTGTCAATATACAGTCCCTAACTGACATCAGTCCTGAAGATGGTCTCGCAAAGTATTCTCTAGGAGACCGAAACGTCGACCCCCACCTCATCCTTATTTTTTGTTACTTACTGTGCTTTCTGGATAGGTGTTTTTAGGTTCTGTTGAGTTACTTATTAACAAACTGTTTGTATACCTGCAGACCTATTCTACCTTCTGAATGAATTAGACCTGTATATGAAATGAACTGTTTTACCACTTGATAAATTCTATTTTTTCCTATACACCTTTTTGTGCTTGTGTTTGTCATTTATGTAGTTATTTATAAATTTTGATGTATTGTTTTCAAAAAATCGTTGACTTATTTAGTGGAATTGAATTCATATAGGGATTATTGAGTTATCCCTCCAAGTCACACTTGAATTATTAATAGTTGCTCAAGCGAATTCCCTTGAAGGCACCTCTACCCTTTTACTAGATAGATTCACAACACTACCTGTTGTGCATCTCAAATAGAATGGCTGAAAGCACAAGCTGTGGGGGGGTCGTGGCTTGGACGGCAATGAGGAGAGCTGCCTAAGTCCAGAGCTCTGCTACACCCAGGACAAATAACGAGCCCACAACGCGTCTCCAGCCAGCCAAATGATCCCACAAGCAATCCATATGAAATCAGAATACCTGGAGAACAGAAAGACACCGAACATACAGAGGGCGAAAACCAAGACAGTACGAACAAAACGAACTGAGAAAGAAGCACTCCGTCAGAGGGTGGAAGGACAAAATGGCGGCGCGGTAACATCAGACGTAGCAGACAGCCTAGCGGCGGAACAGAGTCCGCAAAGAACAGCCACCAAGGGAATCACTCACCAAGAAGTCAGTGCACATAACCCTCCCCCCCCCGAGCGATACCAACTGGCCGCCCACACCCCGAGGAAAATCACCGCACGGTGACCGCCACAGAGAGCAGCCATTCTAAGGGGAAGTACAGCTTGAGGGCACCAGAGGGGGAGCGAAAACGTCAATGCGCGACCAACCGGACCACAACAGCAGCCCAAAGGTCCGCACACATACAAACAGACTGTTCCCCCTAAAATACAGCGCTTGAGGAGGGAAACTGAAACCAACAGTCGGCGCCGCCATCTTGGACCAACCCTGGTGGAAGGCGGCCCCCCGTAGCTGTAGCTGAAGCAGAATGAAACCGGAACCACCCAAGAACGTCGCCATCAAGCGCAGGTCATTAAGAGCTAGCTTGCGAAAGCAAACAAATAAGTCGCAGGGCACGATCTAGCACAGAAGGCGATACACACAGCGAACCTAAGACCGCCTAAAATCCAGCGCTTGAGGAGGGAAACTGAAACCAACATAGGGCGCCGCCATCTTGAGGAGGGAAACTGAATCCAACAGAGGGCGCCGCCATCTTGGACCAACCCTGGTGGAAAGCGGCCCTCCGTAGCTGTAGCTGAATCAGAACGAAATCGGTATCATCCAAGAACGCCGCTATCTTGCGCAGGTCATTAAGAGCTAAAGATCGCGAAGGCAAACAAATAGATCGCAAGGCACGTACTAGCACGGAAGGGGCTATCGCATAGCCCGGGCATACAGAGAGAGTGATCAGCACTAACGCGAGCTACCGCAGCGGAGGTACAGGACCAGACGCACACGAGGGGAAATAAAAACAACAAGCCAGCTCACAATGAAGACGAGGGCGCCCATAACAGAACAAAGACCTAACTAAGGCAACACACTTCCCACCATTGACGCAAAATCACCTAGAAGACACCACCAACTATCTGGATCAATGCAGAGGATAGAAAAAGCCCATGAGTGAAAAGCCAAACCAACACAACAGCAAACTGAGCTAACCACAGCCCTAGCCACAAGGAGCAATCCCACACCAACACATACAACAAAAACCGTAGTACAAGACCAGACACACACGAGGGGGAACAAAACTAGCACGCCATACCCTAACAGCGACAAGGGCAACTACAGCACAACGCAGGCTGCAGCAACGTGGCACATTGGTCACCACCTGCGGCATAGCGGGTCCAAAACAGGCACGTTTAAAGAAAGAATATACCCATAATGCACCCTCGACCAACCGTTCCAGCACAGGAATAGAATAATCCCAGGAGCACACGCACAGCCAGGCTAGCAGAGCAGCGAACAAGACAAACCATCACAAGCAACCACTACATAGACAACAAACGCGAAAGAAGCGCACAAAACAGAGCTAACACCGAAAGGTAGCAGAACTAAACAGAACAGAAATAACAGAGGAACCACCGGGGCTCACATTAGAAAGGGCACGAAACAGAGTCGATAAGTCAGCAAATCAGGAGCCTACAACAAGACCTGACCACATTAACAAAGTCAGAAGAACAAGAAGACAACGATTCATAAAGCGGCAAGTGGCCTGGTGGCGGGATATCCAGAGGAGACAAAGAAAAATGGCTGGCAATAATGGGAAGCAGCTAGTGAAGAAGACGAAACCAGAAGGAACACACGATTCTCCAATCAAACAAAAGGCAGACATAAGCAGCACTCTGGAAAGTATTCTCAAAAAACTCACGGAGGTACACGATCTGGCAAAAATGACAAAAAAAAACACGAGTGCGATCCAGCTTGAACTGGCGGCGGTCAGAGCGTACATCTACACAGCCAACAGCAGACTTTCCGAGGTAGAAGAGAGAGTCAGCGACCTAGAGGACAGATCACAGCTCACGGGTAAAGCAATCAGCAACATAGCCAAAGCTACCACAGATCTCCGAAAACAGGCGGTAGAATTCGAGGACAGAAGTAGAAAAGGCAACATAAGAATCCTGGGAATACCGGAGGACGAAGAAGACAAGGCAGGTTCATGTGTGTCACTCCTACAAGACCTTATTCCCAAACTGACCAACCTCAAGTTTGATGACCCTTTCGAACTGGACAAAGCATACAGGGTGTCAGCCATAAAACACTCTAACAGAACAGGCCCAAGGTCAATTATATGACAACCTCTCTGCTAACCCCAAATGGAAGCGATCTTCGGAGTGGCCAGGAAGAACCATAACCTGATATGGAACGGAAATAAGATCGTCCTCCTGCAAGACTACTCAAAGACAATGGTCGACCTCAGAAAAGGGTTCCTATCCCAAAGAGAGAGGCTAAAGAGAGAGAACATCACCTTTTCATTCGCCGGGCCGTCAAGTTTTAAAATAACCAACATAGGAATAACCATGACATTCGAGGACCCCAGGGAGCTTGCTTGCTACCTAGAGGGCCCAAAGACTCAGGCTATGGAGATGTCAATACCATCCAGCAAGAGAAGGGCCTCTCCAGAACACCCCACGGACTAAGAGGCCAAACAGAAACAATAAGCCTTCGGGGCAGGGGACACAGAAGGGTCCAATGTACCCGGACACTTTAACCTATCTACCTCAAGAAAATTCCAAATCGTCTGCACAAACAAATCTTCCTCAAAGAAGATGCACACGGGACACATGGGAGCACGAATGGTCACACCGGAACACAAGAACTGATTGGACTAGCGAGAGCAAACACAAGAATGTCTATATCCTTTTGACTTTATTAAGGGGGGGGGGCTAAAGTAAAAGCAACCGGCATCAGTTGACCGCACGCAAAAGCCAAACCGACCCCCGGACTTCGTACAGTGGCCCCTGATCAACCTGGGAAGGTAGCGGGGCAGGTGGGACCTTGCCATCGCACGTCCACTGTACGACATGGCAGCAGGGGGGGAAAGGAGGGGGGAAGGGATAGGGGGGAAAGGGGGGTGGAAACAGAATGTACATAGAGTATGTCCCGTTTGTATCGTCTTTTGTTTCACGTTAGTCTACGTCCATGTCCTTATCACCAGCATGCGCCCAGTTAGCTCACACACTCGCATAACACTCGCCCCACCATCTTATCAACTCAAACACCAACAGGCGCCAGGAACTGGCAAAACATGACGTCAAATAACAGTAACGCTCTGCAAACTGACCTGAAGATAGTCTCCCTCAACGTCAAAGGCCTGAATCATCGATTAAAAGGAAAAAAGTTCTAGACTATTTAGCAAAAACCAAAGGGGACATCATCCTCTTGCAAGAGACGAAACTAGCCAGAGAGGAAGCGAACAAGCTCAGGGCAAGATGGATAGATCAGACTGCCTGCTCCCCTGCGGTAAGGAAAAAGAGAGGGGTAATCACCCTGATAAACAGTAGATCCAAGATTACTATTGAAAAAGAACAATGCAACGACCAGGGGAGACTGCTGATCACTCAATTGAAAAGAGGAAATTAAACCATACTGATAACCAACATCTATGCCCCCAACACAGACGACACTGGCTATTGGGAGGACGTAGGGAGACAAATAGAAGCACACCAACCGTGCGACATGAATGTACTAACAGGAGATTTCAACCTGGCCCTAGATCACACCCTAGACAGACAAACAAGATCACGGACCCGCCCCCCACCGTCTCTCACCACACTAAAAAATGTATGCATCAAATTCAACCTAGAAGACCCGTGGCGACTACAACACCCCAACACCAGAGACTACACCTTTTACTCTAACGTGCACAACTCATATAGTAGAATAGACTACATCCTGATCTCTGTCTCACACACACACCTGACTGAACACACAGACTTTGTGGCTAGAACGATATCAGACCACTCATGCATCAGCCTACAACTCACACCCAAACATAACAAGCACATCACACGCAAATGGAAATTCAGCAACATAACCATGGCAAAGAAAGAAGACAAACAAAGAATATAGAGAGCCATAGAGGATTACATTGCAGACAATGACATTCCAGACACTGACCCAAAAAGCCTATGGGACGCCCTCAAAGCCACCATCAGGGGGACGCTGATAGAAATCAAGGCTAGAAGAGACAGGGAGGCGAAAGCGCAACTAAACCAGCTACAACAGGAGATTAAAGGCCTGGAAAGGGAATACATCAACGACCCCAAAAACGCAACCACACTAGTTAAACTCTCTGGGAAAAAATATGAATTCAACAGAATTCTAAGCGATCGGGAGGGAATGCGGATCAGGAAATACAAACAAATCCACCTTTGCGAGGCTAACAAAGTGGGCAAATCACTGGCATCATACCTCAAATACAAACAGAGAAAACAAATCATTTCAACAATCACAGACACAAACAATAAGCCTCATACTAGAAATAAGGAAATCATCCACACCTTCACGGAATTCTACAAAGAACTATACAAGAAAGACGCAAGCGTAGAACAAGAAGGATGCTCAGCTTACCTAGACAAACTCAATGTACCCAAGGTTTCAGAGGAGGAGGCAAAGGCACTAGGGCAAGACATAAAAACAAGCGAGGTCACCGCAGCCATTAGGGCTCTAAAAGACGGTAAAGCCCCCGGACCGGACGGATACACCGCACCCTTTTATAAAACATTCCAAGACCAACTAAGCCCAGTGCTGGAGAGAGTCTTCAACCACTGCGGGAAGGTAGGGGCAGTCATAGAATCGATGTCACAGGCCAACATAATAGTTATACCGAAGGAAGACAAAGACCCACAATGGCCCACAAACTACCGCCCTATATCACTCATAAACCTAGACTGCAAACTATACGCCAAAATCCTGGCCACAAGACTAAATAGAGTGCTCCCACAGCTAATCGGCAGCCCACAGGTAGGATATCTAAAAGCACGCATGTCTCACGACAACACGAGACTCCTCTGCCAAGTCATAGAACACTCAGCCAGAACAATTAACCCCACGGTAGCCATCATGCTAGATGCGGAAAAAGCCTTCGACAGGGTATCCTGGCACTTCCTAGAGAAAAGCATGCCAGCTCATAACCTAGGGGAGAGCTTCGTGTGGAAAGTCATGGCTCTATACAAATCCCCCAAAGCCCAAATAGAAATAAACGGGGCTACTTCAGCCCCCTTCGATCTAGAAAGGGGAAAGAGACAAGGTTGCCCTTGAACCCCTGATCAGAGACATCACAGATAACGGTAACATAGCGGGAGTAAACATTACCAACACTACAGCCAAACTGACTGCCTACGCAGACGACCTGCTCATAATAACAGAAGAGCCCGCTCGCTCGATACCTGCCCTTTTACAAACTATCGATAGATACGCAAAAAACTTTGGATATAAACTCAACAGAGACAGGTCGGAATGTATGCCTCTCAACATACACACACAGGGTAGTATTGGGGTCCTCTGGACTAGCCTGGGAACCAAGCTCCGTGAAATACCTGGGCATCCACTTCTGTAGGACGTTAAGATCGACGCTAGAAAAAAACGAGCAAGCCACGCTGGAAATTATAAAAGGCCTAATAGACACTTGGTCGCCCAAGTTCATCTCCTGGTGGGGCCGTGTAGAAACCGTGAAGATGATGATCACTCCCATAGTCAATTACCTAGCCAGTATGCTCCCCCTGGCCTTCACCGACGACTTCCATAAAAAAAAATGACCGGATGCTAAACAAGTTCATCTGGCGCTACAAAAACCAGGAATTAGCCTCCAAAAACTGCACCTAAGTAAAAAGCTAGGTGGACTCAACGTAGCGGACCTAAGAACTTTCTAAACGGCCTTCATAGCCAGACAAGGAATGTACTGGGTACTGCCCAAACAACCCTACACCCCAACCTGGTTCGCTATAGAGAGAGTCATCTTAAACAATGCAGACCCCCTTACACTCCTCACAACAAATAAGCAAACGTACACAAACAACCCGATCTTCAAGATCACTAGTCAAGCGCTACTCAAGATAGACAAAAAGTTGGAAGTCAGCATCAGAAATTCACCATGGGAATCACTCTGGAATAACCCTAAAGTCAAATACAGAGGCAAAACCCTTGACATGCACACATGGAAAAAAGTAGGTCTCTCTTACCCAGCTCAGCTTCAAGAGGAGGGATCGCCGCAAACCTTCAAAAGTATGAGAAACAGACACAACCTACCCGAGGTAGAACTGTACAACTTCCTGGCCATCAAGACAGCCTTAACAAAAGCTATGCTATCCAAACACAAGCCCTCAATATTCAGATACATGGAGAACTTAAACAAGATAGGACACCAGGTCGCACACTTATACAAGCTGCTCAGACCAAGCACATCCAAACTAAACACAAAAAAACAACACCTACTGGAAAACACAACTCGGCTCCAATCTCACAGAACATGAACTACCGACATTCTGGGAAGCCCCATCAAGAAACATGATTTCCCCAGTGGTAGCGCAAACGAAATTCTGGCTCTTACACCAGGCTTTCTGGACACCTGCCCGACTTGCATCCATAGGCATCAAAGACAACGACAACTGCTGGAACTGCGGTGAAGCAGGGGGAGACCTCGCTCACCTCATCTTCCAGTGCAGTAAAGTCACTAGATACTGGAAAAAGGTGCTGAGCTTCATCAGTAAAGCCCTAGGCTGCACGCTACAGCACACTTTTGCCACAACCACCACCGCACACATCACTATAGATCTGGCCACTCAAAAAGACACGTTCCTACTAGACTTCCTCCTGACAACAGCAGTCAAAATCGTTCTAGCCAAGTGGAAAGATACCACCAAAGCCTCATTCAAAGGGTGGCTGAACTGGATCACATTCCTAAGGGGGGCAGACATCACAGCATTAAGGCAAACACCCTGGAAAATCCCAGCCCGGGCTATGTGGTCAACTCTTGACAAACATCTCGACAATACAAGCCACCGTAACTCAAACACACACGGCAGATGAACTGCTAACTACCCACCACAAGTAGTGTAAGCTAACACCAAACAACAGCCACACCCATCTATGTGTTGTCCTTATATGTACCACACGAACGCACGCAAGTCCCTATATTTTCAATGTTAAGTGTTTTCGCCCACTCATTTGAATAGCAGGGCAGACTCAAATATAAACCTTGTACCGCCACTGACATGCCCGGTTTAACTGTCTTTATGTTGAGTGTCACAGTGTTCCTTTTATATCTCTGTATTGTGAAAATACCAATAAAAATATATTACAAAAAACAAAAAAGCACAAGCTGTGTATATTTGGCACAAACGCTCATAAGCTCAGTGACAACGATGAAGACACTAACACACTTCATCTGGTATAAATCGTATAAGGGACACAACTGTATCTAATCAATATAGACGAATAAATCCTCTTAAAGGAGTGTGGATTTCCTGTTTTTATAAAGCACAACTGATGGGCTAGCAACAGACAGCCACAGTGTATCTCCAACAGGACATTGTGGAGTTCCTATTTATACCTACGCATTTGTCAGATGGTTTGTGCATGTGTTACTTTTTGATTTCATAGGAGTAGTACAAGACTACATCTGTATCAGTAATACATATATAGTGAGTGCAGAGCTAATTCACAGATCACAGGGCAAGGATTTAGACAGGTGTAACTGGGAGTAGACTAGACAGATTGTTGGATGACGCTGGTTGTGCAGCCAGGCTGGTGGAATTTTCACAAATAAGTGCACGGTGAAGCGCAGAACAAACTTGAAAATCATAGTCGCTGAAGTTGAACTTTCTTCAGACACACTTTGATGCCTTTATCTGTTCTTGCAGTTTACCTTTGACTATGCAACATTTTTGGAAGTTCGAATCAGGAAGCTGCAGCAAGATGTCACAAGGTGAATACATTGCTTTCACAGTACTGCTGTGGCTTCGAAACTTGCAGCACAAATCACAAAGCGCATTAACCAACGTCATGCAAATGTTCAGCAATATTTTCATCGTTCTAAAAGCACCCAAATTCGGGTGCATGCTTGCTTGGTACCGGCCCACTGGTCAAGTCGAAAAAAGATTTTTCCTAAAATCCAACCAAGACAATGACAAATACATTCACCAGTTGTCTTGTTTATTTTCTTACAGATTCAGCTGTCTCTCTTACTCAGGTCTCTAACACTTTCCCAGCTCTATGGGATGTTTCACACCAGGCAGGCTTCTACCAGTCAGATCATGAACCATCGCCTTGTAGATGAGTAAAAGGCCATTTTCCTTCACTCTCCACACACCAATTCCATGAGAACGGATTAAAGAAAATGCGGGAGTGTCCACTTCTCTGTCCACCACCAGACACATGAGAATTATTCCAAACCCTGGATGTGCAACAACCTCTAAAGGTTGAACTTGGGTATAATTAGCAAAATTTGCTAAGCAAATCGAAGTTCAGTGGTCTTCTCCTATGTTTTACTGCACTATTATCCAGTACTTGCTCCAGCTAGCCACGTTATTACAAAATATATCTCAGATGCTGTGTGCAAAAAAACAAAATGGTAGACCTGAGTGTCACTCAGACTTCTTTCCTTCTCTGACCAAACTCCAAACAAGGCCAGCCCACAGAGAATCTAATAAAAAACACTTTGACACGAGCTTCCCATTGGCTGTGGAGAAATGCAAAATGTATGTGTATCTCTGTCTATCTATATATATATTCACTGAAAAAACCATAGGTTATAGACCATATATAGTTAGGAATTAGCATTTACAAAACCTTGAAAATTCACTGAAAAAACCATAGGTTATAGACCATATATAGTTAGGAATTAGCATTTAAAAAACCTTATTTTACTCACACAAAACCATTGAAATTCCATATATAGTTAGTTGCACTAACTATATATCGCGCACCCGCAATCCACTGCTGATCATGTCACATATTACATCATTCATGACATGGTCAGTGACATCACTGATGACATCACTGATGACATCTCAAATGACATCACTGATGACATCACTGATGACAACATCCAGTGACTGTATGTTTCTGTAAAGTTAAAATATGTCTTACATATTGAAGAATGAGTGGATGTATAAGTGTCTGGATGAAGGATTTAGTAGGTGCGTGACTGACTGTATGAGTGAGTGATTAAATGTGTCTCACTGAATGCATGGGTTGGTGACTAAACTGTCTTAATTTGTGCATCATTATGTCTGTTGTTCTGTAAACTGCTGCATGTGTTGATCATTAGCTATACGAGAGGCTATATGTGTTATTAATTGGTTGCCCAAGTATTTCTATGGGAGATTGAGTTTGTGTGGGGGTGGCTGGAAGGTGTGTGACTCTATGCATAGATGTGTGAGCAGTTTATTCACTAGGTGTATGAGTTCAAGAGTGCATGTGGAAACAGCTACATGGGCAGTTGACTGTGTGCATGAGTGTATTGATGAGTGAATGGATATCTCAATGCTACATGTCATAGTAAGTACATATGTAAAACACAGTACATGTGAGAGTTGGCATATATAAATAACTGTGCATGAGAGCCACTGAATGAGTGAGTGGTTGTATCGATCATTGTGAACTTGTATCAGGGATTGTATAAGAGAGTAAATATGTGTTAGTATATGTTTCAATAAGTAAGGTGTGTTTAACTGTATAGTTGAAGAAATGGAGGTGAGATTGTTTCTTTGCATGACTGACTGGGTGTGTGAGTAACTCCATGGATGAGTGGCAGTGTGTGAGTGTCTGTATACACTGAGTGTATCTAAGGTTATATTAGAGTCTGAAGAGGTTTATCGTATTAGCACAAGAATGATGTCAAATGAGATGTCATCAGTGATGTCATCAGTGATGTCATTTGAGATGTCATCAGTGATGTCATCAGTGATGTCACTGACCATGTCATGAATGATGTAATATGTGACATGATCAGCAGTGGATTGCGGGTGCGCGATATATAGTTAGTGCAACTAACTATATATGGAATTTCAATGGTTTTGTGTGAGTAAAATAAGGTTTTTTAAATGCTAATTCCTAACTATATATGGTCTATAACCTATGGTTTTTTCAGTGAATTTTCAAGGTTTTGTAAATGCTAATTCCTAACTATATATGGTCTATAACCTATGGTTTTTTCAGTGAATTTCAATGGCTTTTTAATAGCAAATATCATAAGCTGTCGAATGTCAAGTACGTGGTAAGTGAAAACATTTTCGTGTTTATGCACACTGATCTGCTTTGAATGGTGCCCCCCCCCCTCATTTCTATTAGGAGTACTCTCTCTTTGCAGATAGTGAAAGGTAGTTAACGCAGGCCTTTGCCCCCGTTGTAATCCGTCGTGCCTGCTTCTCTCTCCATTTGATTGATTGTTATCCAAGTATTTACTGTTTTAGAATTAGTTCTCTTTGGTTCATTCTCTATTTACAAACAAACACAGAGTCGCAATACTCTGTTTAGTCTTTGCAGATAACGAAAAATCGTGTAAAAAAAAAGAAAAGGAATCGAGCAAAATCAGTAGGCCACTAATGGGATCTCTTTTTGACCTCGCTAAAATAGAAACATTAGGAACAACCCCTCATGACAAATACAAAACTAGTGAGATGAACTGAACTCCACACAATGATGGCTGCAAAACAGCTCGGCTCCGCCACCCACCCCGCCCAAAATAACGATAAAGAACGGCTGCCATGATTGGTTGCGGAATGACCACGACGGAGCTACGAAATGGTGCTGCTCTCATGCTAACCCCAGCTTCAGTCTGAAACATCCAGAAACACTGTAGACTACCAATTCGATCAGTTCCGGTAGCGCCCCAATGTAACCCGGTAGAGAAGAACTAGCCCTCCCCTCTTTGACTGATGGTTCTTGTTGCCTGTCTCTTCTGTTGTCATTTAACAGAACTATTTAGCCTGCTGAAAGGGGTTGTGTTCCGACCGCTGGTTGGTGGAGACATTTTGACTATATTCTGTACCTGCGTTGTCGCGTAATGCGTCATATGACGCGCCGCGTTAGCGCATCCGGAAGTCATCCGGGGCGCGCAGCGCGTAACGTAAGCATAACAAGTCATGTGACTTGTTAATAAAACTTTTCATTGGTTCATTTTACTTTTCTTATTGTAATGATGAAAGGCTTGGTCATATGACCTAAAAATTACGCTTTTCATTACTTCCGAACATTATTTTTTCTTAAATATATGTTATAATGTTCCAGGCTAATGTACTTTCCCGGAAATTTTACAACTGTCCTGCAAGTAAAATATATTCTTTTTTCGAGAAAAAGAGCGTTTCTTCGTCCCATGACGGAGCCGTTGAGCAAAAGAGGGTCGACCTGCTGTCTTAGTCGCCGATACGCCTGAATATGAGATTCTTATCGATCACTTTATGTTGCAGGAATAGAAAACACAACAGCCCTTGACCATTTATCTTTACTGCGTTCCTTAGTATTATACCTTTTACCCTTCATGTAATTGGTCTGCTTTATTTCACTTGCCTTTTAATGATTCTAAAACAGTCACTATTATTAAAAACTTTACCAATGTATATACTACTACCATGTTTTCTTTTAAAAACCTTTATTGTGAAAATTTCATTATACAAATACGAGCCTATAACCACGTGGGCCTGCCACAGAGCAAACTGTAATCGTATATGATGAATAGACATTTACACTGTAGAGGAACGTAACGGGCGGGCCATTAGGTTGCAAGAACTAAGGTGTCTAACAGTTACGGAATCGGTGGACGTACATTTTATAATTAAAATACGACAGGGCCAGTTACAATAAAATTATCTAGATATACATTTGCGGGCAAGTACCATGGGTGACGTTAATTCGAACTTTCAACAGTACAGTAATCAATAACACATCAGAACTTAATATCAATAGGGATGTCGAAATAGTCAATCAATTCTCGTCCCCGCCCGCCATGTGCTTCAAAACTGCATACGTATCTCGTGATTTCAAGGTTCTGCAACCAGTACACAACAAGGAGTTACGAGTCCCATTTATTCCGGCGCCATTTTGGGCGAGGACGGGCAGGTCCAGGATATAGTCAAAATGTCTCTACCAACCATCGACTATGATGATGTTCATATGCTGTATTTATTAGAGTAACACTCATCTGTCCACATGAAATTAATTTGCCACAATCTAAACATGTCATTTTAATCTTTCCAAAGTTCTTCTAAATATTTGGGACCGTTTCCCTTGCCTCTGAAGCTCTCAGTGCCACTTCTTTGATGAATGTACTAGCAGGTCAGGGGTTCTCCTCCAAATCTCTCTTTTATGCAGCACTATAATTAATTGGTGCCACCTCTCCATATGACGATGCATGGTATAGTTACCACAACTATATTTTTTTTCGGTTCCTCTGGAGAGTTCATCGTGGCAGATGAAGCGTGTAACGTACCGGGCATTTACCTTTTTTTGCATGTACAGGAAAGGAAAAAAAAATCGAGCGTCCGAGTTCTAAGGTGTCCCAGGGCCATTTTAGTGGACCAGGCCCAAATCCAAAGAACAGGCCGCCATTTTGAGAGTCCTCTTGCAGCCGCCTGTCGCTGTAGCATCAAGAGCAGCCGAAACTCAGCTGAATGGCAACTGAAACGGTAAAGGGGCTCCCCACTACAGCAGACGAGCCTCCACCTAGGAAGGCCCATTCACGCCGGCTCCCCCCCCCTTCGGGCACCCCACGCCGTTATTCGGAGCAGTATTGTAGGATGGCCACACCAGTGCGGCAACTTGCTAGACATCACCTCGGTGGTAACCGAATCTCAACGCCTTGTGGTGTCTTCTATTCAAAAAACATTGTTATGCTGCCTTCGACCTATTCGCCGCAAGTGCGCACACAACTCAACTGCATAGCTTGCTAGACACCACCTCGGTGCCATCCGGATCTTGGAATGTCAGCACCTTTTGGTGTCTTCTCTTCAGAAAATATTGTTGCGCTGCCTTTGACCCCATTCGCACATCAGTCCGCTACTGACGCCATCTCACAGGCTAATGGGGCGCCCCACGCCGACTTTCAGCATTGTAGAATGACCACACCAGTACAGCAACTTGCTAGACATCACCTCGGTGCCATCCGGATCTCGGCGCCCCACTGCAGATGAAGTGCCTCTCAACTATGAAACCACCACGGTGACATCCGGATCTTGGCGCGTTGTGCTGCCTTCGGCCTATTCGCACATCGGTCCGCTACTGACGCCATCTCACAGGCTAATGGGGCGACCCACGCCGAGTTTCAGCATTGTAGGATGACCACACCAGTACAGCAACTTGCTAGACATCACCTCGGTGCCATCTGAATCTTGGCATCTCAACGCCTAGTGGTATCTTCCATACAAAAAATATTGTTACGCTGCCTTTGGCCCCATTCGCACATCAGTCCGCAACTTAGACATCACCTCGGTGCCATCCGGATCTTGGCATCTCAGCGCCTTGTGGTGTCAGTCAGAAAATATTGTTGCGCTGCCTTTGGCCCCATTCGCACATCGGTCCGCTACTGACGCCATCTCACAGGCCAACGGGGCGCCCCACGCCGACTTTCAACATTGTAGGATGGCCACAGAAGTGCGACAACTTACTAGACACCACCTCGGTGCCATCCGGATCTTGGCGCGTTGTGCTGCCTTCGGCCTATTCGCACATCGGTCCGCTACTGACGCCATCTCACAGGCCAACGGGGCGCCCCACGCCGACTTTCAGCATTGTTGGATGGCCACACCAGTGCGGCAACTTACTAGACACCACCTCGGTGCCATCCGGATCTTGGCGCGTTGTGCTGCCTTCGGCCTATTCGCACATCGGTCCGCTACTGACGCAAACTCACAGGCCAACGGGGCGCCCCACGCCGACTTTCAGCATTGTAGGATGGCCACACCAGTGCTGCAACTTGCTGGACACCACCTCGGTGCCATCCGGATCTTGGCGCGTTGTATTGCCTTCGGCCTATTCGCACATCGGTCCGCTACTGACGCCGCCTCACGTACCAACGTATTTTCTCCGCATTTTATATCCTATGCCGCATAACAGGTCATGTGACTTGTTTATAAAACTTTTCATTGGTTCATTTTACTTTTGGTTTCCTAATGATGGAAGGCTTGATCATATGACCTAAAAACAACACTTTTCATTGGATGAAAACTTTTTTTTTTTCCCAAACGATGAAAGCCCCACCTTGTTTCTGGATGTTTCAGACTAAACTGGCGTCAGCATGAGAGCACCACCATCTCGTAGCTCCGTCGTGGTCATTCCGCGAGCAATCATGGCAGCCGCTCCCCACCAGAAGCCTGCAGGAGTCGGGGCCCCCAAAACTTTTGATGAATTCTCAAGGCGGAGGGGACGCTTTCGAGAATGGGGTCCAAGACCTAGCAGACAAGCGTCCGATTTCCAAGGTGTCCCAGGGCCATTTCAGTGGACCAGGCCCAAAAAGGAAAGAGCCTGCCGCCATTTTGAGAGTCCTGTGACAGCCGCCTATCGCTGCACCGCAAGAGTGGGCGCAACTCAGCTGAATTGCGGCTTTTGACACAGTGGACCAAAAACGGACGGAATGGCAACTGAAACGGTAAAGGGGCGCCCCACTACAACAGATGACACTCCACCTGGAGAGGCCCGTTCACGCCGCCTCCCCCAGGACGCCCCACGCCGTTATTCGGAGCAGCATTGTAGGATACCAAAACCAGTGCGGCAACTTACTGGACATCACCTTGGTGCCATCGTTCTGCTGCCTTGGAACTATTCGCACAACAGTTTGCTACTGATGACCCACCCCCCGCGACGCCCCACGCCGTTATTTGCTGGGTGGCAACTTACTAGACATCACTTTCGTGTCATCTAGATTTCGGCGCGTTCTGCTGCCTTGGAACTATTCGCACAACAGTTTGCTACTGATGACCCACCCCCCGTGACGCCCCACGCCGGAAATCTGGACGTTGTGCTGCGTTGGGACTATTCGCACAGCCGACCGCTACTTCGTTGTTTTTCCCTAAAAATGTTTATAAGTTATTACTATTTTTGTTTTCTTGTATATATTTATAAATTATTAAAGTTTTATAATCTTACTACTTTGTCGGAGTGCTATATATTTTTAATGTGACACATAATTGTAAAAACTTTGATGTACAAAGAGTCATCCCTGGAATCTTCCGCTTCACGCTCGGTCCCCTCCCCAATCACAATACAGGATGGTTTTCAGATAATAGCAACGCTTCTGCTGTGACGGATCTCATCGAGTGTGGGCCTTGATCTACTATAACTCCTTTGAAGAGGGGTGATTCTTTACAGCTGTGGCCATAAACTACATCTGCAGGGCTAGCCTAGGACCGGCCTGGACAATCGGACACAGAGGAAAAGGAGTGTCAGAGGGTGCGGTAGTGAATAGGGCGAAAGGGAGGTGTCGGGCGGGCACAGGGTGTGATTCTCAGGGAAGAGCAGCGCAGATGGGGGGAGGTTTATTACCCATGCATAAGACAGAGAGCGGGGGTGACCACTGCCTGGGTGAGATGCTTGCGAGGGTGGGGAGCCAAGCTAAGGATCGACAGCGTGCACAGAGTGGGTCTGGTCAAGGCATCTAAAATGGCTGCCGTGCACGACAAAAGTGTGGCATTTGAAAAAAGACAAGATGGCGCAGACAATGTTTTTCAACACTTCCTGATTTCCTTCGAATCGAACGTTAACAGACGTTGGGGCATATTACCAAAGTTAAGCGATATTTATCCCTAACGATGCATTGCAAAGATTTTTTTACCGTCAGAAATTATCGCAGATAAACCTTGCTATTATCAAGGTTTATCGCAAATACGATAAAAAACGACCGCAATGCATTAATATCGCTGAAAACTCAGCGATATTCATGCATTACCGAGCTAATGCTCTTAGCCATGTTATCCACCTCCCATTGGATAACATGGCTAAGAACTGCTCAGGGCAGCTGTTACTTTTTGGAGATATTCGCGCTTATCTCGAATATTTCCAAAAGTTGATAATAGGAGATAGCGATGTTAGCGACTGTTTCCAGTCGCTAACATCTTGGCATGCCCACTTTGCATGTCATTAGTGATAAATATCACTCACATGCAAAGTGGGGCCCAAGATGGTCGCTATCTCCTACTAGCCGTCGCTAACTGGTGTTAGCAACAGCTAGGTAATACAGATATAATTTTATCTCCGCGAAGCGGAGCGCTGTTACAGATATATATCTTGTTTTTGAACGTTAATTTCTCAAAATGCACTGAAGCACATATATTGAGACCTAGCAAAGGCACATCGGGCTACCAGTCCCTAATATTTTACCAAGTTTCGTGCAAATCCATTCAGCCGTTCGATTATTATTATTATTATTTTTTTTTGCCCCGCGGGGCCCTTTTAAAACCTCCACATCAAACCTAGGGGGTCAGCGAGGATCTACTATGCCCCCTTATGGTCAATTGCCCCTTCGCTTTGGCCTCCTCTTGTCTCTCGATCCTACCGAGAGACAAGATGGCGGCCGCTACGTACTGTTTGGAATGTTTACAGACACCGGAGAGCCAATCAGCTTCGCTTCGCAAAGCTCCGTAACGCGAAAAGTACGCGAAGAGGTGCGCTGTTACAGATATATATCTTTTTTTGAACGTTAATTTCTCAAAATCCACTGAAGCACATATATTGAGACCTAGCAAAGGCACATCGGGCTACCAGTCCCTACAATTTTGCCAAGTTTCGTGCAAATCCATTCAGCCGTTCGGTTATTATTATTTATTTTTTTTGCCCCGCGGGGCCCTTTTAAAACCTCCACATCAAACCTAGGGGGTCAGCGAGGATCTACTATTCCCCCTTATGGTCATTTGCCCCTTCGCTTTGGCCTCCTCTTGTCTCTCGATCCTACCGAGAGACAAGATGGCGGCCGCTACGGACTGTTTGGAATGTTGACAGACGCCGGAGAACCAATCAGCTTCGCTTCACAAAGCTCCGTTGCGCGAAAAGTACGCGTCCTGGAGCGCTGCCCGGTCCGCTGTTACAGATATATATCTTTTTTTAAACGTTAATTTCTCAAAATCCACTGTAGCACATATATTGAGACCTACAAAAGGCACATCGGGCTACCAGTCCCTACAATTTTGCCAAGTTTCGTGCAAATCCATTCAGCCGTTCGGGCTAAAAGTGAGGCCAACCGCCCTATGGAAAACTCAATGTTAAAAACACGTTTTGGGACCCCCCTTTTTTCTCGACCCCCCCTGGACGAACCCCCCCCCCAATTTTCAGGGGCTGCTCAGAAACAAAATGTGCCATTTTCCTGAAAATTTCAGCCAATTCCGTCCACAAACGCCAAAGTTATTAGACATAGAATTTTCAAAAAACCCATAGAGAAAAAATCCTAACTATATATACCTACTGGCGACCGCCAGTAGGTAATATATATATATATATATATATATATATATATATATATATATATATATATATATATATATATATATATATATATACATACATATATATATACACACACAACCAGCCCTGTAAAATGAGCACCACCTAGGTGCAGCATTAGCACATTTTGGACTGGTGATCATGATGAAGTAGTTTTTATCAAGCGCAAAAATTAAGCTAATAATGGTGTGACGGATACAGCAATTCTTTTACAGAAAAAAACAGGGCTTCAAACATTTATGAAACTTTAGGGGACTGTCATCACCCCTTAAATGAAGGGGGAAGGGAGTTCCACAGTTTGGGTGCCAAAAAGGAGTTCCCACCTTTACAGGTCAAACTTATTCGAGGAGCAGTGAACAGAAAAGCATTAGCAGACCGTAAAGGCCAGCACAAAGAGTAGATCTGAAATTATTTCAGAACCCAGCTTATAGTAGACCTGGAGAGGCACGCGAGCGATTTCGAATTGAATTGTTTTATCAAAAGGTAACCAATGCACCGTCTTCAATTATGGGGCAGCATACAGGCTCATTATGCTTAACAATTGCAATCTAGCACCCCAATGTTGTACTCTTTGTAAACTGGCTATCATCATATTTGGTAGCGCCAAGTATAGATCATTGAAATAGTACAAGGCACTAGAATGGTAGCTTGAACTACCTTTTTAGGAGTCTGTTTGGGAAGCATTGCGAGTATTTTAAACATAAGCCTAAAATATAAAAACAGGAAGCAGAGACCCTTATGTGTTTATCCATAGCAAGATTATTATCAATCATCACCTCCATATTTCTAGGTTCCGATACTGAAGGAACAGCTAAATCAGAGGGCCACCAATGTGGTCCCCTGGTGATAGTCAACTCTGTCTTATTGCTATTCAGCTTTAGAGCGTTAACACACATCTCTTTCATCACTGAGCTCAGACAATTACGCAAATGTAAGGCAGATTTAGATTCAACTACCAGAAAGACCACAATTTGGGTATCATCAGTATATCACATAAGTGATAGCTTATATTTTTCTATGAATGAAGCATGGGGTACCCCACAACAATGGTCTTTCATCAGAGTAAAAGTTTGCCATCCTCACCCACTGAGAATGAATGGGTAGGAATGAAGAGAACCACTCTAGATTGTTATCTTGCACTCCAACCATCCTCAGCCTTAAGCGCAGGACACTATGCGAGAAAGTATCAAACAAAGGACTAAGATCCAACAGGATCATGGCTGCACTACATCCTAGATCTAATAACATCTTGATGTCATCCACAACTGACACCCGAGCGGTCTCAATACAGTGGATTGGTCCGAAACCCATGTGTGTTTTATCAAGCACTTATTTGACCTCCTAATGCTTCTTCAAATGTGTATCAATATCTTTTTTTAATATATTTTCCACACAAGGTAATCAGAGATAGGCCTATTTTTCAACAGTTCAAGCAGGTCAACTGATGGTATATTTAAAATTGGTAGACTTTGAGCATTCTTCAGACTGCTGAACTGAGTTCACAAATCTGTAATGATAGGTGCCAGAAAATGCACCACCAAATGACAGTAAAAGACGGGGCATGGATCTGATGGGGAACCCGATTTCATTGCTAGTGTTAAGGCTTTCACCGTATTAACCTCTAGTGGTCCCCAGAATGATAATATCGAGTGTGGCATAGCAGCCCTCCAAGGGTGCCTCAGTCCCAGTGCTCTCACTGGTAACGTTTTTTGTAATATTTCTTATCTTTTCGTGAAAGGATGCTGCTCTAACCTGGGGACAGTGGACTTCAGGACCGACAAGAGCCTCTCCAAAAATGGCCCGGCAGTCTGGTTTTCTCTCCCTCTCCAGGCTAACCCAAGAATGTGAGAGCCTGAAACTGAAGAGACGCGCCGGACAGAACACCTCAGAGTTAATCCTACCATTGGGTTCTGCTGGACTTGTCCCCAAGTCGCCACTTGCAGCCTTTCTTTTCCAGGTACTTTTCCATTGACTTAACGTGTAGAGCTTGAGGCTACCAACACGACAGCATCTCTGCACCCGGACTTACAAGGGCAGATAAAACCGAACTGCAGTGGTTTCTTGGAGCTTGGCCCCTACTCAACTTGTCAGTCAAGAACCGCTAACAAGTATATGTAGGCAGTGTCTGTTTTCCCCATAAGATAACTTTACTGCGTTTGAGGCTCATACCTCAAAAAAAAACTTATTCGAGTATTGTATTGATTATTTGTAACACCTACAAATCCAATATTGCTTACCTGATTCCAATAATCTTGTTGACTAAAATCAAATATAAAATTCTGTGTTCTTTTTAGGTCTCGCTGAGTCAGAATGCATGCGCTGCACGGAGAGACATTTAGTAGCTGCTTTGAGAAGTGCTACTTTGCTGGCGACCAGCTTGCTAGAATGCGCACAAGAGCACAAGCGACGTGCACAGCTGGCGCGGCTTCTTTGATCAAGCGCGTGTGAATGCTTTCCCCTACCCCCAGCTGGCCTGCGGCATCTTTGATCAAGCACGGGTGAATGCTTTCCCCTCCCATTCCCTTCCCCCCATCTGGCATGCAACTTTTTTGAGAAATATGGTAGTTTTATTCTATATTCTTTTTTGCGCTTTGGACTACCGTTGCTGCGTCAACCGCGTACTAGCACCAGACGGTAATAAGTCGTAGGTTCTGTTTGAACTTTTCCTCACAAACAACTAGATAATAGCAGAAAAACGAAAGAAACAACAGAATGCAGGCAAATTGAGGCTGTCTCCAGTGTAATCAGCCTCCAGCTGTTCGGATCAGATAAGAGCACCCCTCGCCCTCTGCCGCCCCTCATGTAATCAGGACAGGCCCTTCAACAGAGCAATCACCAGCACTTGGCTGCAGCCCGCTGATCACAAACGCTGCCCTTTACTCCTGTAGCCTAGAAGGGACTTTTCAGACCAGTCAATTTAACCATTTATTAGCCTGGCAGCAATGCCACCGTGGGCAGCGGTTGCCCCCTGCTCTGCGGTCTGTGGAGAGGACGTGAGCGGAGGGCATGGATGCAATACAGATGGTTTTGAGTTCTCTAGCATAGCCCATAAGGTTGCACGTCCAGCATGGCTCAGGGCTACAGCACGTACAAAGTGATTGGCTAAGTGCACACCAGTCTCTCGCGCCTGAGTGCAATGACCCTAGAACGGTGCCACCCAGGAGCAAACAAACAGCAGGTCACGCACGTTACCATTATTGATGGGGAATGCAGACGACACCGACAGCATCACAGCGAACGCCTATTTGTTTTTGATCTTTTAGGGTGGCATGGGAGGAGGGTTGCCTTTTCCTGACAGCATGCATGCAGCAGAAGATCTGTAAATGCGCAACAATTGTATCTCGGAAACAATTGGCCCCACTGCTGCTTTTACAACTGGAATTACTGACAGTAGCATCTCGGGTGATTTTTAAATTTAATATATTATTTTATAATCTTTTTATTTGAATCTTCATATTGAACAATCTGAGATTAAATGGCCACTTTAAAGACAGCAACGAAACCACTAAAGGAGATTGCATTTGTTCTGATTCAGAGCTTTGGTGAAACAGGTAATACAGGACTTCAGATTTTTCAAACCCTAGTTGGATAGACTACATCACCACTTAAATTTAATTCAGGCCTTATGTGTTAGGCCACACGCATTGCACTGTCGGGCATTTTTGCGTCACAATTATCTACGTGGTATGCTTGATCTGTGAGAACCACTCCACAATCTTTCATTAATGTGTGGTATATAAATAAATAATACCGGATCTATTTTTGAATGGATGAATGAATAACAGATAGCTCAATAAAATAAGAGTCAAGATTCGAGGTAGTAGGAGTTTCTGCAGGTTTATTACAGCATAAGGACAGGATCAGGACAACCTGCATGGAACAGAGGTGACAGGGCCCAGCAGGACAACTGGGGCCCAGCAGCTGCCGGGGCTAGATCTGGGATGAGCGCGCTAACTTTTAATAACAATACATGGACTTATATACATAGCGCAAACACATAGCATTACATTGCAGTAGGCGTAGCAGTGGGTGGAGCAGAAGGCGTGACGTGTAGCAGTCGCGAGAGATAACAGTAAAAATAGGTGTAACTGGGAGTATACATAGACATGTGATGCAAACGTAACAGAATATGTCATGAATGGGGCGGAAACATTGGAGGGGGCTACCTAAGGAGCCGGGACCTCTAATCTAATGGTGCGCGTAAACTGGCAATGACGTATCACTAGGAGAAGCTGGGGGCTACGAACTCTGTGCTAGGAGCAGAGACTAGAGTCTGGAGGGTCGGAGCGACATGTACCTAAACTCTATCTGGTATCTGATGTTTAGGGAACATGTTGATATAAACTATAAGTCATGGGGGGAAAAGCTAACTTGATTCTAAGACTGGACCATGCATTATTCTACATGTAGTGCGTGATGAAGAATATTAAATGACCATTAATACAGTATTTTCTCTAACGTGGAGCCGAATAGGCTAGACAATGACGGAAACTATTGATGCAGTTCAGTAGCTTAGGAATGCAGAGAAGGAGGACTGAACTGATAACTGGAACTATAACATACTTTTGGCAGACTCAGAGGCAGAGCCAAGCTGCACCGGGCACTGCGAGGCAGGAAGTAAGTGAAGGGTCGAGGATACAGGTGGGGGCTGTATCGCTCCTCAGCGAGGCTTTCAGGAGACAGGAGCTGAATCTGATGTCCGGGCCCTTTTGAGGCCTGGAAACGGGGACTTTATAATGGAATAACGTGCACACTGAGGAACGTGGCAACATAACTTTACCTAGGCCTAATATTCGTAGTATTCACGAGGACTGGAAAATAGCATACTAGAGGTGGACACAACTATAATTGCGTCTTTATCAGACATGGGGAATAACAGATGCATATTGGTCATGCACACATAACATATGATGGATGAGGCGTAGGGACACAGAACATGGCAAAATTTACTTTTCCACATTCCCTCCTTGTCACTACGTTTCCATCAGGAAACATCAATTTTCATGATACCATCTATCATTTCATACAGTACCATTTGCTCGTCTCGAATTGTCTTGGAACGGGATTTAGAACGGGGCTTGGGACTAGGAATACAAGAGGTAGCACACATGCTGCAAATCGCAGGGCCACATTGTATACAGAGGCAGCAGCTAAATATGATCGCTACTGCAATACCTAAAAAGGACAGGACTTTCCATCCCCAGGCGGAAATTATATTCCAGAACCAACCGGACCATGTCCAGGTGCCTGGATCTTGGTGTAACAGATGGGCAATTTTATGGAGTCTGGTTATAGCTGAATAAACAGACGGCGCGTTATTTGGAATGAAAATGCAGCAACTAGATCCGATGACTCTACAGGCCCCGCCCCTATCGGCCAGTATGACGTCAAGGACGAGACGATTCTGCAAAACGACAAATCTCATAGCAGATTGTTCTTCGGTTAGGTTACCTAGAGCAGAGGCAGTCTCATTTACTACAGCTTCAAGGGTTCTTGTTAACCTACGGATCAGTTTACTATTCTGGACAGGTCCTACAAAAAAGAAGAAACCTTTATTGAAATCTGTATACTGTTCTAGAGTAGTTTCAGTATAATCGACAATTGGGGACTCCCTTCTATGTCTAATGTGTACTAGATGTGTGTTTCTGTGATAATCAGATGGGGCTAGAAAAACAGGTGGCAGTAGGAAGGCAATGTAACAGGTTCCCTCCCAATCGAGGGGCAGACGGACATATGCGGTCTGACCACAAATAAAATAAGAATGACGTGAAGCTTTAAAAACAGATTTCCCACTGTCACTATACTGGATAACAGTAGTACATTCACTATGACCTACATGTATGGAACCATAACTACGGACACATAATTCGCCTTTGACAGGTAGTACTGAAATAGCAGGTAAGTCTGGAGTAGTATCAGACTGAACATTCAGGACCATGAAATTCGACGAATAATTACCTAAATTATATACTTCATTTTCTAGATCTAAACCTGTTCTGTGGGGGAAACCTTGCTTGTCTGAGAAACATGTACTGTTAAGAAAAGACATATCTGTTGAGGATGACGTTAACGTGGACCATGCTCCACACGAACCATTATGTGAGAATGGATAAGGAAACAGTGGCAGAACTCCCTTCGGTGTCTGGAAAGGGGGGAGTCGACCACACACCCAACAATTAGTGGCATTGCTGGTCTGGTGTGAATAATGTAACATACGGATAAATGTGTTGTTGCGCATAGCGAGGCGGTAAGAATATTCGTGAGGAGGTAGATCACTAAACGTGTGCTCTACTGTAGTATTAGTAGACATATTAGCATGAGAAACTGGAAAATACAGATAGAATGCATAGCTGGTGCAGGAAATCAAAATGCTGATGAATAATATGAAACTCAGAAAAACGATACATTGAATTGAACTTCGACTAACTCTCTCACTATGGGGGTCTATTTTATACATGTCAGAAACAGTCTAACCGTTTCACCTAGGGGAGGACTTATACAATCAAACTGACTGACTTATTTTACTAGACCTGAGCTTTAACTTATACTCCTGTTGCGGAGTTTTCTCTAACAAGGGAGGGGTTGTAATAATGTCTTGTGCGGGACAGTCCTTAAGAGCAATATTCTGGCAGTCCTTCAAATCCTGGGAAATGTTTTTAGAAACGGATTTCAGTCCTTTAAAAAGTTTAACATGAGACAGGTGGATCCATCCTTTTCTGCCTTCCAACTTGACGGCAGTACGGGTGGTCAAGAGGACCTGACGTGGCTCCTTCCAACGTGGTTCCAGCGGACTTGATCTGTCGAAATTCCGGACCATCACTAGGGAGCCTGGAACGATTTCATGTGGTGCCACCTCGGTATTGTCTGGAAAGGCGGCAGCAACCTGTGAACGACATGAGTTGAGGGCAGACATCAAGGAAGCTAGGTAATCTGTCAGCATATTACATGAAACATCGGTAATACTTCGGGGTCTAGGAGTACCCCACATGTTAGGGGGGCGGCCGAATACGACCTCATACGGGGACAGACCTGATCTGGAATGTGCGACCATGCGCATATAAAACAAAGCGACTGGCAGAGCTACTAGCCAGTCCACACCTTTTTCTTTACAGACTTTGGCAATACGGATTTTCAGGGTCTGATTATGTCTTTCGACTAGACCGGCTGCTTCAGGATGGCGTACACAATGGAACTTCCACTGGTACCCTAACAAAAGGGAAACGTGCTTCATGAGTTCAGATGAGAATGGCTGACCGTTATCAGAATATACGACTCTAGGGAGTCCATATCTAGGGAAAAATTCACGAACCAACTGCTTGGCAGTGGTCGCGGCTGTGTAATCTGGGACTGGATATGCTTCTGTCCACCTGGACAAAGCGCATACAACTACAAGGACATACTTGAAACCTCGACATCGCTCCATCTGAATATAATCCATCTGGAGGACCTCAAAAGGGTGGTCGGGGGGCTGGAAACCACCTTGTTCCACCGGGACACTTTTACCTGGATTAAACTGACAACATATCATACAGGTACGGACTTTCTGCTTGGCTGCAGCTCGTAAATGCTTGTTGAACCATATGCTCTGGATACTGTCTAACATAGCTTTTTCTCCTAAATGTGCTGGACTATGTGCGGTATTGATAATGACTTGAACCATAGAATCGGGGAGAAACCATGTGGCTCTACCCTTCGTTAACCATCCTTGATCTGTCTGGACCCCTCCTTGTTCAGACCATTTCTTGATTTCATCGGGGGTAGCATGTAACTGTATATCTATGACGTCTTGTGTAGGGTCCTTAACTGTCATGCATGTAATCGGATCTGGAGTATGTGTCATGTTAACTGGAATGTCTGGAGTCTGTGCTGTAAACTTGGCTGTGCGATCTGCTAGATCATTACCTTGGGAAATAATGTCTGTAACTTTCGTATGTGCTTTGCACTTCATGATAGCAATGGATGTCGGTAAATGTATGGCATCTAACAGGGCTTGAATAAGGAGACCATGCTGAATCTTGGTTCCATGAGAAGTCATAAAACCTCTCTCCTGCCAGAGCACTCCGAAGTCGTGTACAACTCCGAATGCGTAACGTGAATCTGTGTAAACATTAACTTTCAAGTTCTTGGCGTGTATACAGGCTTGTGTCAGAGCGACTAGCTCTGCTGCTTGAGCAGACAGGGTGTCAATACGGTGTGTTTCAATAACTTCGGTGTCGGTAGTCACTGCATACGCGGCGACTAGTTCTCCTGTACTAGTTCTCATACATGAACCATCCACATAAAGTGTCAGGTCGGGATCTGGTAACGGAATGTCTGTCAGGTCTTGTCTTGGCTTTGTCGTAATGTTGACTACTTCCACACAGTCGTGTGGGTCTGGATTTGAATTAACTGATGGTAACAGTGTAGCAGGATTCAGGACGTTGCAGCGTCTAATTTCTATGTGTGGCTGGAACAGTGTCAATTCATAACCTGTTAAACGTGCAATTGTCAAGTGCTGAGTTTGTGTTCGGTTTAAAAGAACTTCTACTGAATGTGGGACTTGTACTGTCAGGGAATGCCCTAAAACTATGGAATCACTTTGTCTGATAGCTAGTGCTGTGGCTGCAACTGACTTGAGGCACGCAGGCAACGCCTGGGCGACTGGATCTAATGTGCTCGAAAAATAAGCACAGGGCTTGTATTGTCCTGCTTGATCTTGTGTGAGAACAGATAATGCTGTACCTTCGCGTTCAGTAACGAAAAGTGTAAAAGGCTTACTGTAGTTCGGTGTAGCTAGAACTGGAGCTTGACATAAAGCTTTCTTTAACTCGTTGAAACTAAGTGTGTGTTCAGATGTCCAAGGGAGGACAGTCGATACGGCTGCCTCCTGTGTCGTTAACTGTATCAGTGGCTTGGCTAGAAATGCATACTGGGGAATCCATTGTCTACAATAAGAAGTAAGGCCGATAAAGGCACGTACCTCCTTCTGGGTTCTGGGCTGGGGAAGACTCGCTATTAACTGGATACGGTCTGGTGTCAACTGCCTACCCCTCTTGGACAGCAAGTGGCCTAAGTAGATCACTTGCTGGACACAGAATTGAAGCTTCGAAGGTGACACCTTGTGCCCCATCTCGGCTAGAAAATACAGGACTGTAAGTGATGCTCGCTCGCAAGCACGTTCAGAACGGGCTGTGATCAGGAGATCATCGACATACTGGAGCAGGGCAGTATCAGTTGGCATGTGAATGTTGTCTAGTTGTCTCTTGAGTGCTTGACTGTAAATACTAGGACTTTCTGTGAAACCTTGAGGAGCGCGTGTAAACATATAGCTCCTTCCATTTAAACAAAATCCGAAAAGAAACTGGCTGTCTGGATGAATCGGAACACTGAAAAATGCATTCTTGAGGTCAATGACAGTGAAAAACATGGCTTCGGAATCAATGGCTGTTAACAGGGAAGAAATGTCTGGGACAACTGGGTACTGAGGAATAATACATTTATTAAGTTCTCGTAAATCAATCACTAATCGATATACTGGGGGTGCATTCGGATCAGTACGTTTCATGACTGGAATGATCGGAGAATTGCATACATTGGAGTCAGTTTCTACAACTACTCCTTGAGCCACGAGCTCGTCAATAATTTTGGATAAGGCTGCTACAGCCTCAGGTGGCAATCTGTACTGTCTGATTCGGGGTAACACTACACCTGGTTTGAGAGTCACACGATGGGGTGTGATTTGCATGTAACCTACATCAGTTGGACCTTGAGCCCATAAGTGCTGTGGAACATTAGACAATCTTGAATCAAAATCTCGTAATACATAGTGACCCTTAAAGTCACGTAGGAACAATCGTATTCCCTCTGGGGAACAGCAAATAACTGCACCTAATTCTTTCAGTGTCTTAATACCTAATAGGTTTTCTGGACATGACTTAGTAAGTAACAGATCAGTAGTACGGGACAATGGACCTACTTCTAGAGTAACTGGCTTGGATATCTCATTAACTATTGGCTTTCCTGAAAATCCAAGGGAAACATTTCTTGAGCCTGAGAGTGGAGCCCCTGGAACTTCGGCATGACTAATTGTGGTCCTACTTGCCCCTGTATCGATCAAAAACTTTCTGTCTTTCCCTAATACTTGACTGTGAACATAGGGACCTTCTTGATCTACAGGTATCTCGATGAGAGGCAAGCCTACCTCCCTCTCCAGGCTGTTTCATGAATATGACTGGTACTCTGGATACTCAGACTGTGCATACTGGTACATCTGCGATGTAACGTGCTGTGTTGCAGCAATAGGCTGCGGTGCGGAAACTGTCTGTTGTGCATTCTGTGGCTGAGGAGTCTGTGAGACTTGTTCTTGTCTAGGCGGACGTGGTCTTTCTTTAGTCTTACCAGTAGCTATGTTATGTTTCAGAACTGCACACTCATTTATAAAATGACCTGGCTGTTTACAATAATTGCAGTTCCCTTTAACGGGAGCTGCAGGATGACTGGCTTGATTCGGACCCCTCTTCTGACTGTCTTGAGGAACAGTTTGTGCAACTAGCACTTTCATTTTCGTGTCTTTCATACGTTTTCTCTCGTGTTCTTGCTCTTCCCTGATTCTATTCTGGTGATACTGGAGCATCTGGAGCATCTGGGACGGAGTATTTGCTTGCCAGGTGCTTTCGACTTTCAAAACTCGGTTTTTAATTTGTGGACTTGAATTCTCGACTAATTTGGTAACAAAAAGGTGAGGGTATGACTCACTACTTGTCTTGAGACCACTGTTAATACTAAAACATTTTTCAAATCTAGAATAAAAATCACTAATATCTTCATCTTGTTTCTGTTTACAGGCTGAGATTGCATCCCAGTCTTCCTTCCTAGTTGTCAATAATCTGGGTAAAACTTGAATCAGTAATTCTGGTAATTCTTTGCATTTATCTCCAAGACCGGTACCTGGTACTCGTGCCTTGTCTTCAGCTTCTAGAGCTGCCCAATCGATCTTTTTCTCTCCCACCTCCCATTCTTTTTCCTTTAGCTTTTCATACACCCCTGCGGGTAACAGGACCTTTAACATTTTAATGATGTCTGGGTAAGTGTATTCTCCCATACGGAGCATGTCTTTTAATTCTCTATGGAACCCTGCTGGATCTTTGTCATGACAGGGAATTAATTTCTTCATTTCAAGAAGTTCCATCTTTGAAATCGGAGTGTATACAAACACTCGTTGCATTACGCCACCCGCCCCTTGGACTGGGTGGACTTCTCGTAACGGATTCTGTCTGTCTATGTAGAATGATTTACTTTCTGGGGGTGAGACATGAACAAAATGCGGGTTCAGGAACGTTCTATATTTGTGGCGCTGTTCTAGAATGACACTAATTAAATCGGTACCTAGACCTCTCCATCTATACTGAAGTAACTCGTTCAGAATATCATGCAACGGACCTGGATCAGAATGTTGACCCTCATACAGAGTGATGAGGTGCTGGATCATATACATACCCACCAGTCGTTGCTTGGCTGGGGGCAGTTTCAGAAACATTTGTGCCACTATTTCGTCTGGAAAAGTGGTAGAATCAGTAATCCATCGGACTGCTGATCGGGCTAGTTCTTGTTCATGCATGGTACTTAATTCACTGTAACCGACTCGTGATTTCAGAATGTGATCGGTAGCTTGAAATACTTGTTCTAGAGAACCTAGTTCTGGTGCTGGATGATGAAAAACAGACTTGTGTTCTAGACGTAAATGACGATCTGGAAATCTAGATTTTCCTACATACGCTATTCTGGCGGAATTCTCGTCTTCCTCTTCAGGATCAGAGATACTTTCTTTCTCGCTTACTTGTGCTGCTTTACGCTGTTCGTGTATCTTTACTATCTCTTTACGGATTCTCTTGTACATACTCTCCATAGCACCGACGGTCTTGTGCTTACCCTCGGCTATATTATCACTCCACCTTGTCAGGATTCTCATTTCGGCGGGATCTTTAGACGGGTAATCTTGTTCTCTTATTAGACAATTGATCAGGAACTTTAATATCATGAGCTGAATCTCGGCTTTCCTTTGAGACATAATCTCGCCAATACTTTCTGGATCATCCCCTGTACGGATGAAACGATATATTCTGTCTAGATCTTCTTTCATATTCGGCAAGGTGACTAGATACTCGGTCACTCTCCTTACACGTAAGGAATATAAAACCATATTATATTCGCCTGGAACTGGATCATAGACACATTCG
This sequence comes from Lissotriton helveticus, assembly GCF_964261635.1. Lineage (NCBI taxonomy): Eukaryota > Metazoa > Chordata > Amphibia > Caudata > Salamandridae > Lissotriton > Lissotriton helveticus. The sequence goes on along the minus strand of NC_136071.1, from coordinate 1,102,193,081 downwards.
TTAAGGGTTTGCCTGATTTCTGTAACAGACTGATGTTTGGGCGTGCGCTGTAACGCTTGAGCATGTAATTCGAGTAATGTTAAACGCTTGTGTGGCGGCGGGGTTTGAGGAAGACCTCCTCCTGCGGCCCCTAAACTGGAATCGTCGATTGACATTCTTCGTGCTGACAGGGTCGGTAGTTGTAACGTGGGCTGGACTTGTATGGCGGACTGGACCGGGGGAGCTGGTAAGGGCACCCCGGTGTCTGAAGGAGCAGGAAGTGCCTGATTTACAGGGACTGGCGGAGCGCGAACAGGATTTGCATATTCTGGGACTGTGTCGTCCAAGTAGGACGAAATAAAAATATCAGCTGCGGTCGGTTTGTGACGTAGCTTGGTCGGAACTAATGGTGGCGGGAAATTACTAGATGCCTCTGGGGTCGCTTTTGGCACACCTTCGGCAAGAAGAGGATACATACCCTTAATGAGGGCATGCCTCTGTCTGTCTGACTGTTCGGCTTTGACTTGTTCACCTATCTCGATTAATTCTCTTTCTTGGGCTCGTTCTTGGGATTCTCTACTTAACTCTGACTTTCTGACTTCCTTTTCCGTTCTTCTATGCGCTTCTTTACGCCATAACTCGATGGCATCTTTCTGTGACTGTCTGGCTTTCTTTTTCCATAATGCTTCTTCTACTCGCATGATACATTCGGCATCCCATGTACCCGATACGGGCCATCTATACTTTTCTTCTAACTGTTTGGTATACTCTACCCATAAATCTAGATACATTATGGCGCTTATGCCATGTTTCTGATACATAAAGTGACCTGGACTGTCCCTGGGCGGGACAGGAACCGCTTCCTCTAATAGACCCTTTCTAGTTTTTATCTGACGTAACTTGGAAAAGAGCGGCATGACTGAACTGTAATCTAGACACAATACAATATACAATGAAAACACGAAATCACGTCACACTCATACCACAACATTAAAATACATAAAGAACATTATAAATAACAGTTCGAACAGAATATTACCTGGAATACTGAAAACAGAAATACAAGAATTTTCTCGAGAACGGAACAGACTAGAATTACTGGATGCACTGCTGTAACAGTACGGAACATACCGGTCCCATGAAAGGGACGCATCAAGACCCGTATCCACCTAGGTGAACACTTCGTTTGTGAGTCTGGGCACCACCAACCCACGGACCAGGAGTCAATTTAGATTGGTCCTGTCTAGATACTACCCCAGCAATGGTACTCACCGGGCAGCACGGAACGGAAGGCCTCGGACTGGACTGGACGACGGACGACGAACTTCGGACTTCAGTTACGGGTGGGCCTCCGGATACCTCGGACCTTGGACTCTCGGCTTGGGCTCTGGTCGGGACTCGCCGCGTTCCTCCACCGTCTCGTTTGGATGCTGGACCGCCTCCTCCGTCTCCTCCGTGGGCCTGAGGGATACTTGGAGCAGAAATATCTGCCAGTGCACGGTATGGTTCCGTCACGACTGCAGAGGGTCAGGGGGTCGGCGTGGCTTCACCGACGCGTGGGGAAAGGGCAAGTCCCTGTTCGGGCGCCATTATGTGGTATATAAATAAATAATACCGGATCTATTTTTGAATGGATGAATGAATAACAGATAGCTCAATAAAATAAGAGTCAAGATTCGAGGTAGTAGGAGTTTCTGCAGGTTTATTACAGCATAAGGACAGGATCAGGACAACCTGCATGGAACAGAGGTGACAGGGCCCAGCAGGACAACTGGGGCCCAGCAGCTGCCGGGGCTAGATCTGGGATGAGCGCGCTAACTTTTAATAACAATACATGGACTTATATACATAGCGCAAACACATAGCATTACATTGCAGTAGGCGTAGCAGTGGGTGGAGCAGAAGGCGTGACGTGTAGCAGTCGCGAGAGATAACAGTAAAAATAGGTGTAACTGGGAGTATACATAGACATGTGATGCAAACGTAACAGAATATGTCATGAATGGGGCGGAAACATTGGAGGGGGCTACCTAAGGAGCCGGGACCTCTAATCTAATGGTGCGCGTAAACTGGCAATGACGTATCACTAGGAGAAGCTGGGGGCTACGAACTCTGTGCTAGGAGCAGAGACTAGAGTCTGGAGGGTCGGAGCGACATGTACCTAAACTGTATCTGATGTTTAGGGAACATGTTGATATAAACTATAAGTCATGGGGGGAAAAGCTAACTTGATTCTAAGACTGGACCATGCATTATTCTACATGTAGTGCGTGATGAAGAATATTAAATGACCATTAATACAGTATTTTCTCTAACGTGGAGCCGAATAGGCTAGACAATGACGGAAACTATTGATGCAGTTCAGTAGCTTAGGAATGCAGAGAAGGAGGACTGAACTGATAACTGGAACTATAACATACTTTTGGCAGACTCAGAGGCAGAGCCAAGCTGCACCGGGCACTGCGAGGCAGGAAGTAAGTGAAGGGTCGAGGATACAGGTGGGGGCTGTATCGCTCCTCAGCGAGGCTTTCAGGAGACAGGAGCTGAATCTGATGTCCGGGCCCTTTTGAGGCCTGGAAACGGGGACTTTATAATGGAATAACGTGCACACTGAGGAACGTGGCAACATAACTTTACCTAGGCCTAATATTCGTAGTATTCACGAGGACTGGAAAATAGCATACTAGAGGTGGACACAACTATAATTGCGTCTTTATCAGACATGGGGAATAACAGATGCATATTGGTCATGCACACATAACATATGATGGATGAGGCGTAGGGACACAGAACATGGCAAAATTTACTTTTCCACAAATGCCTGACAATTTAATACAGGTAGCTCGGTTTCACTGCATACCAACGGGTGGTTGCTTTATTTAATTTAGTTATGTGCACTTGTGGAATGGCCTCTGTTGATCTGCGCTCAGCTCCTATGTTCATGTTTGTAAACTACTGTAGATGGGGATTTTGATCAGAACTGTAGATATTTATTTGCTCCGTAGAAGAAGTGCGCCACCTGCTGCCAAGAGGCCATGTTCATGATTGTTGTACATCGCAAAGCACCTATATAATATGATATGAACTATGCTCGTCTAAAGATAGATTAAGTTTTCTGCTGTCAAGCACAATTTTCTACAATACAATACATGAAGTAGTCTTAAAGTAAACCCTTTATTCAGTAGTGGATGGTTTTCTTGTCTATCTCAGTTGCCTTCTTCAATGGCTACAGGAGGCACACCGCATGTTTCCTTTTACCATAAAGCAAACATAATCCACATTCATAAAACCACTGAGAAACTAACGCTCGTCTACCTGGCACATGCAATGTGGAAATACTGACAGAAATATTCAATAAACATCAGAACCTGCAGAAAACGGAAGCTGAGCATGATATTTACTTGCCAATTAGGTGTAAGCAGAGTCTATATCAATTGCGTATGAGCAGAATGTATGCATTTTTCCGTTTTTCTCTTGGTATGCCACATACTGGCACATCTTGTGCGTGTTCAGCATAATTTGTGGCAAGAAATGTCCGTGGTGGTAATATTGTGGTCTTGGTTTCTGTTCCCCACAACGTGCATTTTGTATTCCTGTACACTCGCACTCTCTATCCAAGTCGCGCTATATCCTCACCTAGTGACATCTGCTGCCAAACATAGGCACCCTACAGTTTTCTTGCCAGCACCACGTCACATCAGCCCACTGCATACGTCCATGTCTGACCCATGCAGCACCTCAAGCATTATTACAATTATTTGTAATGGTGATTTCTTCTTACTGTAATTAAACATTTTTACTGGAAGCACATGGCCACCATTTTTAGGTCTCAGAATGACATCTGTTCTTTTTTTTCCACCATTTGGCATTTGCAATGCAATAAGTCTTGCATTTATGAGACTTTGAGCTAATGGCATTGTAAATAACAATGCCTTTTATTTATGTGTTGGTTTTTAAAATATAAATAAAATGCATTGCTATTTACCATGCCAATAGCTCAAACTCTAGCAAATGCGAGACCTATTGCATTGCAAATGCTTGTTTTTAATTGGTCTTGAACTTCGTACTGTGTGTCTCATTTATTGACTCCGTATGTACAACAAATGCTCAACACTCCCCTCCGATAAGCCTAAACTGCTTGACCACACTACCACAAACAAAGCACTTGGGATTATTAAAGTAAGCCCTGTAAACCAAGACGGGTCACCTGGACTATTTGTATGGTATACTACTACTTTGGTAAACTACATAAATAGCCAGCATCCTACAGAAGGTCCCTATTTTAAGGTCCGTCATGGAGGATCTAGAGGCCAGATGAAAAGGGCGCTTGGAGAAGAAGGACAGTATGGCTCACAATTTAGGTGCATAAAGAGAGGAAAGAAGTAGAAGGTGCATTCACCAGTCACCAAGATGATGAGATGGGTTCTTGTCTTGGCTAGCCCTTCTGTAGTTCAGAAGTAGTGCAAGGGTGGTGCCACAGCTTGCCCGGCTGGCAGTGGTTCTGTCCCATCCCCGGTCTCTAAATCTGGCTGCTATTCACCAATTTGGGGCCAGGCTGCTGCATATGGGTGGGTCTAAAACAGGAGTGGCATGGTGAGCAAAAGAACAAAGGATTTAATGCAGATCTGTTGACAAGGGGTGAATGTATGATTTGTTCCGCAACCCGTCTATCATTTGTGTGTCTTTAGCACATACTTGGTGGGCATTTCAATGGAAAATGTACTGTCTGTGAATGGCAATGTGCTACCATACAATGCTTGAGTTACATTAAAAAAAACTACCTCCTCCATGTGCATTAAAGCTAGATAGGTCGAGAAAGGTTGTCATGATAAAAAGTGGGTCCAGGTTCTAAAAAACTTTGGGAAGCACTGATGCAGAGTATTTGCAGAGTAGAGTTGTGCCATTCAGGTTCTGATGCATAGCTTCCCAATATATATCAAAATGCTTCAAGATATACAATGCACTAGTACTTTGCATGCAATTTTTTGGGAGATCACAAGCTGGATTATCCACATTGCACTGGGGTTCCACAGCATCCGGCTACTCTGACATCAGATAGACACCACCAGGGCAGTGGTTCTGGAAGGTGCGTTCATGAGGTCTTAGAATCAGTTAAAACATGTAAAGGTTTATGCATGTAACAAAGGTGCATACTGTTGTCCTTGAGCTACAGGCATGAACCAGCAAAATCTCAGCTGGACATACTGCTAAAACAACAAAGATAAAGTAACAATATTAATCCCAACGATTTCACTGGATATGTATTCTTGTTTGGGTCTCAAATAATCAGTGATTACTAAGAATTATCCCTTCATGGTATCTATTTAGGGGCTGTGGCGTTCCAAGGCACATGAAATCACATTACGGGAACACAACCATGCAAGGTATATGCAACAGCTTAATTCACTTTCAGTTATGAGGATTTTTTGTGAAAGTACATTTTGTTAATTTTTATTTAAAGACATGCACATCTGTGTTTTCAAGCATTACTATTCTGTGTATCAGTGAAACAATATGCACCATCCTTACTTTTTTGCAAGTAGTAACCCATGGTCCGCTAGAGGCTTCACTATTTCTCCATACTCATGCGCGTTCTCCTGACTTGCATTTCCAAGGAGATAACGACCATATATTCCCTGAATTTGGAAATAAAATAAAACACAGTTTGATATTTGGTTCATTTTATGAATGTATGCACTACATTTTTGAAAGAGTCAAACAGTAAGGGTTTCAAGAGAATGGAAAGATGTTTCATCAATACAGCTGAATATCTACAAAACCGGTATTGATGTAGAGGACTCTAATCATTGCCTATTTCCAGAGCACATGCCACAATCAAGTTTTTTAAGTGACATGTGGTACAAAAACAATAAATCACCAACCATTTGTGATAAAACTACGTCCAGACACTGCAAAAGATGGTAGAGTAAATTACAGGTTTCATATGACGCAAGATCAAATTCTGTTTTCGAATAAAGGATCTGAGAGCGTGGTTGAATGCTTTGATACTGTTTACTTGGACTAAAAAAAGTTTGAATCCAGTCTCATATGTCGAAAACACAATTTCATTCTGTGCTTCTATTGTTTGAAGATAGATTAGATACATAAAATACAATTGTATTGGTTTATTTAAATTTCCATTGAATTTATATTGCATTGTTCACTGGTTTAAGTGAGGTAAATTGCAAGGATGATAAATTCCACGAAATTGAAAACAGATTTTTAAAGCAAACAGTGTGAAACATATCTTGATAAGCCATTGTCGTGCTGTACCATTAATTTGCATGTTTCGTATTGTTTTGCTCTTTGTGGGTCTTGGATTTTATATTTATTGTGGAAGAGAGAGATTAACTTCCAATGTGGTTTTGTTTTCTAATTTATAAACAGTTCCCACAATAGTGACTATTCCTAGTATAAGATATTAATCTTCGTTCTAACATGGCTGTAAAGACTGCTTGGAGGACCCTACACAGGTTTAAAAACCTTAATATTTTAATTTGATTAAAGGGGATCAGATTCTTACCAGGAAAAAGTTATTTAGGTCACAGTTTCATGACAGAATGTACAAAGAAGGAATTAGATACTTACCTGCATAATACCGCCCAGCTTGAAGAAGGCAAGAGCAAGATGGAAGTTCCAGTCATTTAACTGCACAGGAACCCCTCTGCAGCGGAAATAAATTGATATCAAGTCTTCAAGTGGTGGAGTCCCTGCATAGAGAAAAAAAAATTGCATTTCAATGCTACAACTGTTCAATCTTTTTATGTGTTTTATTGATTATACATATCATTACAATCAGCAATATATCTTCAAGTGTTTTTATTCATAGATCACCATCGATATTATAATCACTACATATTGACAACTTGTAGGTTACAATTTCTGCATTCTGGCTCGGTAGTGCACTGGGAGAAGGTTGGCAGCTAGTCCAGGTACGGTTAATCCATAACAGATTTACAGGATAGCCATCACATATCTAAATAACACTAATTCACATTATTTGTATGTAAACGACTACCCTATTGTAACATAGTAACAGGTTGCCTCGTTTAGCCGTAGTGGGCCGTACAGGTTCCCCTTAGAGCAAATGTTAATGAATGTTATAAGTAGTTCTTCTGGGTTGCTTTTGTTAGAAGGTTGTAATTGTTAAAGTGTTATTGCTATGATAGGTTTGTTATTATCTATGTTATGGTCACATTTGAAAAGGTTCTTTTGATATTGGTGCTATAGTTGCGTGCCTGCACATTTATCTCCTTGTATGCTGCTACAAACACCGTCATGTTCAATTGAAGATCTATCAATTCAAGATTTTGATATTTGTTAAGTTTGAGCACTTGCACTTTTTTGTTTCCCTTTATGCTGCTAGTTATTGTGTACTGTATACAGAATCGTATAATTTTTTTATTCCTGTATTTTAATCCTTAATCCGTGATAAATTAGTCGTATTATTACAAACATATTTCTAGCAATCGTTGCAAAAGCACAGTTGAAGTCGTCTAAGGATCCAATGGTTTAACTTGCCTTTTCCAGTCCTTTCAAGCTTTGTACTTGAAAGGGCTCTGAAATTGACTTTGTGCTTATATTGCACCCCTCCGCAATTAACAAGCAATTATGAATTTTTTATTACTTTATGAAAACAGAATTCCTGATGCTTAGTGATTTTACAATTATTATTTTTTTTAAGTGTTGCTCGAGTTGATTATTCCGATACATGTTTTTATGTGGAACTCTTCAGAGTTCCAAATCATAATAAATAAATTGAAATTGAATTAACTACCCTATTGCTGTTAAACATTTGGCATCAAACAGCCCTCTATGGACCAACACTGGGCAATGCTAACTGAGCACCACATAGCGTTTATGTGATTTCATACTTGTAGTACATGGAAGACTACAACCTTATGTAAAAGCCCACCTCTATTTCCTTTTTACATTTGAGATGTGATGTCTCTGGTGATCTGTAATAACTAAAAGACATATCTGCCATTGCCAGAGTCAGCAGCTAAGGTCAAAGGCAGCTCACAGAGCAATATGGCAGCTTCAGTTTAAACAAAAATGAGAAGTGACTTTTGATTCTTATAATATTTTTATCTAAAATAAACCGATATCAGCAGGCGGCAGGAGAGATTAATGGCAACGTGTTTTTCTTTTACATCGTTCATTACAGGAACACAACAATCTCTAATAAATATTTACATACTAGCTTACCCGTCACGCATTGCTGCGATTTCAGAAGAAAGGAAATTTAAGGAAAGTTGTTGTGATAACATTTAATTTATATTGTGTCATTTTTATTGAAACTTATTCATTTTAATATGGAAAACATTTTAAAGAGTTGTTTTAATTCTGTTTATTTTTCCGAGTGCCTGTGGATACACGGTATTTTTTGTTTCTCCGTCTGGTGCGTACACGAATAAATCAGAAGGTTTTCCGACGCGTGAGCTGGCCACATACAGTTGTCCATGTGAGAAGCACAGATTCTCCAAATCTAGTCCACACACTAGCAGCGATTGTCCTTGTGCTTTGTTGATGGTCATTGCAAAAGCGAGTCGCACCGTAAACTGTAAACGTTCAGCTTTGGAAAGATTATGAGGGCCCTAGTGGGCCGGGGGGCCGATATTTAACACATTTTTTTTGCCAGAAACCTTTGCGGAAGTGTACGCAACGACTTTTAACAAATGTTTTTTTTTTTGCCACAAACCTTCGCGTGAGTGTACTCAATAACTTCCTAAAGTTTCATGGCGATCGGATGAATGGTGTAGTAATGCATAAAGGACAAACAGACATACTTTCGTTTTTATATATATATATAGATTACAATAAAGACAGGCAAGAAAAAAATGTCTCACCTTCTACGTCCTTTATACTCAAAGTTGTGGCTTGACCCAAATATTTGGTTCCAGCGGGCCAAGCATAAGGCCCAGTGAAGTAAGCAAAATCTGCCAAGGGGTGGCCAATAGTTGAAAGCTCCCAGTCAAGGACAGCCACGACACGCGCCTTAAAAAGCAAAGAAAACATTTAGCTTATCCAGGATTGAATTATACCAAAAAACATTTTAATTGTATTACAAGTGTTGGGTGTACAGGCTGTATTCTGTACTCCTGGAACCACTGCCTTCATTTTCTCCGCGTGAACTTGTGCTAGGATCATGGAACCCATTTTGAGCCAATGAGTGAGTTTAGAGTCTGAGGGCACAGTGTGCACAGAAAAAGAAACAAAACAACTGAGAAATTATACATTCTGTGGGAACTTCTTCAGGAGTCTCAAGGCAATCAAGGGTTACTGGGCTAAAATTGGGACATTCAGAATCTCTTACCACCAGTATCATAGGGCGTAACCTGACTACTTAGCAAAGTCCAGCAGCCCAAGGCTTACTTAGGGAGATGGTGTATGGTTCCAGACTAGGAACTAAATAAATAATCCAACACCAATTAATAAATACATGAATGCCCTGACAGTGCTTCTATCTCCATCAGCAAATAATAAATCTATGTCCAGCCTGTGCTTCTGATTTATAGGAAGTAAAAGTACTTTACTCTCACATATAATGTACATAATATGCAAAGGACCCTTTGTATGTTATATCAATATCAAGCTTATGGGTCACAGTGCACTTCAGGAACAGCCCCAATGTTCCAAAGGACACAGTCCAACCAATATATGTCCATAAGGGACTGTGTGCCCTAATGGGAAAATTCCTGCAGAACCAGTCTGTGTGTGTCTCCTCCCTTGATATGGTTCACACCACTATGCAGGAGCTGGGCGAATTCAGGTTTGATGAGGTAAGGTATCCCCACACATCTGAGTCCCAGGCTGCACAATACCTTATGCGTCCTTTGATTCAGTTTTGTGGTGCAAGCTGGGCCCGCAGGTGTTAACCCCCGGCAGGAGTTACGAACTTGAAGTGGTGTGTTTGGTGCAAAACCTACCAGAGGCATTCACCTGCTCTTTACCCAAGCAACGCTAAAGTTCATGCGGTCCACGGTCTGTACTCTTATGCATGCCTGGTCAGGTACGCTGCAGCAGTGTCAGTACCAGCAATGCAGCAGCTGTCCTTAGGTCACTCTGGTAATGGTCTAGTGAGTCTTTCTTCAATTAATCTTCCTCAGGTCCAAGCTCATGTCCACTCATCCAAATAAGCTGGGAGCTCCCCATGGATCGTAGCAGTGATACTCAGCAATGAACGATGCCCTCTCTGGTGATAAAGCATCTTTCTCCTAGGCACAGGTCATTGGGATATGACCGCCCGATGCGGTTAGTTTTCAGTTTGTGTGTTATGCTTCTGGGCACTATGTTTGTTCAGCGGGATACCACGCATGGTACATTTATTGATCTTTAGGAAGACCCCTCAATTACATGCACATTCATAGGACAGCTTATGCTTCACAGACACTCAGGTCACCAGACAGACCCGTCATCTGGAGCGGTGCTGGTCCTCCCCAAATTACAGTGGCTCTCCTAGTTCATTGGCATGTCAGCTTCTTCAGTGTCCCCTCTACTGGTCAATATCTTCTATGTGCAACGGCACCTCCAAAGCAATCAGCTAGCTCCTTCCTGTAAGGCAGGCTCCAAAGCAGTTCCCTTTGGCATGCTGTAAGAAAGCACCAGCTACTAGTCCTGAAACTGACAAAGGGAGTTGGTGGTGGACACACCAACCAACAAGCACAAAAACATTTCTCAGCTGATACTGCTGTTGGCCCCTCGATTATGGTAGATACATTTTGCAGCATTGACTGAAAGAGTTTTAGAACATTTGTGTATTCACATGGTCAGCAATGGACTGGCTTTGAGCAGGTACTGCCTTATGCATATTCTTCCCATAGTAGTCAAGCCATAGATTTTGTCTTCTGGTGTCAGCAGGAAGATGGGATGGAGTTGGGGGGGGGGGCTCATATAATCAGAGACTAAAAACAAGGGCACAAAATAGGGAGAGGATGTCTTACTTCACTACCTGTTCACCAAATAACAAGGGGCAGAACACATCAAGGGAATTTTCATGAGCTTTAAAGAGATCCTCTGACCCCTTCCTTCCACACTCTAAAATTTGACCTGCTAAAAAGACCTCTGAAATATCCTAGAGGTGCACAGCAGTTGTTCTCTCCCTTCATCTTAGGTCCACGGAAATCAGGGAAAAGCACAAGCCACATGTGTCATACACACTCCTCACACAGAAGCCATACATACATAAGTTCATCAACCACGTCCCATATGGATGGAGCAGAGGACCTCTCTGCACGGGATTGGCAGATCAGTTTAAAAACACTGGGGAAGCCAGTAGCTGCTGACTACTGCCATAAAACAGGTAAAATGTCCTGCTCTACTACTATAATCTTGTTATTGCCACCACTGTCAATCTCTCGCCAGGTGCTCTGAGAATAGAGACACTCAGCCAAGAATGGTGCACATGGTGTGCTACTCTGGGCCACAGAGTCCCCGTCGGGGTTCGCTTTCCTTGTCACAGGCTACCCTCAGCACACATGCATGATTTGTTGGTTGTGCTGATGTGAAAAAGTTAAAAACCTATAGAACTTCCTAGGAGAAATTTGAGGCAGGGAGGTATGTTCTCCAGAGCCTTGCAAGGGGGCAGTACTCCATACCAACAACTTTTATATGCCTAGTATCCGTTCTATACAGAAAGACAGAGAAACAAGACTGGTAATTATAGCGTTCAAATTGGTGACTAGCTTCAAGGAATGAGTATATTTTGTATGTTTGTTAACTTAAAAAAAAATAATACATATTCTGCTAGCAAACAAACTAACTCAATAATGTGACTGTATATCTAAGAGTATTCTTCATTTAAACCCTTCTGGGCGTCAAAAAGTCCAGCAAATTAATTACTTTCCTGTTTGTGTATCCTCCAATCTAGAACATGACGAGTACCCATGAAGGAAAATGTTCTAGAGGTTGAAAGCACTATCCTAAAATGTCTGACCAAGGATATTTACCATATTTACTGTTCTCTCACTTAAACACTGGGGTATTCATGCTAGCTTCAATGTTATCCTTCAGCTTCTGCAATATGACATATGTTAAATGTTTTTCAGGGACTATTTTATATGTGACTTTGTTCATTAGGCAGGAAATGTAACGGTTAGGTCAATGTAATCCATTATCTTGGCTGATTTTAGGCTGTATCTCACAATCCTCACATTTTAAATAGCATTTATGAAGTTATCATCATGGCAAAGTCTAGACAAAAATATGGATACTGTAAATAAATGCCGCATAGATTAATTTATTAATTATTAACTTAAAATTAACAATTGTAATATGAAATTATTGTGTTGTCCAGAAGAAGGTGGAATATATAAACACCCACCGATTTATTTTGCCACAATCTACCTACAATAAACATGTTTATATGATAACATTTATATACAGCGATATATTTGAAAAATGCCCAGTAGTCAAACAACAGATTGATTTGTCGGAATTTCTTCATTGTGGCTTTGTGTTTAATTTGAGTATGTGATAATTTTTAACAAATTGTATATTTTTGATCAGATTGCATTTATATATATTTTATCTAGATGTTTGGTATCCGTATTAGCTTTTTTGGGTTCATCAGTGTGGGAATAGATTAAATGATAGAGTGGCTGGTGATGGATTTGAGAGTTTTTCCCCCTTTTTATATAATTACACTCATAGGGAGCACTGTGAATTTATAATAATTTAGGGTGGTCCTTTTAGCAAGTGCATACACTAACTCAGTGGGCATGTTGGTAAATCACTTTAAAGAATGTAAAGAAGATTCTAGTTTAGTCATTAAAGAAGCCGATAAAGGTGGTACTGATGTTTTAGTAGTCTGTACAAAGGGGCGGTATGGTAATAATCCAGTGCATAGCGTTACAAACAATACTGTCAAGCAAGGTAGTCTCCAGATGTTGACCATCCTACAGCCTGCAGATGTGGACCTTCACATAACGTGAGGAACATGAAAGAATTCAAGGACGACACTAAGTAGTAGAAATTAATTTCACCATGTGCTATTCCATCACCGGGGAGTCTGATGTTTTCATGGGTCTTTTCATTGTCTACTTTGGAGAGACGCCTAACAGGTCAGTAAAACTTGAGTTCGCATATAAACTGATGGCGTGAGTTATAATTACCTTAGGGTATGAGTTACTTGAGATAACTATAAGTGGTAAATTTCAGTGGTTTTTTTTAGTTTAAAATGTTATGTATAACATTATGATAACCTTTGTTTTTTTCAGTTAATTTCTAGTTTTTTTTAAAATGTAAAGTAATATTTTTTTACCATATGTATAGCCAACCCCCTGCTGCGTAAGGTTTTTTGTCTGTGCACGGCGGACAGTAGGCTGCAGTGGCTTGACTGCAGCCGGGCCAAGCACCCAATCCACCTGCAGGCATTCAACCCTCCTGCACCTAACCCTCAACCACGCTTGGCTTGGGTTGGAGAAAGTTGTTTGTGACTGTGCAGCAGGGATTTGTTACGGTTATGCATGGCCAGGCCCCGCGGCCAACCCCCTGCAGGCAACCAAACCCCGAATGGCACGAACGGCGAAGGGTTGGCTGCAGGGCTTTTCTTCCTTGTGATACAGTTTTAATTAATGCATTTTGTGGATAGAAAAATGTCACATGAAAGACTCCGAGACATATTTCTTTTTAGAAGAAAAGAAAACCAAGATTTTTCTGTGTCTGTCTTTTAACACTTTTCAAAGGAATTAGTCACTTAAAATGACCAATGGCTAGGAGTGTTTTAAAAATAAATATGGTAAGTTCTCCTGGGGCAAGATACAACACACTGCCCCACAGAAATCCAACCAAGACACTGTAGGTTCCCTGTAGAAAGCGTGTAGGCATACCGGGCCCGCACTCTCCTAGGCAGGGAACTCGTCAAGTTTTTTTCCCTTTTCACCTTTCTTCTACTAACCTTTCACTATCCACCTAGACTTAAGTATTCTAGAAGAGAACATCATTGATTTCTTCCTTTATTCATCCATCAAAAATAGCTGCCTGCCCCTTGTCATTCCAACTTCCTTTTAAAGCTAGCTGGTTTAAAATGATGTCATATGTAACTCAACATGTCTCTAGGTCACTGGCTACTTTCCATGAACTCCTACTGAACTATAGTTAATAGCAGCATACATACATTTTGAGCAGGAGTTACAAACTGATGAAAATGCCCCAAAATATTGTTGCTGGCACCTATAAAGTGTGTAGCACAAGGATGCTCTTCCTTCAAGAATCATCATAATATACAGCACTTTAGTTTAAAAGACCTGTAGAAGTGGTGACAATTCATGAAGTGTAACAAACAGTCCTGTTTGTTTCTCCTCAATTTCTCATAGGCACAGGTGGAAAGGGTAATTGGGCTCCAGTCGGTGCAACATCAACACCCACTTGGATCAAAGATCAATGCAACCGCTTCATAACCTTCAAATCTGGCTATCACATTACTCAGGTTACTGCAGCCAATCATTGGTGGCCTTAAAAAGCAAGTTCCTGAATGAGGTAACATCTAGCCGACTGATTATCAAACGGTGCTTACTTTGGAGATGGCCATTGGTTTATCCTGCAGCAACCTTGTGCTACAGTATTTTAAAGGATTTATCAAGATCATTCAGGTTCTGCTCCATGTCTCTTGGGGAGCTTTGGTGACGTTTGTGAAGCCACCATGGTACAAACAACTCTAATCCAGAACAGATGTTTCAAAGAAAACCGCTCCTTCACTTGTCCCTTTTCTTCTCTGCCAGGGCTGACCTTGATCCATGAAGCATTATAGTCTGCCATCTTGAATTTGGTACTTCCGGAGATGTTCCACTTAGAAGCTTACCAATTTAGAGTAGAGACGAACGCACACTGAGCATATATACTTTTCATTGGAGACATGATGGTTAAAGTGGCAATTCCTTGAAATTGTGACGAGCCATTACCCACCACCAAACAAGAACTTGTGGAGCTGTACGCCTACCCCTCCTAAGAATTGCCTTCACCTTTGGTTTAACGTGTATGGCTGCTTGTGGCATCATCAACGTTGAGTAGCTCTTGTGGACAGACATGATTTGCTGAGTAGCACTAATAATGAGCTAATGTACATTTGCTCACGCCAATGGACATTCTGGCAAATGAACGCACATATGTCTATTTCTTGAGGTGAAGGAACGCTAGCACTCTCAGAATACCAAATTTAGATTCCTACCTACAAATGTTCATTCATAAAAAAGAATACATATAAGCCCACAGTCATCACTCTACACAGAAAGCCACATCGGATCAGGAAAAAGAGCACACTACGCATGTGCATACCACCAACTGAATATGGAAAGAATACATATTCAGACTAGTCAATGTATACAGTGCTATGGTACACTAGGGAAAAATATGTATGTTTTTGAAAAATAAAGCTTTTGGTGGGGTATCCCTTTTGTAAAGGTGTGATCTATTTTATGCATTACTGTACTTTTGAGACTTATTATGAAAAACCCATAGTAACTTTAACTTAGACTGAAATCTTAAACTTTTGTTTACAAAAGAATCCATATTATAGGCTGTAGCATTATCTGCTGTAGCACCCACCTCCTTTGGATGAAAAAGGATATTGTCTATCCTCAAGTCGCCATGAACCAGTTTTTGTTCATCATCTCTGGCTGGCACATTGTTAATTAACCATTCAGACAGGTCATTCATAGCAGGGATATCCTTATGTCGAGCCCTTTCATACTGTGCTTTCCACGTTAACACCTAAAATATCAGGAACGAAAAACAAGATCATCAGTCACGGGTATGGAGCACTGTACAAATTATAGTGTACCCTACAATATAACACAAAACATAGCCAATATACCCAACTGTAAAGCATGGCTAAAATCAACATATCAATATGATTATGAATTAGAACATTAGATATCAATATGAGGTATTCCTTATTTAAATTCTCGCTCAACATTTCATGCGTGCTCAATATGAAAATCCTGTGTTACTAAGGTTTAGAAAATTAATTGTGGATTATGAAAATATCTGTATTAAAATATCTGTGCACACAACACCGGGAATTCTTCAACTGAAGTCCTCTGGTGCTTTGAAGGACATAGAAGAATTGCTACAGCATCCATCAGTGATGGGGATCGAAGGAATTAAAAAATGAAAGATATTTCTGTGTAAGGTAGTATATGATGTGAATGATGTGCCCACGATGTGCAACTCTGCAAGGGAGACCCAAGAGAGGTGGAGGAATGAAGATGGTTCTTGCACAGTGGATTATTACTTATCCTGTCAGCTATGGGTCATCATAGACCCACCAGTGACAGAACACTTGAATCTATGCTGACACAGCTCATTGAGAGCAACAGTCAGCACTTGCTCTCCCTATAAAAAGGCTGACTGTGAAGAGCATGCACTTGCACGGGGAGGGAGCGGATGGCCAACGCGGGTGGCAGGATTTCAGGCACTGAAATAGTATTCAGGCAGAAAAATAGATAAACAAGGCAGGAGACAGGTACATTTTTAGGTTTCACCAACAGATAGCTTTTAATTGTTTAATCAAAGACCAATTGTTCATAATAACAATAGACAGAGTGGACTTTTAGTCAGTCAGTTGCGTCTCATTGTTTTTTTTGTCAAGTCTTTCCTTGCTTTTTATTCAATGGCTTTCCTTTCTCTTTTTGATGTCCCTCCACTGAAGTACAACTTTTTTTACCATCCTTTTGGTTGAATGACTTGTATTCTTTCACTGGTAACATCAAGTACTTTTTTCTTTTTCTTTGAGCATTGCATGGGAGCACATGTGCTTTCTTGGTACCCATAACATCCTCATCCCTCATGATCTCAGTGTTGCTACCCACGCCTCCCAACTCATCCATAAAGGCGCAGCAACAGAAAACGTTTTGCCTTGGTTTGACTAAAGAGGCGATTTTATGGAGTTGGTTTTTGTGGGAAAATTAAATGGAATATTAGTTGAAGTGGACGGTAGTCCTTCTTCAAGTAATATTGGCACTACCCTTCATTAAGTCCATTTAAGTTTCAATAATTTAAACCTGAGCTCAACCCATGGTAGCTGTCGCAGGTAGCAGACAGACTTAACTTAAGAGAAATGTGTAAACATTTATCAGTATCAACACAGTTTAAATGTAGAAAACACAACACAATAAAAATCCCACTCCAGTTCATAGAAGTAGAGAATA
The DNA here is from genome assembly GCF_964261635.1 of Lissotriton helveticus. Lineage (NCBI taxonomy): Eukaryota > Metazoa > Chordata > Amphibia > Caudata > Salamandridae > Lissotriton > Lissotriton helveticus. Next base: position 1,102,175,955 of record NC_136071.1, on the reverse strand, counting down.
TGTTAATGAGCTGATAGACACCAAAATGACAAAAGTCTGCTGAAGGGAACCAGAGATACGGCTTTTAAAAGTTTCAAATAATTCTAGAGCCAAAAAGAACAAAGCAGTAACCACAAGTATATGCTTGCATTGTACCGCGTGAAAGTCATAGCTTAAGGATGACCACAATGAAACAGAGGTTGGATACAGGGCCCAGATACATTATGGTGGAAAGTTTACTTTCTTACTTAGTATTTTTTCCTGAGAAAAGTCCTCGTCGACGAGGTGGTCCGCGGGTCGGGCTGCAGGTTGGATCGGACGAGTGGCTCATCGACGGCAGACAACTGAAGTGTGGGTTGATGGTGAGCGCCTCAGCTTCTGCAGGAAATTTGAGGCTCTCAATGTTGGCCGCGGGAAAGCTCAAGTGGGCAAAGTCCGAAGTCCAGGCCAAGGAAGGCTTCATCGTTGACTGGGTGCTGGTCTTTGTTGGTCCTTGTGATTGTCCTCTATATTCAGCCTTAAAAACTGGTCTTAAGTCGAGATCCTTTCAGCTGGGAAAAATGACACGTTAATTCTGACTCGCGGTGTGACAGGCATGATCCCACTGTAGTTTCTGTTTCATTTGGTAATAAGTTCAGAAAAAGTTTTTGAATGTCCAGTCTTGCAGAGATGAAGGGGACAGAGTACACCCTAACACCAGCCAAGGGTCCGCGATCTTTTGGCCTCCGCTTGGGGGTTAGGACTCAATCTTCCAGAAACCACCAACAGGGTGCTTGGCAAATCCAGTCAGAACTGATGACCTGGGATCAGTTGAGATTTAAACTTTTTGCAGCTTTTTTGTTCCTGGTGCTTACAGGAGACTAGCCACTTAGCACTTCAAGTCTGTTCTTTTGTCCTGGTTACAAGTGGTAGAAGGTCCAGGCCTTAGGGTTTCTCTCCATATATTAAACAGCAGGTGCAGTCCTTCTTCTGTCTTCCACAGGACCAGATGTGTTACGATGAAGTTTTCGGGGGGGGGGGGTGTTGGGGGGGATTTATGCATGGCATTAGCTTGTGTATGGGGGAGAATCCCTGGCCAAAGAGGAAACAATTACCAGGGGCAAACCTACCTATTTAATCATAATTTCTTCGGGGCTGGCTCTAAACAATTGCACAGTCCACTGCTCTGCCCCATCCAACATGCCAGAACCTTTCTTTCCCTTGCCAGAGCTTTGGGCACACCCCTAAGGTTTTTCTAGGGAAATGAGAAATCCCCCCTGCAAATTAATTCGCAAACAGGTCCTCCCCCAGCCATTTATGCCATTCTGACTACCTGGACAATGGAAGGGGCAGGTGAGTTACATCTGCATGTGACCGGGGATACTTCTTTGAAGCTTGTGAAGTTGGTGGACACACCCTTCAGGCCATCCTGTCAGACCTCCTCCAACCAAAGGGCTTTTTGTTCCCTTACCTTGGAGCCATTCACACCTGGCAGGGGCAGTCAGGCTGTCTAGAAACCGCTGCAGATTAAATCAGAAAGGCTACTAGAAGATTTAAGCAGGAGCAAGGTAGCTTTCTAAGGTAACCTTTTCCTGAAGTTATATAAAATCTGACTTTGACATTAAAATGGATATGATTTGTCAGTGGTTTAAGTATTTTTCTAGCTATTCTCAAACTGAAGTTAGCACTCAGAAGAATTATTGTGCAACCTGGCGTCAATCAATAGGAGAGCAATCCATTTAGTAGTGAAAAAACGTCTTTGGAGAATTTTCACTGCCAGGATAGGAAAAACATATAATACCCATGTCCAGCTTTTTCATAACATGCACCCTTCCCTATGGGCATTTAAAGCGTATCTTTGGGGTGATTTATTGACTTAAAAAGGAAGATTTAGACCTGTCAAAAGGGAGAGCATGATTGAACGAAATGGCAGTTTTTAAACTACCCAGCTAGGCTGCAGTGGCAGGCCGAGAATCATGATTTCACTTTCGACTTTAGAGGAAGCACAGTATGTGCTGTAGTCCACTAGTTACATTTAACTTACAGGCCCAACGAACATACACTGGGCGCTGGATGGCAGTACCCCAGTGTTCAGAGTCCAAACACAGCAATAAAATCTAAAAAGAAGTGTGAGGTGTTTCCACGCTAAATGGCATTTTTTAAAATAGTTTTGCTTTAATTCCGGAGTTATTTCCTGAGTTACACATCTTGCATTTAAACCCAGGTCTTCCTTTTTCACATGTGTGTTAAAAATTAAATAACACATATTCGAGGGTGAAGATCCTTTTTAGGTTTTGCTGTGCTTATGGAACCTATTGTATTCAATTTATCTTAAAGGTGCTTACATCCCGCCTATTTGTCTGTGTGCTTGTCACTTTAGTATTTCGACGTTCCTATTGGTTCTAGCTTTTTAGGTCTCGCATGCGCTACTCTGCGAGGCTTTTAGTAAGGGCTTTAAACTCGGAACACACACTCGTGCGTGTGCTTTTTTTTCATCACCCGCTATTGGCCTTTACATGCGTCTTTCTAAGAAAGACTTGTAACCTAAGTAAGGCTTGGGTCCTTAGCTTACTGGATTAGACCACTAATAATTATATACTTGAGAGTATCCATTAGCTGCTATTTAAAGTTTAATCAAGAGAAGAGCCAATGGTCTGCACTCACTAGTAGTGTACACGAATCACTGTGTATGAGTCACAAATGCAAGTCCAAATCCTCACCGCTGACCACCAATGTTAGAAATGGGGATCTCTAGTTGGCAGAGGTAGGTTCATTTGTCCAAATAGGGACCTTGCTTCTAGTCAGGGTAAGGGGTTAAACTTCTAAAATAACCCCTGTTCACCCCCATGGTAGCTTGGCACGAGCAGACAGGGTTATCTCAGAGGCAGTGTAGAAAGCATTTGTGAACACATACAGTAATACAGTGAAAACACTACAAATGGACACCACACCACTTTAGAAAAATAAGTAATCTTAACACAAGACCAAACGACAAAAAACCACAATACAGTAATAAAAATATGAATTTCAGATGGTAGAAAAAGATTAGTTCAATGTAGATGGCAAAAGCGACACTTTACTCTCAACGCACCTTGGATGCGTCACGCAAAACAAACAAAACGGTTGCAGGGAAGGTGATGTGTCGGTTCCTTACTGCCAAAAAAACAAACCAAATGCCAGTACTGATACACAATTTTCAACACTTCAAACACTGTCGCAAGATCAATGAATCAATGCAACCATGAGCTAATCAATAGCTTTTATTTCCATAGCACCTGTTCTTTTTAATTCATTATTTGCAAAAAGACACAATAGTACCTAATAAACACCCGACAATTTATATGAAATTTCCACTACAAAAACTATGTACAAAACAAGCAAAAATTTGCACAAAGTCTCACTTCATTACACTCACAATCAAACTCATTCATTCATGGCAAACTCTTCATTCATCCTACACACTCAACCTACACACAACAATGTATCTGTCCCTAGGGCCACTGAATCCAATCTCACAATCAGTGATGGGCCCAAACAAAGAAACCAAACAAAGCAATGGTTGATGCCTTAGTAAGTTGTGCACTCTGCTTCCTCATCAAATATTCACAATTTTATGAAACAATGTTCTGAACGTGCACAACACAACCAAAAGGATTTAACAAACAATTGTTTGGTGGAAAAACAAGGGTCTACGTGTTTCGAACCCCCATATTTCTGGGGTTCTCATCAGGACCAAAAGACACTGTAGGAGAAAAGAAAGAAAAAAAGAAAAATTTGTATTTGTTTTTAAAATTATGATTGACCAGAACTACCAGCGTCATTTACCACATCCAGCCACCTCTTACCGATTCTACTGTTGCCAGAAGGTCGAGATTTCAACAATGATGAACGCTTTGGTACAACTGTAGGAGAAAAGGAGGAGAAAGAAGAAACACAAACAAATAGTCCTGTCACTGATTCAAGTCAACACTAGTTTTATCAACTGTCACTGAGAGCAGCTCGCACTTACATAAATGTAAATGTAAATATAAATGTGTCACGGGGTGGTACGCCCCAGCGTTGTCAAGGATGCTGACGTTGACTGGTGGTCAGCTGTTCCCCCCTGTTCACCCCTGTCTGTTTCCGACTCACAGCCTTCATCCACCTGGCCGGAGGAGTGGTCTCAGACGGACAGTAGCACACGTTGGGAGAACATGGACAAAGAGGCACACGGACCCTTTAAATTACCCGACGAGGATGACGAAACCCCGCCCACCTGGTTCGTGACGACGCCAAAAGGTAGCCCGACCCGGAAGGCGACAAACAGCAGTTCCGGAGCAGGAGGAGGAGGAAGCGCGAGAGACTGGAGTGCAGAGACGGAGTACGGCGGAGAAGAGTTCCTGACGAGCCCAGCTGTGGACTGCAAGCCAGGAGGCCAACGGACAGGCGATCCGCCCAGCCACGTTCCCGCGAGAGGAGCGTGGCTCACATAGGTACGGGGCAGAGTGGCGGGCTGGATAACACGTAGCAACCAATCGACCGTGTGATTGACCAGTGTGAATAGTGTACAGTCTCCATACCCCCTTCCCTCACGAGCACAGAGAGCACTGAACCGGCCGTCTGGGAAAAGCACAAGAGCACCTGGTTACCTTCACTTCCCTGGCCCCAACACACTGTAAAGCGGAACAGTAGAGTAATCGTTCCTCCCTTCTTTGTTTTGTTTTCCGGATTCGGCCCTGACCTGGGAGGTGCCTCCTGACCCCGACGACGTCCACGGAAGCACCGGTCTGGCGGGAACCTATACCCGGCGTGGAAGAAGCACCCTGGACCGTCCCATCTTCCCCAGAGGTGTCAAGACGGAACCGGACGAGTTTGCCCGGTTGAGACTCTCTAGCCGAAGAAGAAAGGCTTACTTAAAAATAAAACCTTCGTTAAAATCTTTACTTCAGGTGTCTGACTCTCTCCCTACAGTCCCTTCCGATCCCGAACCCCAACAAAATGTAAAATGTAAATGTGGGTGTACTTGTAAAGCGCACTGCGACTCCATGGCGTATCCTGGCGCTGAAGACCGCTGGGGAACCCGTCCTGGTTTTCCCTGTGAGATGGTCCCTTTCTGGGTATCTCCAAGGTGAAACCAGGCATCCCCGGCGTCTGTGGGGGGCCGTTGTAGCGATGAGGCAAGCTTAATGCCCAGAGTTACCGAGTGTGTTCCCTGGTAAGAGTAGGCACCGAGGCGAGAATTATCGAGTCCGTTTTGACCCTGGTCCACGACCCTGCCGCGTCGGGAATTGAACCCTGGTTGAACCCTGGTCCCGGGCCGTTCTCTGCTTACGGGTCTGCCGCTTCTAACCAGTGAGCCACACCACACCACTCCACATAATACTTAATACATCCAATATCGTGGTGTAGATGCAGCCTCTGCTGGGAATCGATTCCCTTAGAATGTTGAAGGATTACTGCGGCGTCCCGCATTGTGAACAAGATAGCGCAATTAGCTGTAATTGTCATGTTTTCTTAATGTCTCCCCTTTCCTTTTTCATGTAAAGTTCCACATACCTTGGGCGCCGTAGGACGCTGTGTGAATTGCGGCCACGATCAATCTCACCGCTGATTTTAGTCACAACTTGTTGGCACTAACGAAGAAGAAATCGTCATGCGTTAGCGGATTGCGCGTTACCTAATTGTTGAAATATCGACCTTCTGGTGACAGTAGAATCGGTAAGAGTTGGCTGGAGGTGGTAAATGACGCTGGTAGTGCTGGTCAATCAGAATTTTGAAAAAAAATACAATTTTTTCTTATTCTTTCTTTTCTCCTACAGTGTCTTTTGGTCCTGATGAGAACCCCGGAAATATGGGGGTCCGGAACGGGTAGACCCTTGTTTTTCCACCAAGCAATTGTTTGTTAAATCCTTTTGGTTATGTTGTGCACGTTCAGAAATTGTTACATAAAATTTGAATATTTGATGAGGAAACCGGGTGCATCAACCATTGCTTTGTTTGGTTTCTTTGTTGGGGCCCATCACTAATTGTGAGATTGGATTCAGTGGCCCTAGGGATGGATACATTGTTGTGTGTAGGTTGAGTGTGTAGGATGAATGAAGAGTTTGACATGAATGAATGAGTTTGATTGTGAGTGTAATGAAGTGAGACTTTGTGCAAATTTTTCCTTGTTTTGTATATAGTTTTTGTCGTGGAAATTTCATATATATTGTCTGGTGTTTATTAAGTACTATTGTGTCTTTTTTCAAATAATGAATTAAAAAGAACAGGTTCTATGGAAATAAAAGCTATTGATTCACTGATCTTGCTCCAGTGTTTGAAGTGTTGAGAATTGTTTATCAGTACTGGCATTTGGTTTGTTTTCTTGGTTAAAAGGGCTAAACCTTACTGATTTAGAGCCACACCCTATATTGTTATATAGTGGTTCCTTACTGCAGCGCAGGGGAGGTGATGCGTCAGTTCCTTACCGGAGAGGAGGTAATGCGTCGGTTTCTTACTGCATTCCGGTTACATGCGACAAGATGGCACCTCAATGCGATGCGACGATCCGGTGCAATGCGACAAAATGGCGCCTTTGATGCGATGCGACAATGTGGATGCGATGCGTGCATGTCCAGCGAGTCTGTAGACTCTTGAGCCGTGACAGGCCCTGCGACATGCTTCTCCGGTGATGCGACGGCAGCCTCTGTGGTGGCGACGCGCTTCTTTGGCGATGCGACAGCAACTGCTGTGGCGGCGACACGCTTCTTCCTCATTGCGTCGTGCTTCCAGCTCCCAGTGACCCGCAGTCTTCAGAGGGCCCAAAACAACAGCAGGCACCTCACTGCAGGTAAAATTCCCAGCAAGGAGAGCTGGTGGTGAAGTCTTTGTGTCCCCGAGACTTCAGAACAGGAGGCAAGCTCCGTTACAAGCCTTTGGAGATCTTTCTAAAAATGATAAAGTACGCACAATAAAGTCATTTTCTCCTTTCCTTGGCAATAAAGTAACCACTGCAGGCCAACCCCAACAGCAAACAGCACAGGGGCAGTAATCTTCCTTCAGCCTCTCCGATTCTTCTCCTTGGCAAAGGTTTGTCTTGATTCCCAGAAGTGATCTAAAGTTATGGGGTCTGGGCCCCAATATTTATACTGCAAAACACTTTGTCCTCTGAAGGCAGAGGGTGTCTGTGCCCAGCCAAAACCAGTTCTGTCCTCCCTGGTACAGCTTCCTGGTAGGAGGTGGAGACAGCATTGTTAAAAGCAGACCTGGCCCAGGTAGCTGAAAGGAAAACTCCTCCCGCTACTCTCTATTCTATGAAGGCTCAGGTCAGTGAAAGGAAATATGCTCCCCTACTCTATATTCAATGCAGAGCCTATTCAACCCAGCCCTAGCCCTGGCCCATCAGACTGCTGGAGCCAAGGCCCTCTCCAGCCCCCTGTCACTCACAAACCAGACATGGAATACAAAAACCTAGCAGAGGCATGCGGGATGGTTAGGCAAGAAAATACCTAATTTCTAAAAGTGGTATTTTCAAACACGGAATGTAAAAATCACTCACACTAAAATATGTATTTTAACATTCTGAGTTGAGGCATACTAAACTTTATTTTCCGATCTTGTTCCTAGGATCAGTTAGGATTATAAGATGTTATATCAAACTGCCCATTCTGGCCTGTGGGAACAGATAGCGTTACAATAGTGAAAAACAAAATTTGCTGTAATTCACTATCAGGATATGCCACACACATCACCTTTTTCATACAATGCACCCTGCCCTTGGGCCTACCTTAGGGGTGACTAATATGTAGAAAAGGGAAGGTTTAGGGACTGGCAAGTGAGTGTGCTTGCCAAGTCGACATGTCAGCCCCAGACTGCCCATAGGCTCTACAATGGCAGCCCTGAGCCATATTTTACAAGCTGCTTCTGTGGGTGGCACAACTAGTGCTGCAAGCCCACCAGCAGCATTTGATTTACAGGCCCTGGGCACACATGGCGCACTATACTACAGTCTGACAAGTAAAGCCAATTATGGAGTGTCTAATCCAATACAACACTTTACAATAGGGAGCACTTGCATTTTGGCACTGAACAGCAGTAGCAAAGTGCCCCAAGCATCTAGACCAGCAAAAACATAGCAAAAACACAAGAGGCCACAGTGAAAAAATGAAAGGGAGACCCACGCCAAAGGTGCTGGTCTAACAGGGGCCCATGCTGTAGTGCTTTTTGAACTTATGTACAGATGCCCACATCACGTTACCGATGTCAAAAACATGCACTCTGGTTGCCATCGTAGTGCTTGCAGCCTTAGCCCTGTTGGAATGGGACCTTCCAGTGCCTGTTTCTTGGCCAGCGAACAGCAGATCTTTTGTTTTATTTTACTTCCTTTTTTGTTCGTTTCATATAGATTAAAACACCGCACAGCATAAGCAGGTGTCGCAATATTATAGGACATATCACATATAGAACTGTCTAGGTCGTATTAGATAATTATTCAGTTGGACTCCAGGTTTTGGGAATGGTTTACCATAACTCCCATATTTTCTGATATTTCTGTAGACACCCCCTTAATTTATAAACATGCTCCTCTGCCTTGGCACACCAGTCCATGTTCCTTGTCCATTCCACTAGTGAGACAACCTTGTCTGAATGCCAGTGCCGGGGATTGTCACTTTTGGCAATGAGAAAACCTGTGGCCACCAGCTGCCTGATAGCCCATCACCCTCCCTATTCATCCATTAGTTCCGGGAGTGCAATATTAGGGTCGGGTTCAAAAGGTCAACTCACAATTTGGGGCAGGGAAAAGTGTACATTAGAGCATATATAGAGGGGCATTCCCAGATCATGTGATAAAGGTAGCCAACTAAGCTCTGCGTTAGAGAGAGTGAGGGTTGCAACCCCCCTTTTATTCAATCTGGTTGGGCTATAATAAACTTGGTGTAGGTATTTCAAGTGAATTATTTTAAATCTCATGGGTAATGCTAATGCTCCAGGGGTCATCTTCGCCTCTACCCTTTCTGTGTCTTCTAAGGGACCGGTTTCTTGAGCCCATCTGTGCTGCAATTTTAATATTTATTAGTGTGCGATACAATTTGGAAATACCCTTCCCATCCAGGGTTTCAAATTTAATCTTTGCCTTAAAGGGACTAAACTCTAGAAGGGTGTCAAAGTCGCTCATGTGAACATCAAAAGTATGGCACAGTTGAAGAGATCAGTAGAATTGTGACTTATGTATGTCGTACGTCACTTTTAAATTTGAAAATGGCCGTATGTGGTCACCAATCCAGATATTGCCTAATTTAGAAATGTCAATAGGATCCAAGAGAGGAAAACCTCTAAAAAGCAGTGTATTTAAGCCAATTACCATACCACCAAGGGCTTCCACCTTCAAGACTTTTCCCCCATAAAAAATAGTGAAGTGCTTGATGTCAGCACCTCAGATAGGTCACAGTGACAGGCGAAAGAACATTGGTAAATTAATGGATTGCTTATGGTGGAATGGACTCACGTGATGAGCTTACATAATTTCAATGAGGAAGTTGTTAGTTGAGATCAGGAGATGCAATGAGCAGCAGCAGCTCCTCCGCAATGGCGGAGGAGCGGCGCCCCACTGCCTGGCTTAGAGCCTGCAAATGAAAAATAAAATAAAGTTCTAGCATCGTTTTATTTTTCATTTGCCGGCTCTGAGCCAGCTTGTGCAGGGAGGGGTGGGCAGGGCATGGAAGTACGCATATGTTTTTGGCCGACTCTTTCAGGCCAACCAAAACACACGTGCGCACTTAGGTTTCTCCAGCCCGGCAGCATCGAAAAGCTGGGCTGTAGATACCCTCACTGACTCCCTGGCTTGAGCGCAAAGCCCTTCCAGCCCGCTCAGGCCAATTCCTGTGCTGCAGCACGGGGATTGGATGACAGTCTCTCCCAGGGGCTGCTGGGACCAGGAAAGGACAGGCAGCACGACGCGGGAGGTGGCCGGCGGCTTTAGGTATTTTCCTTTTATTTTTAACATATTATTCCTAACACCCCCCTCTGTATGATTTCCCCCCTCCTGCGCTTACTCCACGTTCCCACCACCCTTTGTTTGTGGTGGCCACACTGGTGAGCAGCTATGCATCAGCTCAGCAGGCTTACGCATAAGAAACGTCCAGATCACGTTAAGGTCCCACTGTAGCATCACAAACTGGAAGGGAACAAGTGTGTTGAATCTGTATTAAATATCACCTCAATAGGTGTTTTGAACAAGATTGGTTGGTCTGGCAAATGTTGAAATGCCGACAGAGCAGACAACCCGAAACAGTGCCAAATGCAAGTCCTTGCAGAGCAAAAACCAACCAAAGGACATCCAATGTCTTTGCTTGTAAGGGGTCAGTCTTGTAAATGACACACCAGGCCAAAATGTATCGCAGTGCCCAACAAATACATTTGGTGGAAGGGTGTCTGGGGGCAAGGATGACATGCATCCCTTCAGGCGGCAAATCAAACACTTTCTTTCCTATAATAAACTCCGAGCAAGAAAACAAAAAAAAAGTTGCCAACAATCTTTTTTCTGCTGATCAATGTACAATAAAAAAAAACAGAAGGCAAAGCCAGTTTTCGTTCTTGTTGTTTAAACTGCAGCTACAATGAGGCTCAATGACGTGCATTTCACCTGGTCTCTTGGCAGCAGGCATTTTAACATAACAGATTAACTGTAATTATTACAGTTTGGAAGCTAAGTCATTTTATTACAGGGACTCTATAAATCACAAGTCAACTGTAGTAAGGAAATTAAAGACAGATTAGTATCCTGGGATTTGAGGATTACGTGTATTATATGGAGATGCCACAATTATTGTTGAAGAATACACTAGAGTGACGTACAGAGTATCCACTCATTTTATTAGATGCAAATCTTTTTCTAACACGTATAGTTCTTGGAGCAGTGCAGCACTGGTCTTTCATATGAATTGGAACACTTTTTTCTGTATATAGGTGAATTAATTCTGTTAACATTCCATGAAAAAATGTTAATTACCATTTTTGGACAAATTTATATATTATTATTATATTTATAGTATCTTTATACTAAAACTAACATTTATCTGTGCATGAAAAAATATTTCTTGGAACACTTTATGATTAAAAGAAGGTAGGCAAGACTTTGAAGCATGAGACAAACAGAGGCTACTAAACAGGCTCAAGGACACACAGAAAGGGACCAAGTATTGTCTCATCTGATGAGCACATATGATCATAAATGTTTTTAGCCATAAAGCACAATAAATACCAGTCGGTAAATTTGCAGTTCCCCTTCCTCGGGGGTTACCTGTCTCCTGCAGTATCCTTCTCCTCTGCCAAATCCTTTGAGGTCCAGTGCATTTACATCCAACGCATGTAGCTGTGCAAGGGTTTCAGTCATAGCAACATACATGGCACACCGCTCTGCTGGACTGACTCCAGGCAATGAGATATCTTTGAAGACGCGTCCCTGCAAAAAAGGCATCCTTTAAAGAAAAAAAGATTACCCACACTCCAACACCTCTTTGACTTCACTCCCAGCCTATGCCCATGAGCAAGGGATGTTCCCGCCATCTTTCTGTACATGTTGGCACTTGCAACAAAATGCCTATATTGGCATCAGTTAATTGGGAACCTATCATTGCATTCTTCCACCTGTAGTCTTCTAGGTCCAGCATTTGCACCAAAGATCATGATTCAAGACAGAGATCTATTTCAATGGATGGCTTAGAGACAGAATATAGATCAGACATTTCTAACTCAACTTAGGCCTCATTATGAGTGCCCATTAATTCCAGTGGCCACTGTAACTGCAGCTGCCGGGTCCATCAGAAACACAGGTTTAGAGGGAACACTGCTGATGGGCTGTATTCCACGCAGAGGCTTCACCTGCTCACCTGCTCAAGGTAGGTGAAGTCTCCAGGTTGAATACCTGGGAAAATATCTGAAAATCAGCATGTTAAGTCTGACCAGCATGTTGTTACCCACAAACTTGTAAATACTGTTCTTTCCAGCCTCTGAACAATTGGAGGCCACAGAAATTCAGGAGCTGTGTAATAACAGGGATTACTCTGGGCCTCTTGTAATGAGGCGTAATATGCATTTATACTAAAGAGACAGAGCCTGGTTAATAAATGGAAACATCTAAGCTACTGATGAGTCACAGTCCCTGAAAGAGAGTTCCATGGATCTGTGTTTAGCAGAGGAGGAAAAGACGAGTCAAAGTAGGCAATAAAGCACTATTTCCAACAAAACCAGTGCTTCAAAGAGCACACCAACAAATACGGACTCACGTAGGAAGAAAGCTTGGCAAGCTCAGGCATGGGTCGTACACAAGACTACAATGGAAGACTCTCTCTCAAGGCCTACCACTCTATGATTGCACATGGTTGATTTAGAGAAGCCTTTAACAAAGCCCTCTGATCAGACCTTTAGGGAATCAAGCAGATAGGCACCCAAGACTATCCCCCAGATTAATCAAATTCCTTTTTTGCGAGTCCTTAATAGCGATTTTTAAGCAATAGCTATTAAAGACTCGCAAAACGGGATGCATGTAGAAATCGCAATATTTTTTGCGATTTCTACTGCTTCCTTATTTGCGATTCGGTAATTGCTAATCGCAAATAAGGAATGGCTTTCCCATTCATTCCTATGGGCCCAAAGGACATGTGTGTGTGTAACATATAACTTAGAAAAATGCACTGAAGTTTTCGCTATTTACCACGTAGTTAGACTTCGTGGTAAATAGCGGCCCCAGATTGCGAATTCACAATTTTAAAATGGTTCATGAATTGCATTTAAGGAATCTCTAATTGAGATTCCTTAAATGCAATAATTTGCAATTTAGCGATATCTAAAAATGAGATTTTTGCATTTGGGATGATGAATCCCAAATGCAAAAATAGCGCTCGCAAAGGGCCAGATTCTCAGAATCTGGCACTTTGCGAGCCGATTTCGGCTTGATAAATCTGGCTATATATCCCTTACTAGACCTTGCACAAGTGCGTGTCCGGATCTGAGGATTACGTGAAATCTGAATCCAATCTGATTTAGCTGATGTGGCAAGAGCTTCAATTTCCAGATCTGTGATATTTAATTCCTCTTCCAGGAGATTTTGGTGAGCGCAAGAGTTTTATTACAGTCTCAATCCAATCCTATATATGGGTGCACCACATCTTTTAAATCAGCACGAGTCTAATCAACTCAACTCAGCTCTGAGTGATGTCGTTTCTTTACCCTGAGGTTCTTATTTTCAATTTTTAGTGAAAGGAACTCGAGATCTTGTCAACATTACCCCACACTCTGCCCGTTACTTCTGTTTAATTTCATTGCATGCATTTAATCCACATTTTTAATGAACTTCTAAAATATTCAAAACTGCGCATCCCTCCGGATAGATGAGCAAGTTAAATACTCCTTCTACACATAGTAATACAGATCTTTTGCACCAAATCAGTTTTCACTATTAAATACCCATTAGGTTGCTTCACTAAACAACCTTTTGCTATACTTGGTGTAACAATTAGCTACAAGGTTAGAAATAAAGTACAGAGAAGGCATGTTTGCATGCATGTATGCATACTGTTACATGCATGTAACTTACTGAAACGATAAAAAAAATGCTATTGATCAAACGTATATACACACACGTACACCAACATACCTGAACATGCTCCATTATGTAGAACTCTGTTCCGATCACTGTACTATCCTCACAGTACAAAAGCGGTCTGGGTACGGGAAATCCAACGGAGGACAAGGCTTTCTGGACACGATACTCACGGTCAATCTATGTGAAAGAAGGTTAAAGATACCTCTGGTTAGAAAGATACTTCATGCATTTGACCGTGGTGCCAGGCTACATAGCAGCACTGTGCTACAATACTGCTACTGGTACCAAACAGACTCAGGTGTTGGTACCATAAGTGTTATGGGATACCAGACGTTTTTTAGATAACTATGCTCTGCAGATGGTTGGCTCTTCATTGATATTCAGGGGCATTGTTACATTTGTGTACGATCTTGGACAAAAAGAAATTCCAAAGACAAACTTCTCTTTCAAAAATAAATGTTGCATTGTCTACCTAATAATGATTGTCTGTCTTTAAACAAAATGCATGAAAAGAATGCTAAGCCATTAACAAAGTATAGAAACATTACAGGATCTAAATTTGACACAGTAACATAATTGACCACTGCTTCATACCAGAATACGTGTGGTGACAGGTTAAGCAGTTATTGATTTAGCTCTTTGAGCAGGGATTCTACATGATGGGCCTTTCACCCTTCTATTTTCCGTTTTTTTTTTTTTACGGAATTATTTTGTCCAGAGCCAATTTGCTTATTTCACTTTGCATTATTTAAGGAGGTTTTTAAAATGCAAATGATCTGTGTGTGAATTTTAATGACCTTCTTGTTACAGTATCCACCAAAGATGACATGCATGTAGAGGGGACAACAGATAGTTGCCAGCTGGCTCCGATCTTTCTTTTTGTTTTAAAGAATGTCAGTCTAGCCAGAGGCCAGATGTAGACACCTACGACCACTGCTGATCTGACATTGGTTCTATGGCACGGAGGTATTTCTGGTTCCTTCCCCAGATTAGAATGTGGTAGTAAAGCAAAGGAGCAGAGATCTCCCTCCTTCTGCCCCCTCGCCTTACCATGGACCTTATCCTATCAGAATGCACGAGTCAACACTATGGTTCATCTGCATGAAGAGGTTATTGATGTGTGGTGGTTCTTATTGTTGAGAAGACATCAGGTGGACCTTGAAGTCGACAAATATATCATGACTGGAGCTTCCCACACTTCAGTGGCAGCAACCATTGACATCGAGCCACTTCATTTACAAAAGGAGTTCAAAGCTTTAGACCTCAGTGATTTGAAAATGTTAAGGTAAATCTGGTTCAGATGACTTCAGTGACAAGAAAGCCTCAACATCTGAAGAGACCATTGCTAACAAGATGTTGACAGAAGGGGACAAACATCATGTGGGCCACAAAAGGATCCTAATATCCGTAAACCTTTACAATTAACATTTCTAAAAACAAATCTTTTCAATTATTGGTTCTAAGAATAAACACCTCAAAAATGAAACACTTACAAAAATGTTTGTTACCAAAATATATTGACGACGGAACTGTGCGAAAGGGATTAACATTATCAGGTTTAGGGTACACGGTTTGGGGTATGGAATTAAAGGTTTGAGGTATATCAGCGCACCACTAGCAGCGCTCTTACTCTCAGCGCGCTTTTGATTGACTTCTGCTTTTTAGCATTTTAAATAGCCCGTTTTTGGTATTTGTTTTATTTTGTGTTTAAATTGTTTACCTTGTTTTAACTCTGCTGGCCATCGCCTACCTGTAATAATTTCCCCTCACTTGCACTCTAATCGGTGGAACCACCGCTCTTTGCGGGTCCCTCGTCCCCGTTTTTTGACGGCGGCCATCTTGGGTTGGGGGAATAGCTTGGACGCGCTAGTCCTCTCTCTAGGAGGCGACTAGGGTATAAAAATAGGCAATTGAGGTCAGCTCGCCCTTGACCATCAGCGCACCACTAGCAGCGCTCTTACTCTCAGCGCGCTTTTGATTGACTGCTGCTTTTTAGCATTTTAAATAGCCCGTTTTTGGTATTTGTTTTATTTTGTGTTTAAATTGTTTACCTTGTTTTAACTCTGCTGGCCATCGCCTACCTGTAATAATTTCCCCTCACTTGCACTCTAATCGGTGGAACCACCGCTCTTTGCGGGTCCCTCGTCCCCGTTTTTTGACGGCGGCCATCTTGGGTTGGGGGAATAGCTTGGACGCGCTAGTCCTCTCTCTAGGAGGCGACTAGGGTATAAAAATAGGCAATTGAGGTCAGCTCGCCCTTGACCATCAGCGCACCACTAGCAGCGCTCTTACTCTCAGCGCGCTTTTGATTGACTGCTGCTTTTTAGCATTTTAAATAGCCCGTTTTTGGTATTTGTTTTATTTTGTGTTTAAATTGTTTACCTTGTTTTAACTCTGCTGGCCATCGCCTACCTGTAATAATTTCCCCTCACTTGCACTCTAATCGGTGGAACCACCGCTCTTTGCGGGTCCCTCGTCCCCGTTTTTTGACGGCGGCCATCTTGGGTTGGGGGAATAGCTTGGACGCGCTAGTCCTCTCTCTAGGAGGCGACTAGGGTATAAAAATTAGCCATGTCCACGCGCAGCGGAGACGCGCAGCGGGGATGCCGGAATATCGCCGGAGTTTCGCCAGAGTCAAGCCCGTCTGTGCCCGTCCGGGCCCAGACGGGCATAGGGCATGCCACTCTGCTCAATCCATCTAGACTTCTGGCTCCCCCCCACAGGTATTCGCGGGACTCACTGCTCTCGCTTCGCGTACCTAAACTGCCTAGTTGCCGTCACTATTGGGTTGAGGGTACTGCTTTCAAACATTGTCTTGGGTGTCGTTTGTCTAATAGTTGTGTGATTTCTAACTCACTCACTATGGCTCTGCTTAATTGCAGATCACTGCCCTGTCACGCGATGGAAATACACTCCCTCCTTTTGGACCACTGTTTGGATGTGCTATTCCTGACGGAAACGTGGTTGACCGCGTGTTCAGGTCCCGACATTGTTAATGCTCTCCCGCCGGGTTATCTCATTTTCCATCTTGATAGACCGGATGGGAGAGGGGGTGGAGTGGCCATCGTCTATAGAGACACATTCGTGTGTAAGGCCGTAGACTGCGGTATTACCAATTCTGAAAGCTGTCACTTCTCCCTCGCCATTTCTTCGTCCGTCTCTATCTCCGGCCTCCTTTTGTATCGACCTCCTGCCATGCTGGGGAACTTTGTTGATTCTCTCATTGAGGCCATTATACCGATAGCTGCTGCTTCGTGTAATTTTGTACTTCTGGGGGATTTTAATCTTCATTTTGATGACCCCAATGATGTAGTAGCTAGAGACTTATTGAGCTCGCTGGGTGCACTTGATCTCCATCTCGCACATTCGGGATCCACTCACAACAGAGGTCATCAGCTTGATGCTGTTCTTGCTAACACTGTTAACCTGCAAGCCCTCCAGATGTTGGCCCTTCCCTGGACGGATCACCACCTTATTCCTTTCAGCTGGTTGTTGAAGAACCGGGGTGAGCCTGTGCCTACACAACATACTGTGGAACGTCTCTGGTCGAAGCTGCCGGTTGACAGTTGGGTTGAAGAGCTAGCTATATCTCGCCCTGATCCTGTAGAGGACCCTAACACTGCTGATCAACACCTGGTTAATTGGCTCACTAACTCTCTTGATCTACTGATTCCTAAGAAAAGGAGGCTCATCAGGGAGAGAAGAATCGCCTCGGCTCCCTGGTACACTCCAGAACTTAGGAGCTGTAGAACTTCTTGCAAAAGGCTTGAACGTGCCTGGAGAAGAGAACAGACGGAAGAAAGTCGGGCTAATTATAAAAGAGAGATGAGGAAATACAAAAGTGCACTGAAGGATGCCAAAAAGAAGTTCTTTAGTGATAGGATTGAGAGGGCAAGCAATTCTCCAAGAGAATCGTTTAAAATCTTTAAAGAACTTCTGAACGCCCCGGTCCCGCCAGTAGTGCATGCCAATCCTAAAGATAAATGTGAGGAACTGGCCAGTTTCTTCCATTCAAAAATAGATACAATCTTATCCTCTCGTCCCGCTATGCCCCAACTCTCTGAGCCGGCTGTTGGTTCAATAAGCTGTCTGACTGAATTGGTCTCCTTTGGCCCCTTCTCGGAAGAGGAGGTTAGAAAGGTCCTGCTGGAAATGAAGAGTGGATCCCCGAGTGATCCAGTGCCCATGAAACATCTTAAACTTGTGGCTAGTACTCTGTCAGCTCCGCTGACTGACCTTATCAACCTTTCTCTCTCGCATGGCATAGTCCCTCAAAGATGGAAAAGGGCTGTAGTAAAAGCCTTACTGAAGAAACCAGGCTTAGATCCCGCTAATTTGGCTAACTTTAGGCCAATTTCGCTTCTGCCGGGGTTTTCTAAAATCGCCGAGAAGCTGGTTAACCGTCAGCTGTCTTACCATCTTGAGTCCAACCACCTGTTGGGAGACTCCCAGACTGGTTTCCGTCCCGGCCAGGGAACGGACACAGCCCTGCTGGCGGTAGTGGAGGAAGCAAGGAGCACTCTTGACTCTGGAGGATCAGTGGCAGTGATCCTCCTTGACTTGAGTGCTGCCTTTGACACCGTGAGTCATCAGGTGCTCCTCCAACGCCTGTCAGAGGTAGGTGTCTCAGGGACGGCCTTGAAATGGTTGGGATCTTTCCTCTCCAACCGTTTCTACCAGGTCTGGGAAGGGGTAGAGCAGTCTTCCTTATTCCCTCTTCAATGTGGAGTCCCGCAGGGCTCATCGTTGAGCCCTACTTTGTTCAATGCATACATGACTCCACTTGAACGAGTGGTAGCCCCTTCGGGGCTGAAGATCATCAGCTATGCTGATGATACTCAGCTGGTGGTGGGCCTCACTCAGCTGGCGGAGCAACCCAATGTGCTACATGACTGCCTGGACAATGTCTATCAGTGGATGTCCAACTCGGCTCTTAAGCTTAATGGAGGAAAAACTGAGCTGATGCTCCTGGGTAACTCCAGTCCCTCCATTATTGCTGGCTGTTGGCCCCGGTCTCTTGGCGACCCACCATCCCCCAAGAAAGAGATCAAGTCCTTGGGAGTATGGTTGGAGGAAGATCTGTCCTTCAGGACTCACGCCAGGAAGACCGCGGGGGTCTGCTTCGGTTTACTGAAGTCAGCCCGAAAGGTGCTACCACTGCTTCCGGATTCAGCCAAGAAGCTCCTGATGCGTGGTTTAATCCTTTCAAGGCTTGACTATGGAAATGCCCTGTTTCTTGGTGCTCCCGAAGCGACCTTTAAAACTCTCCAACAGGTGCAAAACGCAGCCGCTAGAGTCTTGATGGAGATCCCTAGAAGGCAGTCGGCCGCCCCGGCCCTCAAAGCGCTTCACTGGCTCCCTGTCAAGGAGCGGGTGAAATTTAAGGCGCTGTGCACGGCCCATAAAATCTTACATGGCAAAGGCCCTCCCATCCTTTTTAATATGGCCCGCCCTTATAAACCTTCACGCCCTTTGCGCTCGGACCAGCAACATCTTTTGCGATCTGCGAGAGTTAAGAGAGCTAGAACTGGGGGCAGGCGTTTCTCGGTACAGGTGGCATCTCTGTGGAACTCTCTGCCCCTTAAGATTCGCTCAGAGCCCAAGCTCCTACTATTCAGGAAACTTCTTAAGACACACTTGTTTCCATAGCAGTGAGTAATCGAGTCTCTCCTTCTTCTTTGGTCTGTCGCGCCGGGATGCCCCTGGGTAAGCTGAGCGCGTTACAAGTTTCATATAATAATAATAATAATAATAGTATAGGGTTAGAGGTTAAGGTTTAGGAGTTAATGGTTAGGGTGCAGCAGTAAGGGTTAGTTGTCAGCAATCAATGGTATAGTGTTAAGGGTATATGGGTCAGAGTATGGGATTAATCATAAAAGTATGGATTAAAGGTACATGCTTAAGGATAGAGTTAATCAGCTAGAATTAATAGTTAGGCATTGAGAGGTTTATAAATTATAGGGAGGTTGTTTAGGGTATATAGGATAAGGCTACTAGGTTTGGGGCTTGAGGCTAAGGGTATAGTGTTAATGATATAGTCATAAGGGTTTTGGGTAGAAGGTTCAGCATTTGGGTACAGGGTTAAACGCTTGTGGTTTAGGATTAGGTTTTTAGGGTATAGACGTTATGAGGTTAGTTTAAAAATGTGTGTTTTGAAGTATAGATTTAACCCCATATGATTGCACTGATTTAGAGTTGGACTGGGAAATGTGTGCAACAGTTATTTTTAGTTAACAAAGTGTTGTTTTCAGTGTATGCACATGCTGCATTTCTCTGTAGCATTGCACCCAAATCATTTCAACGGCACTTACTTCAATTTCAAGGTGATCCAATTAAAAAAATTAAAGAAGAACTGATGCAATTTCACAGTTAAAATTTTGACTTCACGAGTTACTGTCATGTCTGGATTTCGCTGGAGTCCCATTCTCAAAAGACCACTAACCAACTAGCTTTGCTTAATTCGCTACCTCTAAAACGCAACACTCAGATGCAGACACTGTTCAGACTTCAACAACTGACGAGGGAACACTTTAAGGCAGGGCTCTTACCATTTAGACATAACTGTCCAAAAAAGAGCATGATCAGTTCTACATCCTTTAAGATTTCCATAAGTAGTTCAATAGACAATGCCATCCAAAACGGACCTCAGTACTTTTATTGGTGTAATGAATACACAGCCCTGCCGACTCTTTTTTTCACCCTGTTTTCAAGCACATATTTGTAATGTCTTTGTCTAGTTATATGAGGCTATGGAGGGAAATATATGCTGGCATCTACAACTGCACCCGAAATCGAGTAGTGGCCAGAAGCTGGGTATGTTTAATGTGCCACTTACATGTCTGGCTCGAATTACCCGGGGACCCCACGACCGACCTGTAGGCACTTGGTGGGGGAAGAATAGATTTCCCGCCCTAATTGCCCCTCACCAGGTGCTGTCGAAGGAGCAGCGGATGATCTCTTGGGTGTGATCGCGGTCTTGGCATGGGGTTCAAGGAGACAAAAGCGGAGATGCAGGCCCTCTGGAACCGGATCTGATGCAGGCTTGGGCGCTCATTGGTCATGACCACACCATATCCAGATGGAGCGAGTGGTCAGGGTGTCGGGGGGCCCAGGGCAGCTGACAAAGGGGCAGGCATGGTGGACGCTGAAGTATCTCTGACCAAGCTAGCGAATTAGTCCAGGGAACATAGTGCTGAGCCCAAGGAGCCCGGCATAGCGAACAAGGAGCTCAAGCATTATAACAGGACCATTAAGAGAAGCTCAAACCATTGAAGACACTTGAAGCAGGAGAGAATTGCCAGGCAAATGAGTAAGTGTCAAGAGGTAGATCTCACTGGGAAAGATGTATACCAGACGACCACCAGGGATAAGGGAATGATATGATTGGGTACACTATCACTGAGTCTCATGTGAATAAAGAGACCCTTGAAGCTTTTTTTCAGTATCGGACTTTCCAGAGACTGGCAGCTTGGCTACATCTGACTCTGGCTCAGGCGTTGAATGCGATCTGACGGAGAGTGCAGAAATAACTTAGGCTTGGATAGTAGCGGAGGGCAACATGGCAGCACCACGGAATTCTATAAAACCAATGGGAAATTTAGAGCGTACCCATAATATTGCTGGAGCTACTGGGGAGACCAGTGAGGAGGAGCTAGTATGGGATCCTGAGGGAGTGGAGTTAGCTCATACCAATTAAACTATGTGAGAGACATTGTCTATGGTCTTGCTGATGACCGTAGTAGGAAATGAAAACATCCCTTTGGGTGAATAGCCATCAGATACCCCCTGACAGTGTAGCCTGTGCAGTTGGGGTCCGGGTCTACTGCTACAGACTCTCCCTCTCTCGGTTCTGTCCACAACTTGCTCCAACTCCACAGTGAGAAAAATAAAAAGGACTATGTGGCTTTGAAGAAGACCTCCCACTTAAAAACACAGTGGGTACTGCGATAGATGTCCAAAAATAAGGCTGTTCTGCATGGCCGCCTTAATGATATCGAGCCTCAATCTGCTAATCTGGTGGAATCAACACAAGGTATTAAAGACCAAATAAGCATCCCAATGGCAGACTGCTGGCTGTGTCCCAAAAGCTGGAAGATATTGAAAATCGAATGCCGGATGATTTTGAGATAACTTATGTGTATTGGGGATTCCGGTAGGGAATGACGGGGAAGACCACAGAAGTTTATTGTATGTCTATTTCAGCAGTCATTCCCCCAACTCAGTGACTGGGATATCGATTGCCAGATACAGCGATAACACAGATTCCCCTTCAGTAAGCTACACAAGGGTAGGGCAGCTAACTATCCATCTGCCATCCTGATTAATGTCTGGAACTTCATGTTCAGGCAACATGCATTCCAGCTGGCCTGCCCAAATAAACCAGTTGAGGCCTTCTTTGTGAGGTCTGACACTTTCCAGGAGAGAGTAGAATGCAGAGATAATGGGACATAATTTCATCTTTTCAGAAACTCAGCACCATGGTCTCCTTATAGAGTCTGCTAATTTGAACATATGTTTGAAAGGTCAAACAATCTATTGTCAAGACACAGGGAAAGCACAGGACTTGTTAAAACCATGGGGGGCACTTAATGAGAAGCAAACTGTCTCCTAGTTCTGTTAATATCTCCGGTCTGCTATGGGCGGGCCCTGTTAAATGTAGCACTGTCTTAAAATTTACATCTGACCTCCTAGGCCACTATTTGCTAACAATGTGCTACTCAATGCGCTGTCCAAGGACATATTATCAGATTGCATGGGTTCATGTTGAAAGGTCTTTTATTTCTTCTCCTAACGTTTCCCTTTCTCATTCATAATGGTCTTCAATTTCTTTTTTTCCCCTTTTGGTCATTAATCAACTTGGAAAATTGGGTGGGCATGCTCATGTTGTTTGATCTGTTGAACACTCCTGGAGAGGTGGTCTGCTGACAGCTGGGTTGCAAAAATAACATAATGGGGAGCGTCGGTGTGGATTCACACCAAAGCTCATAAAGTCCTGCTTTGCAGTGTAGGACAGGAATGGGTATGGGTGTGGATAGTTGGGAGAAGGAGGGTTTGGTTGGTCTCAGGGTGAGGGTTGTGTGGGATACAAGGGACTGTATGAGGCTTTGGGCCAAAGCACAAAAATCTAGGGGAGGCAACAATGTTCTAAATGGATAAAAGGAGAGATATAGGATCAAGGGAGGTAACTGAGTTGAATCATGATACCATGAGTAGGAGTAGGTTTTTCCCTACTAGTAGATAGTACCATTTGTATTTGTAACCAGGATGCCCACATACCTAGCTGGAACATCATTAGTATGCATTCCAATGCTAAGATTAGATATATTAGAGAGGAATTAAGCACTCTCAATTGTCATCTTTTTTGTGTGCAGAAGACCCATCTTACCACCAGCAAACTTCATAAGCTAAGTCGTTTAGGCTATCGGTTGCAACCGGGATCAGTGTTCCAAAGAGGGGGTGGCATTACTCTCCAGAGGTAAGGAATGGGTTGCTTATCAGGTCAAGTTGGGTAGGTCAGTGAGATGGGTGATTGCGTGCATAGAGAACAGTAGCTTACAAGTAATGTTATGTGTGGTTTACACCACAAATATGGATGACCCTACAATGCTAAATTTTCTTCTTGGTGAGCTCACTGTGTGGCAGGACCCAACTGTCATGTGCTGGTAATTTTATCTGGACTAATCATCCAGGGGCGGACTCAACAACATCCTCGAAAGTAAATCAGGGGCGCATGAGAAAGTCTAGGATGTCCATTAAGCAAATTATTGTAACACATGCTCTCCATGACATTTGGCTGGCCTGACGGGGAGATGAACCTGGGTTTACTTTTCATTCTATTCCATATGGCACATCCCCTCGCATAGACATGGTTTTTGTAAGTAATAGTTTCTTACCTGCTGTGTCTATTAAATTGAAGCCTAGGATTGTGTTGGATCACAACCCATTGTCATAATTTGTTAAGTCAAGTAAAATGCCCGTACTACATCTCCACGGCGATGAACTTTTAATGGCAAGTTACTGCTGGACACAGCATATATTCATTTTATGTGCTCTTGCTTCAGCAAATTTAATAACACCAACAAAGGCTGTGCGAACCCAATAATGGTTTGGGATGCCCTAAAAGCATTTGTCCGGGCTCAGAAAACTAAAGCAGCAAGTCAAATTCCATCCCGACAGGAGTCTACAAACAGTTTAAAAATATTGTTAATCCTCTTTTTGGTGAACTTGTACATTTCTTGGGCTTTTTAGAATCAACACCACTGTCTTGGGGGGAACTTACATTTCCTTATTTGTAAAGAAGAATAAGATCCACTTAAATGTGGCTCATATCGCCCTACATCATTATTAAATTGCAACTCTAAAATGTATACACAGGTACTACTAAACTGATTAGCAGCAGTTAGAATGTCACAAATAGCTAAAATGCAGCATGGATTTGTTCCCGCATGGGATACCACATCCCACATAAATCTAGCCGTATCCACGTTAGATGTAGTAGGTGAACTGAAAAGGCCAGCAGGGATCATCTTGTTTGATTCTGAAAAGGCATTTGAAAGGGTCTCCTGGCAGTACCTGTGGACGGTTATGTCTGAGATAGGGTTCAGGCCAGGTTTTATAACAAGTCGCTCTATTCCTCTTTAACTGCTAGGATCATCTGTATGGGAACACTTTGAGGCTATCAAATCAATTGAGGCAATAAACAGGGATGTCCCCTATCCCACTTCGATTTGTTCTCTATTTAGATCCATATATTTTGGTACTGAAATTATCAACTTCAATTCCACCCTTGAGGCTGATTTAATAAGAAGTTAAGCTCTTAGCGTACACATATGGTACTGCAATCTTAACATCATCTCCCACGAAGGCACTGCCAGCGATTGAGGATGCTGCCATAGCAATCTGACAAGTCTCAGGGTATAAACTGAATAAAGATAAGACAGATATTGAAGGTGATGGTGATCCTGAAAATGTTGACTCCTGGTATGTCACATTGGCTAGGTTCATATATTTTTTTTAATATAGGAACCATAATTTCTCTAAACTATGAAGCATTATAAAAGGAATCTCTTTATTTAGAAAAAAGGATAGGCTACATCTAGGTCAAATTGACAGATGTGACATTATTAAGAATTTTTATGTTGCCACGTTATTTTTACCTATTAAGGTCTTTTCCCTTGTATCTTTGTAAGAGTTTCTTCAAAAGAGTTGAAAGTAGCTGGCAAAATTTTGTATGCCAATTTAAAAAACCTTGATGTGCTATAAGTTATTTACAACTGCATCGTAGGGAGGGTGGGTTCGCACTTCCATATTCTTTGAAGCTACTTTATTGTTGCATTTACGTTAAGGCTCTCTGTGGTGATTGGGTCAGGGGGCAACGGGAGCTTGCTGGTTTATTATCAGAGTATCAGATTTTCATGCAAATGATTATACTTAACAAAGGTTTAATGGATACGGCCTACTTTAAAAATACACGGTTTAAGACTCTATTGGTATATCAAAAGGTCTGGCAGGATATCCTATTTATCTGTCATATACTGCTGCTCAATGAATTGACCCTCACTTGGAAATTATCCTACCTGCCCCCATTTATTCCTACACCACTACCTATAGTGCTGGCATGGTTCAAAAGTGTGGATCCTTGGGCAATTCTTTAGAAACTGAGTTGCCCTATCTCTTCAGAATATATGTAACGATAATGAACATCTGCTCCCCGAAATTGGATTTTTCTACTACTTACAATTAAAGGAATTTTTATTACGTCTCTTTCCTAATAAAATTAGTATAGATAGCGATTCATTTTTACAGAGCTTTGTTAAAATATCAAAAGCAGCTACATAATGAACTTTGATTTAATCCTTGGGCACCAGAGAAACATGGCCAACAAATTCGAGGCTTTTTCTGCTAGGTAGTTACATAGCTTAGATTCTAATGTCTCCATTGCTGAAACACAGAGCACTAATTTGCCTGTCCACAGCATTTTAAATGTCCCCAGGCTAAAGACTCGCCTCATTAAAATCCTGTATGATCTATATTATGCACCATATAAGCTGCATAGATGGTGTTTAAGGGAAGCATCACATTGTTTTTGCTGCAGCGTGCTTGGGGCAGACATCGTACATATATTTGAAACTTGTGACATTATTGCTGAACACTGGTGTAAAGTTTTCGCACTAATTATCGACTTTAGCGCCAAGACACCATTTTGGTATTCGTGCGCTTTATAAATATCAATATCATTATCACTTCTGAAAACAGATGTTAGATTTGACACTAAAACTTTTTTATTCTGCTATTTGCCTAACGTTGGCCGTGATGCTGTTGGTGCTGGGTTTTTTTGCCATTACATCTGCAAGATTGGTGATTGCTTGAGCATGGCTCCAGAAGAAGACTCCAGAAGAAGGCTCCAGATTCCTTATCCTGGTGGCAGACGTTTGTATTCACTTGTGGGTTGGAATTGGCGGTTGTATACAATCATCCTAGGCTACTAAGCTAAGAAAATCCTGGAAGCCGGTCAGGCTGGGACCTCTGGATTTCACAACTGGTTACAGCCTGGAAATATGAAGAAATAGGGTCATCTAGTTTTTTAATCCATTCTTTAGCTTCTTTTATGATTAATAAACTGTGTAGTTTGATGTCACGTATGCGTGTTTGATGCTATACTACTTGCGTTTCATTTGATAAGATGCTCTCTGGATATGTATTTTGCTGCATTGTAATTGCTCTATCTAAATGACATATCTTTCCAATAGAAATCAATAAACAAAATAGAGTTAACTAGGTGTGTGGTGAAAGAGCTCAGTTGAACAAGGAGTTACTACAGTACAGACCTCTCTGTTCAGTCAAAATATAGAGCTAGCTTGGACACAAGATCTTTGCACCAGCTTCACACTGCCGTAAAAGCCTTCTGATTAGGGCTATTAATTAACAACCCAGTGCCCAGTCTAATGTCTTGTGCTAAGGAGCACCTTTTACGACAAACACTGTCACTTTCTGAGAATGCTTTCTGGCACCAGTCAAGCACAATAAATACAGCATCCTGTGTTGCTTAGTCTACAGTCCGCCATGGTCATGGGGTGGTAGAACCCCGACTATACTGTACCCGATGAGCGCCAGGCAAGAGCTTGCCGGGAGGTTTCTTTCGGAGAACATACTCTTTCGGCCCCTTCTGCAGGTAGAAAGTTGGGTTGGATTGTCCGCTTCTATGAAAAGTGAAAAGAAAAAAAACACAGATACGGATAAAAACTTTTTTTCCCATCTCTTAAATGCACATTTTACCTTACATCCATAGACCCAGCACCTAAACACTGACAAACATTCCATAGAAAGTAATAAACTTGATATGTATAATACATATAAGTGACATATTCTTACAGTAAAGAACATTGCACTTTTGATTCTTAATTCTTTAATAAGGGCACATCCTTCCTCGTCCAGGTGCTATGTGTATAAAAGACTAAGGGCCAGATGTAGGTAAAATCAAATTTGCGAATCCTCAACCACATCTCCGGACACCTGCGAGACCTGCACTGGCTCCCGGTCAACAAGAGAATCACCTTCCGTCTCCTCACCCACGCACACAAAGCCCTGCACAACCAAGGACCAGGATACCTCAACAGCCGCCTCAATTTCTACGCTCCCAAACGCCAGCTTCGATCGACCGGCCACGCCCTCGCCGCCGTCCCCCGCATCCGAAGAGTCACCACCGGGGGAAGGTCCTTCTCCTACCTCGCAGCCAAGACCTGGAACTCCCTCCCGACCCACCTCCGCCTGACCCAGGACCACCTCGCCTTCAGGAAGCAGCTCAAGACCTGGCTGTTCGAGCAGTAGCGGACCCCCCTCCCCAAGCGCCTTGAGACCCTCCGGGTGAGTAGCGCGCTATACAAATGCTTTGATTGATTGATTGATTGATTAATAGCGAATTCTACTGATTCGCTATTACGGACTCACAAAATTGAATGTAGGTAGGAATCGCTAAAATATTAGCGAATCCTTAATATTCCTTTATAACGAATCGCTAATTGAGATTCGCTAATAAGGAATACCTACCCATTCATTCCAATGGGCTTGGAGGCCCATGGGAATGAATGGGAAGATATTCTCCATTTGCGATTCGCTATTAGTGAATCGTAAATAGCGGGCGCTATTTCAAGGGTGCCAGGGTGTCAAAAGGACACCCTGTTGCACCCCTGAAAGGTGCATGTGTGCACATGTGGCGCACATACATGCCCCAAGGTCATGAATGTGTGCCACATGGCACTTTAAAAATAGCAAAAAAGCACTTTTTTTTAAAGGAAATCGCTAATTACCACCAACTTGAAGTTGGTGGTAATTAGCGATTCCTTAAGGCTAAAGTGCACTTTTTTGTGCTACTTACATTGCATTTAAGGAATCGCAATTTCCGATTCCTTAAATGCAAGAGCAAAATAAGGAATCACAATTTTGCGATTCCTTGTTTTGCTATTAGGATTAAACTCACCTACATTGCTAGCAGCCAAATAGCGATCGCAAACGCTGAATTTCAGCGTTAACGCTCGCTATTTGGCCACCTACATCTGGCCCTAAGACACGAAACCAGACACCCTTCCTTCCGAGCACGTGCTTCCATCTCTTGTGTTTTGTGGGGCACTCGCCTTTGTCTGTCACGTATAACTATGGCCTCTCATACAGCTTCTCAGAGAGCTTGGATTGACCTTCCACCAGCATGACAAGATTATTCATCCATGAGTAAATGATTAACTGGTGTGTGTAGCCAGGGAAGGAGAGCTGACCCCCGAGTGGACTGGATATAGAATACTGCACTGAAATGTAATGTCACCAAACTTCAAGCCTTGCTGCTTAGGTCAAACCAGGACAGGTGCTAATATCCACACCAAATGTCCCCCTTATTCACTAGAGTAGGTGTCCACTGCCAAGTCGGCCAAAAATGCTGTTGTCTGAGTGGATCACATCCTCAGAGATCACACAAGCCAGTGCCTTCACAACCGTAGACTTTTTTAGATGAATTTAGCTTCCACACAACTTCCATAATACTTTGTGAACTTCACACAGCCATTTGGAGCTCCCTTGTAATCTAAGGTTTCACAACACCCGTGGGTTATGCTATGGCCTACTGAAAAAACAGCTTTACCACCTACAAAAGGTGCAAAACGCTTTAGGTTCATCTAGTACTTTGAGAAAGGAGACTGCTCCACACTGGGAAGGGTCTTCTGGCCCTGGGCAACAGCCATAAATTACTCGTTTACAAAATCCCTCATATGGTCCAACCCATCTCATCTGATGTACACAAAAAATTACTGACCGCCCCACCCATCACGCACAACGCCTCAATCGAACAGTGTAAAGGGCTTCATCTTCGCATTTAAAGGTGCAAGTGGCAGAAAGAGACAAACTATAGTCCATGCCTCCAAACCCTGCAATCACGAACCTATTTAAGTACAAGTCCTTTCCAACACTAGCCTTTCAAAAAAACCTTAAACAGGTATCTTTCCTGTGGTTGTATGTCAGTACAACGCATGCTTTTACCCCACATGCCATTACAACGCGGGGATTACAACGCAAGTCGTTACAACGACTTGCGATGGGGGCGCTGGATAGTGGAATAGTTTCATTTTCTTTTCCAACTCCAGTCCCCGTGGATAGTAGGGAAGGTGTTGGATAGAAAATTAAACTATTCCCTATCCAACAGCGCCCTCCAGCGAAAGTCATTGTAACGACTTTCGTTGTAATCCCCGCGTTGTAATGGTAGTGCGGAGTAATAGTTGCGTCGTAAAGGATGTTCCCCTTTCCTGTAGGGCACCTAAGAAGTAAAGGTTCTGATCTTTCACCAATTGATGGTCTAAGATATTTAGTTCAGAGCACATGTGTGTTCCAAGTCACTTGAACATACAGTCACTCAAGCATACTTCAAAACGGCAGTAATCTCTTTTCTGCAGCCTTCCTCCTTGGAAGTCTGGCCTTAAAAAGTCTGGCCTTAAAAAGTCTCCCATACAGAAATCATACCTGCTCCCTTCCAGAAAAAAACATGTAAATGTGGTATTTGAGGCCTGTTATATTCAGACCTCTCTCAAAAGGAAGTACAGATGCAGTACACACACTGTAATTGTTTCCATAACCTTTGAACATGGTTATACGGCCCTCTGGTGCTTGGGCAAGGAGTGTTCTGTGCACGATACCAAGGATCTTTTATGAAATAAAAAATACTTATAAAACTGCATACTGCCATATTTCTTGTGGATTAAAAAATTTAAGCAATGAGGCCTAAAGTTGAGTTTGAGGATGATTCAATCAGGCAAAATCAGGAGTGTGCGGTTCTATACTAAAGAAAGATTGGAGTGAAATTGAAGATAACATGAGCAAGGACTATTGGAGACAGCAAAAACAACTTCCAAATGGCCTTTCACAGGCAATGAGGATTGATTGGAATCCTGTGAATCCAACAAAGGGAGTTCAATGCCAGTTAACATAGGTCAGTGATTGACTGTGCTAGATATGCCACAAAGAAAGAGGGTCTGCGGTGTACAACCCACCAAGATGGATGCTACTCTATTCCAGTGTCTGGTAACTTCCAAACGCAAACCCAGCACATAATGGTTCATCGCTCCTGCTGCACGTTGACTGATTATTGAATTTGTACAGCATAAGCTGCTGACCCAAGATATCCTTCTGCTAATGGTCAGAGAGCAAGGAGCCTAGACGTTAAGTAAAAAAAGTGTCCGCTTTTTCACTTGTTTGCAAAAGGCAGATGATCAATAAAAAGGAGATCAAGAGTGAAACAAAGAGCAAGAAGAGTATTCCTAAGGGTGTTGGCTATATAGCAAGAACAGATGAAGGGCATTTAGGAGAGCCTGCTATCTATGGTAGACTATTGGTAAACTCTTTTCAAACGAGAGCGAGAGAAGGCGAGCTAGGTGAGAACCAATTGAGAAGCCTCGGTTAAGGCAGAAAGGCATAGATGGGCAGCAGCATAGAAGCTGCCACGCAAATATTTAGACAGACCAAGATCAAAAGCATCTCTGTATAATTATTAGGAAGAGATAACCACTTGGACCACCATTTGTTTCTCCTCCAAATACATGAATGGAGCTAGAATCTGGAAGATCTTTGAAAAGGAAGCAGAGTCTGGGTACTTTGTTCATAAGGAGCAAAGAAAAGAAGGGAATCATAGAATATCCTTAAAATTTTGACATTGGTGCCCTAGAACTTCAGGCCAACAGGTAGAGGCCCAGATGAATGGAGGACCACCCAGGACAACAAGCTCTATCTGAAATCAGTGTTTTCCACTTTCTCTGAAGTCACAAAAATCAAACACCTCAAAGAAAATTCAGTCTTGTCAGAATCCCATCTAAATTAAGCATCAGACGGGACCTGGTCAAAGTCACCATAGGTGCTTGACAGGCGTCAAACAAGGGAGGCCAATGTCTTCTGGGACCAGACTTCCATTTATGCTGTGCACCCGGGTGGCCATTCAGTTTACATTTCCGGATTTACAGGGGCCCATGAGGAGTGTGTATTACAACGCATCCTCTTGCTCTTCAGTGGATATCATGTCCTAAAATCAACCATTAGACTGTGGCAGTAAGCAGAGATCCTCAAACCTAAGAGCGACATGGGGAAGTTCAGTTTGTTATGTGCCCTATACTAAGACCTCGCTTGTGTGGTTTGCTAGGCTATACTGTTACTCCTTATATAATAGTATTTTATTCATACAGAATGGTCTTGACAAACTGATTTGTCTCCTTGTTCACTAATGGCATTATCAGGGGAGCATGGGGGGGCCATACATGTATCCAAATTCAAGTTTAGAACAACTATTTTTAATACTTTTACAGAAGGCAACACAATGATCGAACGTACTCTGCGCTACACTGGATACAAAGACAGCCTTAGAAATATTTCAATAGCCGTCAGAATTTCATGGAAGGATTATACCAAGTGAGCATGATATTCTGAAGAAGAGGAATCAGAGTAAAGGGCGTCTTCCCAAGAACATTTTTAGAAAATATAGAAGAGTAGATTTCTAGATATTGTGGTTAAGAACAATAGATATTTCACACCGTTCTATAGAAAAACTTAATAAAACATTCCAGTACTTCAAGAGCTCCCCCAAAAACTAGGAAACATATTTTCTATTACAGAAAATTATAAATGGGCCAATAAAGAAATTATGTGCCCACTAAACAAAACACTTGTTGAACTCTCAGGTACAAATTTGTGCTGCAGGGAAACTAGTACCTATTGAATGTGGTAGGCACCACTGGCTGAAAAAAATCCTATACCAATAGAAACTACATGGTTGTTCCTCAAATAATAGAGAATTTGACCAACCATATAAGGATGCTATGTAAGTATTTGGGTTTCTGCTCAATCTGCAAGCCAAATAATTGATGCTCAAATTGGCCCAGGTGCCCCAGTGTGTATGTATCCCTTTGCTAAGAGGTTACTCTGGCTGCCAGGGCTGTGCTCAGGGTGGTTTGGATTATTCAGGAACCTATTAGCCGTCATAATAAAAGACACACTCAGTGGAATTGTCCCTTAGTTCAGAGAGCTTGCCTGTGCACCACTGTAAAAGCCGACATATCCAGGCCAGACATCACATTTCTGAAGGGTGCAGAGCTGCATCACCATGCCTTTGTCCAGAATGGTCCAGTATGGGAAGCATCATTATAATCAGGCCAGTTCTGCAATGGGCCAGCATTTAGAGCACCATAGCCAGGTCAGTCATTTCCCATGTGTTAAGAACCACAAGAAGGCCGGTGTTAGACCAGTAATTAAAGAAAGGAAGCGAGGCCAGTTTGCACAAAGCCCTGGGCTGGAGCAGCTAGTCACCAATATTACAGGAGTAATCCATGACATTTGCAAAGTTTATATTGATAATGAGGGGCTAACTACCACACTAATGCCGAGAGAGTTAAACCCAGTATTGAAGATAGTGCTTGATAAGTACAGTGACACTATGTGAAACTGCACAGTTGTTTGTCTCGCTCGCAAATCATGTGTGACCGAAACCCGAAAGACCGCATGCCTCTGTCGTGAAAACAAACGGGAATCAATTTACATTATAATTATCCCACACTGTGATACCTGATATCTTACATACTTCCTGCTGTGTAGACTATTTTTCCTATGTGCCCCGTGATAAGAAATTCGAATCACCTTTCAAAATATTTGAACAGGGAGCGACAGTCCTTTCAATGTCAACAAGAGAGGACCTCTACGCACCTGGGCCGTATAACCTAACAGTGCAGTGTGTCAGGGATAAGTACATATGATCCCTACTGTTTCCTCACACACACACAAAGTCAATTTGTCCTCTCATCGTCCATACTATATTGTGTTTGATGCGCTCCTCCCATGTAGGAAAGTAGGATTTGCTTTCATGGTCACCCCAACCTTTTGTGGGTGTCATTATGTTTTTTTGACTAGTATGACTGGGATCCTTCTAACCAGGACCCCAGTCTCTGTGCTTCCTCCCTAAATTGGACATGGTGAATACTTAGGCACTCTCCAGATTGACTACTGGTGTATCCTTGTAAGTCCCCTAGTATATGGTACTATGGTACCCAGAGCCTAGTTACCCCAGAGGTCTCCCCGGGCTGCAGCATGTATTACGCCACCCATAGGAGACCACTCAAGTTGTGGCCCCAGGCCTGCCTTTGCAGCCTGTGTAAGCTGGTGCTAGTACCATGCACGACAGATATAGGTTTCCCTATATCTAAGGTCACTACACTTAAAACCTGTAAGTCACCCCTAAGTCAGGCCTTTCAATCCTGAAGGCAGGGTGCTGGGTCCTAAGTGTGAGGGTGCCCCTGCATGAGCAGGACACCCCTACAACCTTCGGAGTCCATTCTCCCAGGTTGTAAGTGCATCAGCCATTGAGACATATAGAGAGGCCATGCATCCTTACGCGATGACCAATTGTAAACCGGCCGTAACGAACCCTGTCACCCATTTTTGGTATCAAACATGTTGGAATCATATCCCCACACTGTAGATGGTGTGGGAGGTATGATTCCATGTACTGTAAATCTCCTTCAGGAGCCTCACAGTGCTCCTGGTACCAGTCACCTAGAACCGGACAGCAAACTACGGTTGCTGCACACCAGAGACACGATTCTGCCCTCCTGCTGCTGAGCCAAGCTCAAGCAGGGGAAGCCAGAACAATAGGTATCCTATCACAGGGAGGTGTGAACACCTCGCAGACAGGGTTTAGTGTTGGGGCAGGGTGGGGGTGCTTGCCAGCGCCACTGAGACTGCTTGATGGGCACATTTGGAGCACTTCTTGCATACTCCAGCTCAAACTAGTTCTGGCACAACACTGGTCAAAGGACATGGGAGTATCCTCCCTCTGGGAGGGAGCCCTGAATCATCCCAACACCCTCCCTAGGGTACTTAAGGGCTTACCTGAGGGTGGGTCCCTAGATTCATCGTGGTATTTGATTCAGATCGAACTCTGTGTCATCTTCAACCGTCTGGACAGTCTGACTGTGTTGGACTGACCACATCGAACTTCGCTATGGTACTTGAGACTGAAACCGGAAAGACTCCGTTTGCTCCAGGTCTCATCGTCCCGCAAGTTTGCTGTACCATCAGTGTCCACTCTCCATACAGGTCCCTCACAGGGCCTGTGGACATGCAAGACACTAGAAGAAATATCCCTTCTGCAGACACTGCAAGAAGCTGACCGGTTTGCTGATCCTGGGCTCCTACGGACTCACACAGGGGGCACTTCTAAAACTCCCTCGAGTCTGTGGCCACTATCCCTCGTTGGCACCATATCCCTTCGTGAGCACTGCTGGAACCAAGCCCCCGTGCACCGTGTCGGCTGGCTGTTGCTAAAGCTGGGCGACTCTTGTCTCCAGAGATCTTTTGGTCCTTTCGAGGGTCTCCTTGGATTCCAGTGGGCTCCCCTGCTTGCTCGGAGTCTGCTCTGACTCACCTAGTTGCGGTGAGTCACTTGGACCTTTCTGATCTTGACACAGCA
Organism: Lissotriton helveticus; assembly: GCF_964261635.1. Lineage (NCBI taxonomy): Eukaryota > Metazoa > Chordata > Amphibia > Caudata > Salamandridae > Lissotriton > Lissotriton helveticus. Next base: position 1,102,141,456 of record NC_136071.1, on the reverse strand, counting down.
CCTTCTTTGATTTCTATGCCTGTTGCCGCTGCCAAGGCGTGTTGGTGCCCCTGCTACACACTCACCGCCTGGCTCTCGACATCCGACCTGGGACAGCTCGTGAACAGCTCCTGGTCTTTCAAGGAGTCGCCTGGTCCACACAGCTTCAACGCAAGTGCACCGTCAACCATCCTGCATCTATCGACATCAGTGAGCATCCGTCTTCCGTGCCTCCTGGTCACTCCTGAGTGGCATAGACTCTGTCCCCTGTGCTTGCAGGTTCTTCAAATCTTTAATCCACCTTTGGGTTCCACCGGACTCCTTCGTATTCTTCTCCAGCTGCATCTTTCCTGAAGTCCTCCATTATGGCCTACAGCGGTTTCCAATGTCACTTGACACCTAAGCACCCGGCTTCCCTGGTGTAGGTATACTGGTTCCTGGGGTTTTCACAGGAGGCACTCCTCCTGTGGAAACCCACTCCCGAACCTTCCTTCTTTCTCTGGGTTTCTTCAGGGTCTGATGGGAAGGGTCCTTCTTCTTTAAAATTGCAACCCCGACTTACCTATTGACTAGAATTGAGCAAACAGTCGTTTTCCCACACTGCACACGACCTCCATGGGGTTCCTAGATACTCACTCTGGGTGGTTCCTTAGGTCTAAGTCCTCTGGGTTTAGTCTCGACCTGAGTTGTGGTTCACATACCACTATTTTAGTATATGGTTTGGTCTCCCCATAGAGACCACTGTGTATTTGTTCTACTTACCGTTCTATTTCCCAAGTATTTGTGTGTATTGTTTGTATATCTCCAGAGAGGAGATATTGCAATGTGCTAGTGAGTGCTTGCAATGAAAAGACATTTTTAAACTACACTGTGTGATTCTTTTTCACTTTACCTATTCCACAAAATTAAGTACTGGTAAAACAAGCTGCTTTATACTCCTTCTGGGCTAAGCCTGAAGGCTGCTCTCCACAGCTACCACTTAGAGAGCTTTCTAAGGTTTTCTAAGACCACTAAAAGCCCCATAAGGGTTGTCTGGACCAGTGCAAGGTGCCCACTTAAATAAGTGTGAACCATATACTAAGCCAGCCTCTCACATCCCACAACTCAAATTAAGGTTACTAACTTAATTTTTTGCCTCCGATTCCAAATTCCTTCACATTAACAAAACGTTTTAAATGGTCATCTTTAAATTTTGCATCTTAATTAATATGCGCTTTATTGATCTCTTGATACTACTGAATTTGTTAAGCAGTCGAAGACCCCCCGTGATGGCTTTGCAGATTCCATGGGTCCCCGAACCACAGGTTACGAACCACTGTGCTAGGCTACTGACCCCATGGACCTGCGCCAAACTGCATCGAGGAATGTTTCTCACAGAAATAGATTCCCAGCTGAGCGCTCATGCCAGTTATGCATATACTTTCTGCTCTCTTCAGAGACAAGATGAATAAAAAGACATAAAAAGATAAAAGAAGCCAGATCATTGAACCAATCTATCAGCAAACAATTTAGAATGCAATGCCACCAGAACTTTATTGTCCATAAAGTAAGACACCAAGGGTGATGAAGCACCTACGTCAAGATAGAGCATTTATTAAAAAGAGTGTTACAAAAATTAAGTAACTTATTGGTCTGACATTCAATTCTTCCCACATCTCTGAATGATTCTCCAAACAATGCCTTCCGAGGAATGATTTTGAGGCCAAACAGGACTAAACAAAGAGATCAAGGAGAACATATTTGGCTAAGAGGCCATCAGTTCTAGACTGGGAGTCTAAACACTCATATTTCTTGAATGTATGCACAAACACAGACGGCAACAGATGCCGGACACAGGAAAGCTCTAGCTGAGTACACCATAAGGAGAGCTTTTCCTTTGCCAGATTTAGGTCTTGATACAAAGAACTACCCAAAGGGAAAGGTGCATTTGTGAATCCCTTTACTATTCTTATGTCAGTCCAGATAATTATCTAAGAACACCTCTTTGGCCCTTTCTACGTAGAAATCGTCAGCATAAATGGGTCCTCATTTAGAGTTTGGTGGACGGGTACTCCATCACAAAATTGACAGATATCCTGTTACAAGTATATCATATCCTAAAGCTCTTGTAAAAAGGTGGACGGGACGCCACATTCACTGACTTTAAAGGTAAGAAGAAGGGTACTTAGAGCCCCCTCAAACTGATGATGCAGGATACTACAGGGTCACTGAGTAACAACTATTTTACTTTACATTGTAACTCTATATAAACTCATGGTAGTAATTAACAGGCTGGTCATGCCCTTTCGCTCTGCCTACCTATATGAATTATTGTAGTTCAGCTTCAGTCTATTAGTGGTGCCCTACCCCAAGCCAACTGAAAACAAAAGATGTGCATTGTGGGTAAAAGTGTTTGACTTTGAAGGATCCGCTTTGTTAATTAGGTCAACGATACTCCATAATACAACATGCAGATCATTGCCTGCGGCACTACGGTTAATGAGTAGATTCAGCATTTAATGACACTGCAAAAGGTGGTGCCAGGTTTGGCAGAGCATTAGAAACAGCAGTGAAGGGGGGGCAGCACCTGTAACTATCTGAGCGTAAACAACATTTTTAAAGTAAATTATGGTATCAAAGTCGAAGAAACTGTGTGAAAGATCCTGTACAAAACAGCCAGCTAAGCAGTGAACTGCTCACCTTTGAAAAGATAAACGCAAAGATTAAAGCAGTGTACACCCTACAGCAACATGCAGGTTGAGAACCCTGTGGATATGACCTCAAAGACAGCCAAGAAGAGCAATTCATGGGTCATTTATTTTACATTGTGATTGTGATTGTTGATTACAGCATCTTCTTCAGTTTACAATGGGTTAAGATTCAGAGGTGAACTTAACAAGAGTATTCTGTGTGCAAAGGTTGCCACAAACACACTGATAGGGATTACACATTGCTAAACACTGATAGAGAAGTCCTCCTTACTAGGATCTCATGGTGAAACAAGTAGGAGGACACAATGAGCTGCGAATAAAGATAATCTGTTTAGTTGGAAGCCAAAAGGAGAAATGCATTGAAACTAATCCAAATGCCAACGTCAGTCGCTTAGGTCAGTATGGAAGCCTATCATTTATAGATTTTGGTTTTTGATGCTGAAATGTGGGCACATTTTTAGCATCAATCCGGCTAGATTAAAGTTTAAAGTGATCCGAGACTGCTAGATTTTCTGCAATGTAGTCTGGGGGTTTTGAAAAAGAGATTGACGAATGCGCCTGAAAAACCTACTAACAGCTTGAGGGGGACCAGCTACAACTCTACCATCTAAACGTGATGTGGTCTTGGTTTTACAACTTTGCTGAATCACACTTGCCTTTCCCTCCCCTGGTTGGCTGGTTGTGAGCCTTTGCCGATCAGCCGGTTGTTTATTTTTGTCGCTAAAAAAAGGTTTCCATTCTGCCACCATCACGCATTATCAGTAGGTTAGAAGGGGACAAAATTACTTTTGTGCATCTTCCACCTTCATGTAGATATGATCTGCACAAGGATTGGTTGTTTATGGTTGCTGAATCAGTATCAATGCACAAGTCTATTAGTCATGCACCAGTCCCTGTTACCAGCTTTTTGCGGCCAGCTGTGTGGGTCGCAGTTTGTAGTCTGTCTCTCACTAGTCACCGGCTCCTGGGGTTGTGGCCAACCGATGATGGAGGATACTACAGGATCACTGAGAAACAACTGTTTTACTTTGCATTGTAGGCCATGCCCACTGGCTCTGCCTACCCAAAATGATTTACTGTAGTTCAGCTTCAGTCTATTAGTGATGCCCTACCCCCAAGACATCTGAAAACAAAAGATGTGCATTGTGGGTAAAAGAGTTTGACTTTGAAGGATACGCTTTGTGAATTCGGTCAACGATACTCCATAATACAACATGCAGATCATTGCCTGCCGCACTACGGTTAATGAGTAGATTCCGCATTTAATTCCACTGCAAAAGGTGATGGCAGGTTTGGCAGAGCATTGGAAACAGCAGTGAAGGGGGGCAGCACCTGTACCTATCTGAGCGTAAACAACATTTTTAAAGTAAATTATGGTATCAAAGTCGAAGAAACTGTCTGAAAGATCCTGTACAAAACAGCCAGCTAAGCAGTGAACTGCTCACCTATGAAAAGATAAACGCAAAGATTAAAGCAGTGTACACCCTACAGCAACATGCAGGTTGAGAACCCTGTGGACAAGACCTCAAAGACAGCCAAGAAGAGCAATTCATGTTGATTACAGCACCTTCTTCAGTTTACAATCGGTTAAAATTCAGAGGTGAACTAAACAAGAGCATTCTGTGTGCAAAGGTTGCCACAAACACACTGATAGGGATTACACATTGCTAAACACTGATAGAGAAGTCCTCCTTACTAGGATCTCATGGTGAAACAAGTAGGAGAACACAATGAGCTGCGAATAAAGATAATCTGTGTAGTTGGAAGCCAAAAGGAGAAATGCATTGAAATAAATCCAAATGCCAATGTCAGCCGCTTAGGTCAGTGTGCAAGCCTATCATTTATGGATTTTGATTTGTGATGCTGAAATGCGGGCACATTTTTAACATCAATCCGGCTAGATTAAAGGTCGGGGTGATCCGAGACTGCTAGATTTTCTGCAATGTAGTCTGGGGGTTTTGAAAAAGATTGACGAAGGCGCCTGAAAAACCTACTAACAGCTTGAGGGGGACCAGCTACAACGCTACCGTCTAAACGTGATGTGGTCTTGGTTTTACAACCCTGCTGAATCACACTTGCCTTTCCCTCCCCTGGTTGGCTGGTCGTGAGCCTTTGCCGATCAGCAGGTTGTTTATTTTTTACGCTAAAAAAGGTTAATATTTCCATTCTGCCACCATCGCGCATTATCTGTAGGTTAGAGGGGGACAAAAGTATTTTTGTGCATCTTCCACCTCCATATAGACATGATCTGCACAAGGATTAGTTGTTTATGGTTGCTGCTGAATCAGCATCAGTGCTTGAGTCTATTAGTCATGCACCAGTCCCTGCAACCTGGTCTTTGCGGCCAGCTGTGTGGGTCGCCATTTGTATTCCATTCCTCACTGGTCACCGACTCCTGGGTTGTGGCCAAATGAGTCTGCTTAACGATCGACTCCGGATGCTTGATTTGTACTGCTTCATTGGTGCCAGCGGTCGCCTTGTGGGCAGAACACCACGTTTCCTCATTTTTCCATTCCACACTGACACCCCTGTTTTCCACATATAGCATTCTTTAAGATGGCGCCGATCTTTTTCCCATCAGAAGGAACAACTGCAGCCCCTACACACTTACACTCGGCAACAGTGTTAGCCCAACACAAATGTAAGGAAGATCAAATGGCTGCCCAATGCATCACATCACTTTGTTGACTTTATCCCTCGGTTCTTTGTCCAGTTGTCTCTAAATTTGCTCCTCATTATTAGGTCTGGCACAACCAAGATGTTTTGTTAAATACGCTGCACAGAACGGGCTTCTGGTCAGCCCACACCAGCTTCCAAAAAGAGTCCCTCCCTTCACATTTTGAATCAGGGCAGGGGGCTGGTAGGTCCCCTAGTGCGCCTGCCCACGGAGTGCACGAGGTGCAATCTTCTCGCGAGCAGCAGAGGATGACAGGGACTATTTGTTGAACGCAGAAGCCATCTTGTAAAGAAGGCTTGCCCCACCAAAGGTAATGCATTTTGCATGATAATCAAATGCTGGCCCGGAGTACAGTATGGTCTAAGGATGTACATGCACTATAACCTAACAGGTGCTACTCTTGAAGAAAGGTTTTTGTGTCCAGAATCAAGCATTTGTTTGGTTTCCAGGTTGCACAGGTTTCAATAGTACCTTTGCAAGAAGGCTTTCTTTGGCGCAACAAAGACCTTCTTAGAACAAAACACAGTGAGTGGGCACTTTGGATCAGCCTCTTCATCCACTGCTTGTTTGAAGGGCTCTTCACATTTTGCATCAGTTGCCAGAAGCATTGCTTCAGAAATGACTGGCCCATCTCCGGTAATGCAGCTGAACATCTCCTTGGCCCCTGCACGTGGTGCAGAGGCAAGCAGTGAGTGGGTGACTGCCAGTAACAAGTCACCCATCTCTACGCACCCAGGTTAGCCTACTTTTATAAAGTTATACATATTAATTGTGGCTACGTTAGGATAGGGTTTCCCTATTGAGGTAATGAAACCTCCATTCTAATATGGACGCTATTTATTAATACAACTGTACAAAGCTCAGAAAGAGAGCTGCCCGCCTCCCTCTTGTGAACAGACGGGTAGGTGGCATCTTATTAATGCACTGCTTCCAGCCTAGTGCACACAGACCCTGGCTTAACATCATCCCTGCTTGACCAACCACTGCGAGCATTACCCACTCGAAGTGCAGAAGCGGGTGGGAAGATGGTACAAGTGTAGTCATTTGTCCCCGCTTTCTCCACCCATGAAGTTTGTTGATGAGTTAGGCACCCGATTCCCCTCGCGTTTAATGTGCAAACACAGGCATTCACAACGTCTGTCTGCATGTGTTAACATGCTAAAGTCAGACCTAGTGGCTTTGCCAGTGCCTGTTGTCCTTACCCCTTACACTCTCCTTCCTGAGTACTGATCCCGAGGTATTCTTGAAGTTTTTATGCCACTCTTCAACAGCTCTGCTGGAGAGCTGTCCCACTTCAGGGTTGTCCTTGTTACTGCTTGATAGGCTTTTAAATAGTTCTGGCCATTTTCTACAATGAAGTTTCATTATGGGAGTTTCTTTATACATTGGTAGATTTGTTACTCTATTTTCTATGGATTGTCCACTAGATTTGCTTCTGTTTAACCGTTTAGCCTTATAAGGGGATGCCTCCGTCAAAGGCAGGGCACCACTAATTGATCAGACTCCTAATAAGAACACTGGGGAAAGACAGAATCAATTGAGACTGTGGAACCTTACCCAATCTTGTGTAAATAAGAAAATCATCTCAATGCCAAATGCCTCCATGCACTTCAACAAAACAGCTGTGAAAATCAGGTGACTGCAGCTGCAAGCAGCAAATCTGTTGGCATGTAATACGGATATCACATTTTTAAAGCCCAAGCAGAAGACACAAACTATGGTGCCCTGATGACGCGGAGCCAGATGGCAAGCCCACCATTGGCTGCACTATGGGAAGGGCGCATCTTCCAGGTCTGCACCAGGCCCACCTATAACATGGTGCGTCGTGCCACAGACCGTGGCAGTATACAGTATTACAAACAATGTGCTGCAGCCACAACGTGCACCTTCCCTGAGGCAGTGCATTAGAGAAAGGCAGAGCAGCTGTTTGAAGCACAGGAGCAAAGAGCGTCCGCACCCACCTGCAGGGGATGGTTAATGGGATCACCTTAACCCAGTTCAGAGGGCTGCCGCTTTGTGACGCACAGTCTGTGCTTCTCCTAATGGCCTCTTTGCCTCTGGCTCTGCTGCCTTGATACAACTCAGGAATGGAGGCAAAATGTCTCCCTCCTGACATGAGGACGCTTGCCTTTCAAATAGGCGAATCCTCCCTTAGTATCAAGCTGGCAATACCAGCTCCATCTCGATCTGTGTTAAAGAAGGGGCCACACAAGCGTTTGCGGCCCAATCTGTAATACGATACGAAAGTACCCCAGGGGCACAGAAAGCAGTCACACGAGTCCGCTGTACCCCCGGGGCACTTCAATAGATGTTGTCAGAAAATGAAGGAAACATTACATTCAGGGCAGTTCTAGGACTCTCTGTTCTTGCTTTCTTCTGTCCCCAACTGATTAACGGTTGACTGCAGGCAGGTGCCAAAAGGCACGAAAAGAAATCAGATTTTCTGTGGAAACACAAAGCAAGGGACAATTCACAAGTCCAGGCCCATGTACTTGTAGTCAACTGTTTCCAAACAATTCCATTATTTTCTTCTTTCCTTGCTTGTGCTCTGAGAGGATGGATACATGTGCATTGTACACAAAAAAAAGTAAAAGGCGGACATGTGATATGGTCAATTTCTCCATAGACTTTTTGTGTGTGAGAATAAGCCCTGGGGCCGCTTTAGACATGCAGCACATTTTCCTTAATTTCACTGGGTGCATCTTTACAAGCTGTGCCTGGCGCACTCAAGGACAATAGGATGATTGCGCTGACCCCGAGGCACCCGCGAACTCAATCAGTCAATCAATAAATTTGTATAGCGCGCTACTCACCCGGAGGGTCTCAAGGCGCTTGGGGAGAGGGGTCCGCTACTGCTCGAACAGCCAGGTCTTGAGTTGCTTCCTGAAGGAGAGGTGGTCTTGGGTAAGATGGAGGTGGATGGGGAGGGAGTTCCAAGTCTTGGCTGCCAGGTAGAAGGATCGAATGCGTGGAACGGCGGCAAGGGCGTGGCTGGTCGATCGTAGCTGGCGGGTGGGAGTGTAGAAGGTCAGGCGGTTGTTGAGGTACCTGGGGCCCAGATCGTGGAGGGCCTTGTGTGCGTGGGTGAGGAACTCCCAGGGCAGCGCATTTATGTGAAAAGCGGAGCAGCTGCTTTGAAGCTGCTCTGTGATCTCAGTGCAGGCGGTAACTCGCCCGCACTTTTAACGGGTATTTGAGATCTTCTTGCAAGCGGGTGCAGTGATTGACTGCACCCCCCTGGAAAGGGGATGGCTAGGGGGTCCAAATGGACTACCTTTCCCCCTGCCAGAGAGCTTGAACTGTAGGCGCGCCTCCTAAGAGCATCTTTGCCTCTGCATACACATCTGTAATATGGGGTGGGCGCAGAAGCATAGGGATTCCCTCATTTATATGAGTCCATGCAAATGAGGGTACGCCCTCTTGAGGAAGTGTGTCGGTAATGATGCTAAACATCCTGTGATTCTGGGCAAATCACTTAAACTCCCCGTGCCTAACAAAAATGAATGCGTGTCCTCATGTAACGGAACTGGTGCTATGTAAAGCGCTCTGATACCCGATTCGGGACAAGTTCGCGCTATATAAAACTCTGCAAAAAAAAAAAAAGCATCTGCGACCCCTTCTGTAATGCCAAAGTGCCCCAGGGCATACAAAGCGGGCACTAACGCCAGCTGCACCCCAGGGCACTTCTATAATGCGGCCTGGTAGGTTTGTAGAAAAGTGACAACAAACAACTTCCTGGCGGCAAACAATTTTTAGATGATAAATGTCATGATTAATGCTCCGGAAAGGCATTACCAGTAGCCTGAGTTGCTGCATTACAATTCTCTGTAATGGATAAATGACTCGAAAATGTATCAATAATGACCTAATCTGACTGAATGAAGATGAATCCACTGAACAATGAAACATGTTGAATTTGTAAGCACTTGGAAATGCAGGATAACTAGTGAGAAAGCATAAATATGTACTCCTGTTGCCTTACATTTAATGCTTCTTTGCACATGTATATCACAACATACACAAATCTACCACATAACATAATTTGGATATCGTTTTCATATTAACCTGAATTTCTCATCAACCTTAACATGCATTCCAATTTTCGTGACTTCTGTAGGCATAGAAACCATTTTAGTTGAGTTGATACATCTGCACATTTCCTGTATCCTGTAATTAAGTGTAGAGACTCACTTTCAAGGTTGGCAAATTGAAGGGTGTTTGGGGAAAATAGTGAATTCAGCAGTACTTATGTGTCTTTATCTTCATTTCAAGGACTTCTCACATTCTCGCCTTAAGAAGATCCTGCCTCCTGCTCATTAGATAGCATTGTTGAAGTAACAGTTTCTCTCACATGTTTTTGCTCCATGGACTTGTGTTTTAAGAAAAGTCCTAAATTGCATGCATTTTAGCATTGCATGCCCCAACTAGATTTTTGAGTGAGACCTCCGGTAGGTGGAAAGGACAATTGTCACCTTATTATTTAGTTGGGCCATTTACTGTTATTGCATTCAACACGTTAGACATTTAGGCCTCTAGATGGGATGTATGACATTACAACGCATGCTTTTACCACGCATGCCTTTACAACGCTATTTTTACAACGCATGCCTTTACAACGCATAGTGCTTTGGGGCGCTGGATAGTGAATAGTTTAATTTACTATTCCAACTCCAGTCCCCGTGGATAGTAGGGAAGGTGTTGGATAGTAAATTAAACCTATTCCCTATCCTAGAGCGCCCCCCAGCGCAATGCGTTGTAATGGTTTGCATTGTAAAAGTTGCGTCGTAAAGGCACTGCGTGGTAAAAGTTGCGTTGTAAAGGATGTTTCCCCTCTAGATGTGTTGTATTTAATTAACACTTGCAAGAATGTTTTTCACTGCTTTTTTGCCAGGGTACACAATGTGTGATCAGAATCTCTGAAACAGCCCAGTCTACCTAAGTCAAACATTAGTGCTCGATGACACAGATTCTGTGACACATATTTAGACTAAGAATCTTGTGATCTAGGACTGGAAATTAAATCCTGGCTTCGATGCAATTCTTTCCAATCTTTTGAAATTAAAGAAGGTACTGCTTGTAGGAACACCATGACTTCGAAGAAGATGTATAGCTCCAAGAAGACGTGGTAGCCACCCAAAAAACTATTTTCCAGGTAAGGATGTCTTTGTCAAAAGAGAATACAAGAACTGATGGCTCGAATGCTTGAATTAATCTACGCCACTGGTAATTACTCTGCGACTCATTTCAGTCCATCATTTTTTTGCCCACTATGCCACCTCTGATTAGACCTAGCCATATACAAATCAGCCTTGTTCCTGCTCCAATACGAACAGTCCAGACCAAACTGCCAGGCCAGATCTTCTGTGAGCTGGAACACAGGCAACTCAAGACTGGTTTTGATCTATTTGGATCACTCCAGTCAGACGGACCTTGGTTTCAGTTGAACAATGACCTTACGTCCCAGATCTGGGCAAATTCAGCATTTAGGGCACCCCAATGAAGAATTACAAATAGTGATGTGTCAAACGAGTCCAGTGGTTCAAAAGGCCTATGCATAATTCCATTTGGGCGGACTGCAGACGGGTGTAAGGCTGCATAATATGGAACCCAGATGGGTATTAGGTCAGGAAATGCTAGTTTCTGAGTTTGTGGCATCTGCTACAGTGTAGTTAACCAATCGGGATTTATGTTGACTTATGGACTTGTTACATAGCTATGAAGGGAGTAAAATCAATCTGAATGTGATGATCAAGAAAACTAGAATATCAAAAGAGAACACTAAGTAATTTAGAAGGGAGCGGACAGAAAAAGTCTAAAAGAAGAGTTTATAAATATCAGATTTGCAGTCTCAAATTGAATCAAAGATGAACTATAGCCCTTCGGAAGTGGAAAACTCAGTGAATTAATGGCTGGCCATATCATAGAAGATTTGGCTGGTCATGTATTTTTATCTTTGTAAACTCCACTACGTTTGATTAAATGATTTTGTATCATATTTATGTAATAAAAATAGTATTTTATAATATTCTGAAGTGAAGCTTTGTTCTTTTGCCTCCCTTCTAAAAGTAACCCCCTGTTTGGGGTGTTACAGTGGAAATACCATGTACAATAGGGAATGCCGAGACTATGCTGCACAGATTTGATGCTATTATTGGAACAAGGCCCGTAAAAGGGAAACACAGCCTGTCATTCAGAGTGTTTCGGCTGTCTCTCACGGTTTATTGGATCCAAAACCCACTTGTTTTTGCTCCGATTAGGATTCAGACGTGATCAACTAAAAATCGATTCTTGCATCTTTCTGCCCTGCCACATTACCCAAATTGATACCCGATCTCTCCTTGATCAATAACTCCATTTTGCCCCTAGACAAGTTGTGCCTTGGATTACTCCAGTTTTCTCCTATCTTTCCAACTCCATGAAATGTACTATCAATCATGCCCCTTTCCTGTGGCAGTGAAAAAGAGCCACTTCGTCTATGCAACATTTCCTGCATAGGACTTTGTACAGTACTCTTATATCCACCACCTTCCAAACGCCCTGAACGACATTTTACTAAGAACTCCTATTGATGACGTAATATAATGTAATGTAATGTAATTTGTACTTGTAAAGCACACTAATACCCCAACTGGGGTGTCCTGGTGCTGTAACGCATACTGCTGTGGAACCCTTCCTGGCTTTTCCCTGTAAAAATGTCCACTCCTGTGCACCCCCAAGGTGAAGCCAGGCATCCCAGCGCTGTTGGGGCCGTTGTGGAGATTAAGCAAGCTATTGCCCAGAGTTGCAGAGTGGAGCCATGATTAGAATAGGCACCGAGGCGAGAATTATCAGGTCCGAGGAAATTGAGCCCAAGAGCCGCCGAGGCGGGAATTGAACCCTGGTCCCGGGCCAGAGCTCTGCATCAGGGTCTGCCGCTCTAACCATTGAGCCACACTTCTCCACAATGCGGAAGGCCTCATTCACCATTGATCCTAGATTGAGTGGGTTAATGGTATTTGAGAATGGATGGAGTATACTACCACAACTATCCTCATCTATTGTCCTATCATTTCAGAATCTGTCCAGCATCAGAAGGTCGGGTCTGATGTTCTATTTCAAAGAAGTGCTCTAATGACAACAGCAGTTACACATGTATGTGCCTTGACGAAAGACCCAGTGCCAATGGAATGACTGGTGAATAATAGGTTTACATGGGGATGAGTCCTGGTCACTCAAGGAAACTAATGTGCAGGGGTTCTGACAGCAAATTTTAAAAAAAAGGTATTTTTGTTTTGGAGAATCTTTTGGCAAGCTCTGTCTGCATTTACATGCAGCTCTCAACCAGGTGATAGATAGGAAGAGATGGGGGAACAGAGTAAGTTGCACATTCATTGGCAAGGTTTTTCTTAAATGGTGGTACTGCCAACTTCCATAAAAATGTGCACCCATGTTTGAAAAAGTTTAAACTGACTTGCTGCCAATAGTAGAACTGTAACCTGCATCAGCCACGAATATGGTTTACATTTTTGTTACTAGTGAAGGTTGTTCTCTCATGACCTCGGTTGGCATCGAGTCGTATTGTTTCTGTGACAATCAACTATATGAGAAAAGCTGCAAAAGTGATTACAGGGGAGTGTAAACTTGAGTCATGCTCACACTTGCCAGGTTTGTCCCTGAGATTTCAGGGTCAACCCTCATCGACTGGGATTCAAAGTCTATTAATTTTTCTTTTGTAATTGTTTATAAGACCTTTGAAACTTGAACTGACATGAAAGGTGTTTTCTTAGACACATGTAATTAGGAATGTCCCACATTGAAAGCTGTGTGACCGGTTTACAGTGCAGAATAGGAAATTACAAACAAGTGCCACGCCTGGTAAGGAAATAATATTTTTTCACAACCTCTCAGAAGGGGTGCATTGTGGGAGCTGTTCATTTCTGTCCAATAATAGGCAATGCCTTTGTCATATATGGTGCAGGTTCCTCTGTACAACTAAAACCCAATATAAAAAGAGGCTGCTGTGAACACAGTACTTTACGAGGATTCACCCTTATCTATTCTTAGGGCTCTCAAATCACAGTGCGTGGATTGGCTTTGCACCCCTGTGCAACCAGACCAAGGCCATCATGCAGGGGACAGACCTCCATCCCAGCATTCACAATCTATCATCATGTCAACCCCCGTTACGTACAGGGCCAGCGGTGACTACCGATGGAGCTACCTGGTTTAGCTATAGGGGAGATGGGCCGAGGATTCCCTCCTTGGTCGTCACCTACCCAGTCGGTCTTTAGACAGATTTCCTTTCGTCTCTCCTTGTTGTCTCTTCCCTTATCCTCCCTTTCTCACCTCCCCTTCCCCCCCTCCACTACTTTTCTCTCTTCTTTCTCTCCTCTCCTAATGTATTGCCTATTTTTTGATGTAATGTGTAATTGTTGATCTTTTTCTGTTACATTGTTGAATCTAATGTAAAGCGCTCTGATACCTTCGGGTCTAGCCAGCGCTATATAAAACTCCTTAAATAAAATAAAATAAATAAATACAAATAAATAAATACAAATGAGTTTTGGGACAGCATGGAGATGTCCAAGGCACTATTCCCTTCACCCCTGAGGCCCGAGGCTTGCACATGCAGGGCGTAACCGGCCAGAAACCTAACACATATGAGGCAACAAAGCATTTGTGCATCACACAGAGTCAAAAAGGGGAAGAAAGTCCTTTCCGAGTCTTTTTCCTATGAGACTTGCAAGGGTTCACAGTGCGTGGACTGAGATTGGTAATTTTAATTAATGCAATGTGAACTGAGACTTCATTCCAAAAGTCAACTGTGCTGGCTTTGGTAATGTAAGGTATTTTGTGCCTCGAGCCCCAGGTTGGACAATGTTTCACAGAAGGTTGTATTGCTTTACTCGCCTCTTCGTATCCTCTAAGTGGCTACTAGGAATGTATTCATATGTTGCCATTTAAGAGCTGTGAGCATTGTGTTCTAGGACGCTTTATGCTTAGAGAGGAGATTCCAAAGAGTCCAGCTCACTCTGCGATAGCTCAAAGATGGGTCTTGGCTGGTTCTGCCTTTCTGCTCTCATGTGGGAGGCTGTCACAACCAAAAAATGCTAGAGTGAGTAGTAACAGTTTCTAGTTTTAATGTAACCTCTGCTGATCACACTGTGTAATATCTTAGCTCACAAGGGTTAGTGACGTCATAGCCTGCCATGTGTTGTCTGCAGCACAGTTCTATTTACCAGTAAGCAGTTTGCAAGGCTCTTTTCTGCGGTTCGTTTTTTGTGAATATCCCTATCATGTGGTGGTGTTTGAGTGCACGGCTCCATGTTGAGTTCTGCCCAGAGCCCTTTCTAGTCATATGCCTTCTACATTGCATCTGCACGACCTACGCTAAGGTGCCTCATTAGCACAGTTCCCTAATACTGAGAGTTTGCACTTGTGCCAGGTTGTGCATACTTTGGAGAACTGCCCGCGTGCTTGTGTGGGTCTTGCATGAGAAGAGCTATTGATTGATACACTTTGGGATATCACTTGGACACCATAGTTCTTAACATGTGCCCAAAGGTCTATTGAATGAACCGCATAATGAAGATAATACATCATTGCCGCTAGGAAACTATAAATTGCAGCAAGAGCAACAAAAGGCAATGGAAGATAACTGGGAGACAGCTTTGAGTTTTGGACCAGGTCTGAAGACTTCTCTTGTATTGGTCTGTGGTATCAGTTTTGGGTGCAAGTGTATTATAGAAACTTGGGATATCAATCTGTTCTGGTATGTTGTTGTGTACATTGGTATGTGCACCATTCACCATAGTTACAGCAATAATGCCACAGCTAAACGTGTTCTTGTCTGAGGGTAATCTAGTTACAATCTAGAAGCAGAAGCATGCAGAAGCCTCCAGGAAACTGCTAGGTGGATAGATATTTATGGCATATGCACAATAATGCAAAATGATGATTTTCTACAAATAAACCTATTTCTTGAAAGACAAAAATTCTTCACGAATTCATAAGAAGGAAATTCTCTACTCTGATGGATTTGCCATGGACCAATTATTTTGGTTATTTAAATGAAGCTCTTATTAGGGATCAGATACACCATTGTACCAATCACTCTAACGTGGAAAATACATTTTTGCAAGAAAATCTAAATTCTAACAGGGTGATGAGCACACAGCGAGGAGACGGTTGGCCATGTAGATGCAAAAAGGGAGGTGTGTGCTGTGAACAGGCTTGGAGGAAAGATTGGGGTGAAAGCTCAAGTAGTAAGACAGTCAACAGGAGGATTTCTGGAGATAATGGTTTGTAATTGTCCCAGGTGAGGTAGGACAGGTTCGTTCAGTGAAAGAGATTGAGTAAAGCGATTAGGATTTTTTTTACTACATGAGCATGGTGACTTAAGAAAATGCTGTTAAAAGTGGAAAACAAGGAGGTTGTGGTGATTCAGAATGCCCTTACACCTTTATATAGAAGCAGAAATGTGTGTGCAGGCTCAGCGATTATGGGTTGGAGGCAGAAGGCCTCCCATTTGTGGGAGCAAGTAAATGTTTCTACCCTCCGGTACAGAGGGTGTAAACAAGCATACAATACATAGATTGGAATGTAATAGGACATATCTACATATCAAGGGAAGGAGGTACGTTATTTATTTTATTTGAAAAGTTTTATAAGTGCGAACATGACCCTAGCGGGGATCAGAGCTTTATACACAGAGTAAGAAGCATGCATGAACTCAGAACAGTTGAGGTCAACATTGTAAAACAACAAGAAGTAAACAATCAAAGTCAGATACAGGGTTTTTCATATAGTGCAAAATATTTCCCGTAACATTCAGTAAAACAATCATATAGTGGCTGGTCACAGTATAGTAGAGTAAATGGCAAATCTGTAATTGGCCAAAGAAGTATTCTTCTATTATAGTTCCGAAAGGGCCCTAGAGTAAAATAACAATTTAACATCCAATCAAAAATAAATAGCGAAAGATACATTGGGATAAATGTCAAATCTGTCAACAAGGGGACTAGAGAAAGACTACATGATGATGCAGTTAATGTCCACTCAGGAAAAGTCATTTGGCCTGTTTCTTGAAATAGGTCGTGGAGGGATTGGTTCTCATCTTCTCATCTCGGGTAGGAAGAGCGTTCCAAATTCTAGGTGCAAGGCCGGAGAAATCAACCTTGAGAAGCAGTAGTAATTGGGAAAAAAGTGGGTACTAAAAATATCATGTCTAAAACTTAGCAAATTCTCCTCACCCTCTAAAAATGTCTGAAGCGAAGTATTCATCAGTGATTAGTGATACAACAGAAGAGCACAACGGTTCCACTAACTCACTATTTCTTCTAAAACAAGGAGATAGATCTGCTCAATGGGCGAAGGACTGATAGCGGAGATAGAGTCATCTGCATGGTTGGTGCGTGCCATAGATGCTACGCACCGGGCCTTGCAGTGGATTTGATAGACCTAAATCCATTATATTTTGGTGGATCGGCGCTCCTTGCCACACACTGGAGAGATATTGATTTTGCTGGGGTGGAACGTCTAGTTGGTGCCATTGAACTCTTAACCATCAGAAAAAATGACATCTTTAGTCCTGTCCAGTAACAGAATTTCATATACTTTTGAGGCCTAGCACTTTCAAAAACGACTATTTGTTTGGCCTCCTAGCCTTTCATGTTCCAATGCTTAATGGGCAGGTGCTGATAGGGCAGAATTATGTTTTCTATTGTGAAACATAATGGACATTGATGGGTTGCAGAACACAATCGTGCTTAAGGCTACATTGTGAACAAGGAGAGACCCAAGCACAGTGTGGTTGGCTTTGTAAGAAAAACATCTAGGACATAAACTGGATGATTTATGTGGTACACAATGCAATGTTTGTAAATGCCTTTGCAGAGAAGTTAGAGAACATAATGCTTTTGAGGGTATTAATGAAGTGCTGTGGGATGGGACACAAGGGAAATACAGGCAGCAGGTGCAAACAATGAATCGTCTACGCCTTTATGTGTGGGGCTGTCCATTGGTAGTATACACATGTATCTCTTCTTAATACATCAGGGCAGTCGTATAATAGCAAAGTAAGTGGATAGGGACAGCAAGTGGTCCCGGAGGGTATTTTTGTTTTAATACAAAATGGGGTTTGTCTTTCTAATCTGTGCTACGTGCGCTTTCCTAACTCGTTTATGATACTTGCCAGCCATATAGACGGTGCCACTTTGTCTCAGCAGTTAGCAGTCCAGCTCCCACAGGATGGCCTTTCATAAGTCAGCCGGGCAGCGGACAAGCGCAGTAGGTGCGCCAAAGGGAAGCCCGTCTGCGCCCGCCCAGGGGCCACAACCCCAGGTCCTTTTTTGATGGATAGGTCCTTCTTTTCTGCACAAGAACCGTTGGCGCTGCGTCAGGAGCCCTTCCCCCAACTGCAGTCATATTGCGACTGAGGATGGATTTCTGGCTTGTGCGAGGTGTGAGTTTTGCTGCACTTAAACACAACAAGCATAACACAGGGCCCAGGGGTGTGGTTAAGGACTCTAGTCCCCCCTATAAGAGTCCTATGGTGGCCCCCACTGTCTTCCTCTTTTATAAAATCAACTGTCAGTCCCTTCCCAAACACCAGCTGCATATTCTAGATTTTCTAGTGGACAGACAGCCAAATGCTGTTTTTTTTACAGAGACCTGGCTCCATGGGGGTTAGGCTCCTGAGGTGGTAGCAGCTCTTCCGTCCAATTATGCTATGGTTAGGATGGACGGGCAACACAAAATAGGAGGTGGAGTGGCTATTATCTATAAAAACTCCATGGATTGTAACACTGAAGACTTCGTAGCTCCTGACTGCGAAGCTCTACTTTTCAGACTCACAATTTCATTCTCTGGTATTGTGATGTACCGCCCTCCACGCTCGGCTGGAAACTGGGACCATTTTCTCCCTGATCTAGTTAGCCCACACATCCTGAAAGCCGCAAATTTCACTATTCTGGGGAATCTAAACCTTCACCTGGAAGACCCCAAATGCATTATCGTTAACGTGCTTACTGCTGACCTTGGGGCCCTCAACTTGAGACTGTGTAATCATTGCCCCACACATGTAGCCGGGCACTTGTTAGATCCAATTTTCTCTAATCTACCCAACCTAAAATGCGCCCCCCCCCCTTGCCCTTTAACCTGGTCCGACCATCTTGCAGTGCCTTTTACCTTGGAAATTGCCTCCCCCTTCCTCGGACCTACCTGGCATCAGACCGCATAACCAGTAATTGGTCTAAAATGATCGTTCCAATTCTTAACAAACTACTCTGTGATTCTAGACCTGACTTTGATCATATTTCCATCACTGACCAGGAACTTGCCCATAACTGGCTTATGGGAGCAGTGGAAAAATGTCTCCTGCTCTCAGCTAAATACTTGAGTCGTTTTCTGCCACCCGCCCCTTGGTTTAACAATATGCTAACATACGAGAAAAGGCTATGCAAGGTCTTAGAAAGGTGCTGGAGTAAATCCTACACCGAAGATGTCAAAACCGCCTATAAAAATGCTTTAAAAACTTACCACAGTCTCTGTAGATCGGCTTGTGCCGAGTTTCTCTCAAAAGATTTTGAAGGCCCAAAACTGTACTAAAACTCTCTTTAAGGTGGTAAAGCAACTCTCTGACCCAAGGCAGTTGATGACCTCCCCAGTTCTCTCCCATAATCAATGCGAGGAACTCGCTCTCTTTTTCACCCAAAAAGATGCTAATATACACTTTTTGCAGCAGACTCTTCACCAAAATTGGACACCTGGGCCCCTCTGGACACTGTATCAAGACCAGACTGGGAACAGCAACCAGCCCTGGCAATCTGCTAGACTGGCGCAGGGGGATGGGGTAGTTCTAGTGGGCACCGCTCCCACTTTTGTTACAAAAGCGGTCCCACTCCTCCGGCCCACCGGGAAAATGCCTGGTGTGCGCTACGGCCAATCCGGCCCTGCACCATATCTTTCAAATGCATCCTTCACACCATCAAATCAGGCTCTCCTCTTGACCCTCTCCATACCCATCTGCTGCCCCAGCTGGACCCCTCCTTAGTATTCTTGCTAATGGATCTACTTAACACCTCTCTGAAGGAAGGGATGGTCCCACAAAGATTGAAACAAGATATAGTCCTACTCCTCCTAAAGAAAGTGAACCTGGATCCCTCTAACCTCTCTAATTTCTGTCCTATCTCTCTACTCTTTATCAAAAGGAGGGAGAGAGATCAATAGATCAACGGACACTAGTTACCACTTAGGGTGAGTGGAAGGTCCAGTTACAGCATGTGTCCGCGGGTGGTCTGCACTAACAAAGTGGGGGGCTGAACTGTTCCTGCAAAGGAGGAGGGAAAAAAAGGGGGGGGGAAAGACTAAGAAGGACTACGTACACGCTGGCGTGACCAGAGGTGTAAATGTAACACCTGTGGGCATCCCTTTTGTTGGATGTGATTGCCTCACACACCCCGAAGGATGTCATGCTTCATCATCGGCGGTTGCTCCTCGTCGGGGGGGCGGTGCAATCCCCGACGGGCACACCTCAAAGAGGGGCACTTTGGCGGAGATCTTTTGTATCCAACTGCCCTATGGTGAAGTGTGGGTGTGTGGGCGGGGAGGCAACTGAGCCTGAGGTGAAGGTTAAAATGCAGTAAGAGGTACCGGAAACAATTTTATTCTGGTGGTCCCCCTATTGCAGTTAAAATCGTGAAAGTAAGCTCACTCAGTGTCACCTCGTTAGGTAGAGTGACCTATGTAGAGCTCTGAAAAACAACAAGTGGTCAACATGTTTCTCGCAAACGGATTACTATCCTGCGATTCATCAGGACCTTAAAAAGTGAAAAATAAAGAAGAAAATTAACTCAATAACATGCTAGTGTCATGTATATGGTGTGGTATGGGTATACAGTTTACCTCCATGGAAAGTCCTATGCCTAGAGTATGAGAAAGAAAGCAAATGCACATTAGTAATACATTTCTCATTAGAACAGCAAGGATTTGTCAACGCCAGAATGTGAATACAATGCGGCATGCTTGGGGCAGTGTGGGGAATTGTCACTACCTCTCCATGCCAGGTGGTTTCAGCGTGCAGTGTGGTGTGCACACACACTCTAAAACTATATCGGTGAGGGGGTAGAGAATTTAAAAACAATTATAGAAAAAACAGCAGGCAACTATACACACACCATGTTGGCTCAGAGTGGCATCATGACTCTAGAGTGTGCGGGTGGCGACACCTATCATTCAGTGTGTGCTATCAAACCTAAGTGGCTCATATGGTCATGAAGTAATTAGCACCGGACTCACCTAAGGGTTAAGGGCTAAATACCACATGAGTGATCGGCGGGTCAGTACATCGGGGGAAGCCTTCAGACTTGGCTAGAAAATAGACATGTTACAACAAGGGTGAAGAAGAACGCTTCACATAGTTCAGATTATAAAGCGGAGGCGCTGCACAAGATTACAGGAAACCGGTATTGACTAGGCTAGGAAGTAGTCATGTTACACCTAAGGTCTGAAAAGACACTTCACTGTGTTCAGATGTATTTAAATTTATTTTATGTTACAATGCCACAGCGCGGTAAGCATTTTGGCAAAAGGATAGGCGAAAAGAGACAGGGAGCCGGTGTTTGAAGCCTCCACCTGGTCAGGTCTCATGGTGTGCCCACATATTAAAAAGCGGAGGATGCTCCGCTTAGTTTAAATTAACTTTACAAATGGACGCGCTGGCAAAAATAATCAAGGAGGTCGGTGATGACCTTGCTGGAAAGTAGACATACTGCAACGAAGGTCTGAACAACAAAGAGCGGTGTCCATGTACCGTTTGTAAAACGGAAAGCGCTGCACAAGGATTGAAGGCAGCCGGTATTACGGCCATCAACCCGTCATGTCTCAAAGCGTGCTAGCACAGCCAGGGTCCGCCTCTTACCTTACTCTGCCCGTGTCCGCGAGGGATCACCTACCCATCTCCGCCGAGCCCGGATAGATGGTGTAGCACTCGTGGAGTTTGTTTTTAATGGAGCCTGGATCGGGGGTTTCGATCAGGGCCCCGCCTCCCGCCAAAATCACGTGACTCGGGCGGTTGATGGGTCGGCCATGATGTAGTGGTCAAAAGGGCCGTGTAATTCATGTGGAAAGCTAGCATTTAAGGGTTAATTCCATCGTTTATATGGGGACAGAAATTATTATTTCCCGGTAATTCATGACTAATTCCGGGAAGCATTGAATGTCAGCTACTCTTGAATTTAAAAGCAATGTTGATAGAAGCCCAGGTAAAACTTATAATTGATGTGTCAGGATTCATAAATGATGTATAAAATTACGTACAAAATTACGTTCACGGCAAGGGGCTAGTTGGTCACGTGATTTCCAACTAGTATGTTGTGATTGTAATATTAATTTATATGCCCGGCAGGGGGCTATTGGGTCACGTGATTTCATCAGTATCATATGCTAATGGTGTCCCATGTAGATGGTCTAGGACACACCAGCATGGACACAGGTCCATCGACTTTCCACTGATAGCCGGGGGCTGAATGAAGACATCCCGTGGCATTCACTGTGAATCCACACTAACCACCTGGATTTGGTCTGTAAGGCATCCTATTAGCCTCCTTGGTTAACTCCCCCTGGTCGAACCCACCGCGGTACACACTGTCCTACACCCTACTGCTGGTGTGTCCTAGACCATCTACATGGGACACCATTAGCATATGATACTGATGAAATCACGTGACCCAATAGCCCCCTGCCGGGCATATAAATTAATATTACAATCACAACATACTAGTTGGAAATCACGTGACCAACTAGCCCCTTGCCGTGAACGTAATTTTGTACGTAATTTTATACATCATTTATGAATCCTGACAGATCAATTATAAGTTTTACCTGGGCTTCTATCAACATTGCTTTTAAATTCAAGAGCAGCTGACATTCAATGCTTCCCGGAATTAGTCATGAATTACCGGGAAATAATAATTTCTGTCCCCATATAAACGATGGAATTAACCCTTAAATGCTAGCTTTCCACATGAATTACACGGCCCTTTTGACCACTACATCATGGCCGACCCATCAACCGCCCGAGTCACGTGATTTTGGCGGGAGGCGGGGCCCTGATCGAAACCCCCGATCCAGGCTCCATTAAAAACAAACTCCACGAGTGCTACACCATCTATCCGGGCTCGGCGGAGATGGGTAGGTGATCCCTCGCGGACACGGGCAGAGTAAGGTAAGAGGCGGACCCTGGCTGTGCTAGCACGCTTTGAGACATGACGGGTTGATGGCCGTAATACCGGCTGCCTTCAATCCTTGTGCAGCGCTTTCCGTTTTACAAACGGTACATGGACACCGCTCTTTGTTGTTCAGACCTTCGTTGCAGTATGTCTACTTTCCAGCAAGGTCATCACCGACCTCCTTGATTATTTTTGCCAGCGCGTCCATTTGTAAAGTTAATTTAAACTAAGCGGAGCATCCTCCGCTTTTTAATATGTGGGCACACCATGAGACCTGACCAGGTGGAGGCTTCAAACACCGGCTCCCTGTCTCTTTTCGCCTATCCTTTTGCCAAAATGCTTACCGCGCTGTGGCATTGTAACATAAAATACATTTAAATACATCTGAACACAGTGAAGTGTCTTTTCAGACCTTAGGTGTAACATGACTACTTCCTAGCCTAGTCAATACCGGTTTCCTGTAATCTTGTGCAGCGCCTCCACTTTATAATCTGAACTATGTGAAGCGTTCTTCTTCACCCTTGTTGTAACATGTCTATTTTCTAGCCAAGTCTGAAGGCTTCCCCCGATGTACTGACCCGCCGATCACTCATGTGGTATTTAGCCCTTAACCCTTAGGTGAGTCCGGTGCTAATTACTTCATGACCATATGAGCCACTTAGGTTTGATAGCACACACTGAATGATAGGTGTCGCCACCCGCACACTCTAGAGTCATGATGCCACTCTGAGCCAACATGGTGTGTGTATAGTTGCCTGCTGTTTTTTCTATAATTGTTTTTAAATTCTCTACCCCCTCACTGATATAGTTTTAGAGTGTGTGTGCACACCACACTGCACGCTGAAACCACCTGGCATGGAGAGGTAGTGACAATTCCCCACACTGCCCCAAGCATGCCGCATTGTATTCACATTCTGGCGTTGACAAATCCTTGCTGTTCTAATGAGAAATGTATTACTAATGTGCATTTGCTTTCTTTCTCATACTCTAGGCATAGGACTTTCCATGGAGGTAAACTGTATACCCATACCACACCATATACATGACACTAGCATGTTATTGAGTTAATTTTCTTCTTTATTTTTCACTTTTTAAGGTCCTGATGAATCGCAGGATAGTAATCCGTTTGCGAGAAACATGTTGACCACTTGTTGTTTTTCAGAGCTCTACATAGGTCACTCTACCTAACGAGGTGACACTGAGTGAGCTTACTTTCACGATTTTAACTGCAATAGGGGGACCACCAGAATAAAATTGTTTCCGGTACCTCTTACTGCATTTTAACCTTCACCTCAGGCTCAGTTGCCTCCCCGCCCACACACCCACACTTCACCATAGGGCAGTTGGATACAAAAGATCTCCGCCAAAGTGCCCCTCTTTGAGGTGTGCCCGTCGGGGATTGCACCGCCCCCCCGACGAGGAGCAACCGCCGATGATGAAGCATGACATCCTTCGGGGTGTGTGAGGCAATCACATCCAACAAAAGGGATGCCCACAGGGGTTACATTTACACCTCTGGTCACGCCAGCGTGTACGTAGTCCTTCTTAGTCTTTCCCCCCCCCTTTTTTTTTTTTTTCCTCCTCCTCTCCAGGAACAGTTCAGCCCCCCACTTTGTTAGTGCTATCTCTCTACTCCCCATCCTTTCAAAAATTCAGGAGAACTATGTCAATGGCAAATTGTGTTCCTTTATGGAAACCCAGAATTTTCTTTATCCATCCCAGTCTGGGTTCAGGACGGGCTACTCTATTGAATCCATCCTTTTGGGGGTGACAGAGACGCTAAGGCACTGCTTGGACAAGGGTGAGACTGTGGCACTCATCCTTTTAGATCTCAGCGCTGCCTTTGACATGATGTCTTACCAGATTCCTTTAGGGGAAATCGCAGACACTGGGTCTTGAGGGAGTGACCCTTAAGTGGTCCCACTCCTTTCTCAAGGACCAAACCTTCCAGGTCTCCTCCTCCTCGACCAGGTCTAATTCCCACGTCTCACCCTGTGGAGTACCCTTTGTTGTTTAACATACATATCTGTCCTCTAGCGGAGGTGGGTGAAGACACTGGGTTGTCTCTTTTTTCCTATGCAGAGGACACCCAGATCCTGTTCTCCCTCTCGCCGATGAAGGGACACGGGCCCTCTGACCTCAGTGCAGGCTTGAGCAAGATTTCCCATTGGATACAGCACAATTTGCTTAAGTTTAACGGGGCCAAAACCAAAGTCATGATTTTAGGCAAAAGACCTGATCTCTAGGGGCCCCAGCACTTGCCCGCTGAACAGGGTGCCCCGCCCACTCCTTCTAACAGTGTTAAAAACCAGGGTTTCCTCATGGACGAATCACTATCCATGAAACAACAAGTGGCCAAGGTGACGTCCACCTGCTTTGCTTAAGTGGCTAAAAAGATCATATGGCTGATCCCTTTTTCAGCTCACAGGTCGGTGATCCAAGCCCTCGTCATCACTCGACTAGACTATGGCAAGGTCTTATTCTTGGGAGCTGATAAAGCCACTATCGACAGACTACATCTCGTGCAAAATGCAGCAGCCAGGCTCCTTTATCGCCTTCCGAAGTGTACTTCGGTCTCCAGCATTCTCCGTGACCTACACTGGCTGACGATGTCATACCATGTTAAGTTCAAAGCCCTCTGCTATATGTTTAGAATTAAAACAGGATCTGCTTCTAAATACCTCCGGGACTTAGTCCATCTTGATCATCCCTCCCGACCCCTGAGATCCGCTTTGCAGACTCGGTTTATGGTACCAAAAACCCAGCTTGCGTGCATGAAAGGTCGTTCCTTTTCCTGTTTAGGGACAACAACATGGAACGCCCTTCCAGAAAGGTTCAGCATCTCTCCTAGCTTTACGTAAGGGCCTAAAGACTTGGCTTTTTAAACTTTGCTAATGCTTCTCCTTGTCATTCCCCTACTCTTACCCTGCACCGGGAAACCCTTTGGGGTAGCTGTGCGCACTAAATGTTCTGTAATAATAATAATAATACAACTTTGAGGTGGAATATTTTCCAGGCTTGATAAAGAATTCCTCTGATAGTCAGTTTAGCCTCCTTATAAAGGATTTGAAAAAGTAGATAGAAGAATCAGAAATTATGTGGAGAGACTATGCTGTAGGAAGAATGAATAAGGGTGATGTAGCTGGCAAAGGTTATTTTGGCTGTGACGGAGGATTAAAGCACAGGTAGAGGAAAGCTCACTAGCGACAGGAAGGAAGTGCCACCGGAAAATGTAAAGGGAAGGTGATTGATTTAGCACATAAGGATCGACATGTTGAGGCCAAGGCTATAGGCTGAATTAAATACGCTGCCATTGACCAAATGAAGGTATTGAGAAGAGTTACCCTTTCACCAACAGACATTCCAGACGACTCTTGGGTAAAAATGGGATTAGACGTAGTTGACTCGGTAAATAGAGCAATATAGAAAGATAACCTTACAGGAGGAATGCTGGACAAATGTAAGTATTACTGCAAGAGTAGATATACATTTCCTTAAAGAGGGACTTACAGAAGAGGCCACTCACAGGCACTTTGTTACAGCAGTGGAATGCACCTGAGGAGATGGAGAGCTTCAGGAGCTAATATGTGCAGGCCTACATAATTCCCAAAGAATCAAGTTGGTGGATATAACAAACTACACAATCAAAGAGTGTTTGTAGTTATAATATGAACAATCTAGCATTGAAGAGAGGCAATGCAGGTCTATGGTCATCCCACAAAATACCAAATGAAGTATGGGTCTGTAAGCATTTCTGTCGCTCAAAGGCAGAAAGCCACAATTCAGAGGATCACTTGAGTGGTTGAAAGTGGCTGTAAGAGTGAATGGGGATCATGCAGTTTTATAGTAATTTGTTAGAATGTGGGAACACTAAGGTTTTCTTGGCACGAGAAGAACCAGATATGTCTGACTGTACCTTGAATGGCAGGGGTAAAAGACTGAAATGAATGGGAAGCTAGTCATCATTTTGATAGAATGCTTACATTTGCCGAGACAGGCGATAGATCTCATGATGTCTGACAGCAAACTCCACAGCTTGGCAATACCATCAGATAAACTATACCATGCCACTCATTATTTGGCAACTTTTTAAATACCCAGTAGATTAGCAGTGTAGGACATTACAGCTCTAGAAGGGTGATGTATCTTAATACAGTTCTGTATAAACCATGGAGGGTATACTTACATTGTCGTATAAAGACCCATTCACAAACTAGGATGTGCACTTTGCATGTCATTTCTTTGCAAATGGGTGTCAAATGTGTTAAGCATCCTATATAATAATAGCTTGCTACACAAATCGTCCATTAACAGAATGGGTCGCCAAACGATCTGCTTAATGAATATTAATTAAGAAGGTTGCAATTTGTGATCCCCTATGATTGTCTGCAAATGCAGGGCTTCAGGAACAGAACACCCCAATCCCTACAACTGCACTCTCAAAGGGGAAACATTCCCTTTTTAAAACGCATCCAGTGTTCATAAAAAGAACAGGTCCTTCATCCTATGGGTATTGATCTACTACACTGCCTAGGACTTCTGCCAGATCCCCCTCCCCTCAAGGGTGACAACATCATTCCAAAGGAAAGCTATGCCATAGGGGCAGCATCGCCATTGCAAATCAGTTACCATCCCAACTCGGGTTTAGGGAACTGATCAATGGTTTGCGACCTCAACTGCACTTATCATTAATTCATATCTTTGCAACTAGCAGAGAGGAAGAGGACTCCCCTTTCACACCCCCTACAAATTGCAGGTGAATAGGATTGCAAACGGCACTTTTCCATGTTATAAAAGTGCTTTTGTACATTATAAAAACCCCTTTTCTGGCAGCAAATCCTGTGACTTTGGGAATCACAGGGTTTACTACCACAAAAGGGGCTTTGCACATCTGGCCCACAGACTCTTAAATTGGATGCGCTTTCTGAGAGGATTTAAATGGCAGAATATAATCTACAGAAATATCGTCTGTCTTAAGTATTGTGTGTTAAAAATGATTAAAAAAATGTATCCCACTGTGTGTAGATTTTTTATTATTAACCCGAATTGGGTGATACTTTTGTAAATGACATTTAGAGTACAATATTTATTTGAGACAAAATTCTGACAAAGATATTTTGGTACCATACTCTAATAGGGGGCTAATCAAGAGACCAAAGAAGATGCAGAGAAGGCCTAAATCTGGAAACTCCTAGTACCAGCCTTGCGGCTAGATCCTGAACAACTTAAAAGTATGTAATTCAGTAGACCCAGGTAAAGTACGTTCGCATAGTCCAATTTGAAACCAATAATCACTGTGATAGCCCATCTTTTCTCAATCTCATTGAGGAAAGGCAAACTTTTCCTTGACAGCATAAGAATGGGGATAATAAAACAAAGCACCTGGGGCCTTATGTACTAAAAAGAGATTTGGTAAAATGTGGCCGCAATTGGAGCACTGACTTTTACGGAATCTATTTGTATGTTTTCAGCTGCTCTATCTACGAACAGGTCAGTTTATAAAATACCGAATTGTAGTGGGTTACAATTCAATTTAACTCATAAATATTTATAAGGTAGGTTGCAAATTGCGATCCACTGCCAGGGCTGGACTGGGAACCGAAACTGACCCTGGCAAAGATCTCCGCTGGCCCGAGGGAGGGAGATGTGCTATCAGAAAGCTTTGTGATGCTTTTCGCTTTTTGTTGCAGGAGGCCTAAATTGCAGCTATGCTGCAAAACCGAACCCCAGGGGTCTAAAACCGGCCCCCACCCTGGTGGCCCATAAGGAGACGCCCGGCGCCCACTACGGCCAGTCCAGCTCTGCCCACCACGATTGGCTAGAATCATAGGTATGATGGCCTACTGGGGTCAGCAGACCACAAGGTCTGCAACTGCTTTTAAATAAATCATTTTTTTTTACATGCAGTTCGTTTTTCTAAAATAAAAATGTTATGCATTTTAAAAGAAAACTTAAACTTTTACAAACATTTTTTAGGAGCAGGCAGTGGCACCAAGGACACCTACTTACTCCTAAAAATGTTTTTGTTCACATTCACAAAGGGGAAGGGATCCTTTGGCGATCGTTTACTGTTAGCAAATGAGTTACCACCTTATTTGAGGTGGAGGTTAAAATATGAATGTTTTGCACCTGGATTACAATTGTAAAACGTAATATATGTAGAAAAATGATTTGGTAATTAGAAGAGACACCCTTAACATGCCCCTTCCAAATACCGATTTTTTATGTTTTCCTAAACCCATTGAACGAGTCAGAAAACTAATTCTGAATCATTCAAGAGGCTTAGCACATTTCAAAAATGTTTTTAGAGTTTGCAAACCTTCAGATTTACCTTATCAGAGGTTTGCAAACCCAAAATCCCTTTGAGTATGAGGCTTATGCTTTCGAAAAACTGATTTTGACTCACAGAATTTCGACTTCCTCTACTGGCGGCTGAAAGAGAGCCCCACTATGTAGGTGAACAGACGTTAAGCCAAAGATTTGTTCTCCCATTATGACCAATATTTAAATTTTTCTGCATTGCACTTAAACCAGTTGCTGCTATATGGATCTCCTATATTGTTGGATATGTATGCCTGCTGTCCGAGAAACTCTGAGCCAAATAAGCAGCTATGTATGGTTACGGTTCCCACATATACATTGAACAGGTGAGGAGATCGGGGATAATCTAAAGCTTTAAGCGGGGAATGTCTGGGGCTTTTTACAATCTGTCAAGAATGAGAAAAGTCAAGTCAAATCAGTATCGACAATTCCAGCTGCTCTCAGATGGTCTGATATTATGTCATTGTACATGTTGTCAAACCATACTAACAGATCTAATAATATCAATGCGTTGATGGTTGACCCTCTCGCAGTCCACTTCCAATTTAAGATCTTTAAGTACAGCTAGCAACAGAGATTCTATGTGGAGGGTGGGCGAAAACCTACTTGAGTAATAAATTTGCAGACGGCATATTGTTACCTAATTGTTTAGCCACATGATTTTCTAATAATTTAGAACCTGCAGGTAGAAGGTATATGGGACAATTATTGCCCCATCGCGCCCCGTCGCGCGCACTACCTTCGTAGTGCTGCGCACGTCCGTTGGCCGACGCAGCCCCACCCACTCCGCTGAACCGCCGCACCATGGTGGAATTGCCGCCGCGGTTAAGCGGTTAGAGCAGAAAACATTATTCTGGACGCAGATGGCCGTTATGTGGTCCTGAAGCGTCAACTTGATGGTCGGCACATTCTTCTAGGCTTCATTTACGCCCCCAACTCAGAGAAACCCACATTCCTATACACCCTATCGGACACACGGTCCTCTTAGAGTGGGTTATCATGGCTTATAGGGGGGAGACTTTAACAGGGACCTTGATACTACTCTTGACTGCGCCTTCCCCCCACTGCTCTGCACCCCTGCCACATCCATCGCTCAGGCATTACATGACTGGCTTCAGCACTGGCAGATGCTGGATATCTGGTGTTTCCATAATCCAGACACAAAGGTACATTCTTTTCTCTCCTGTGCGCACAATCTGCATGTCCGCATAGACAGGCTAGTTGGGACCTTCTTCTTGATCCCTGCTATCTTATACATTGACTATGTGGGTCACACGCACTCTGATCATAACACTCAGACACAACAGCTCACATGGGAAGTATACCCCCCTCCTATTCCTAACTGGCGCCTACAGCTCATGACACTGGAAGACCCCCGCTTCAAAGCTTCATTTGGTTTGGCCATTGCAGAGTATTTTTAACATAATGCTGACACGGCCCCAACCAAATTAATCAAATGGGATGCATTCAAGGTGACAACACGTAGATACCCCCTGGGGACGCAGTGGTCCATGCGGCGTTATCTAGAAAGGGACATCTCTAAAATTGAGCGTTCGCTTGTAGACCATGGGATTCCGGCGGCACGTAGCCCCAGTCATTCGCGTCAATTAGCAGATGCACAAAAAACGCAAGCCAGGTTATTGGAAAGGCCTCGTAGTCTTAACTGCGCATCTCAGTCAGCCCGCACGCACTGGCCAGCTCCTGCCATGGCTCATCTGTCTGAATGAGCCTTGACCCCCATAACGGCGGTCCGCTCTACCCACCCTTTACACCCAGCACAACATGCATGCTAGGCTCACACACCACTTCTCAGGTTCATATCAATGGGTCTCCGGCACGCATCCAGATGCCTTACAGTCATTCTTTTCCATGCTGTCGCTACCTTGCATTACTTCAGACCAGCGTGCTGAGCTCGACAGCCCTATTATGTTGCTCCAAATTCAGGACACAATCACAGCGCTGGCCACAGGCAAGTCTCCAGGCCCCCTGCTGCTGCAGAGTTTTACAAAGCATATGTACCCCTTCATGCCCTCATCTGCTAACAATGTTTGAGGAAGCCATCTCCATAGGCACTATTTCTGCCTCCCGAGGTGCGACTTGCATCGCTCTTGTATAGATAAGGAATGAGCCCCCTGATGGAAAGCCCAAGACGTGCCACATAATGCGAGCTTTAGGCTCATTCATCTCTACATTATACACATGGCCTACATGACCCCTGCAAACACAAACCTCAATTGCCATAGAGCGGATGCCTCTTGCCCTCGCTGTAATCTGTTGGATGCAGACCTACTCCATATGCTATGGGCCTGCCCAAACTTGCACAGCTACTGGCTCAGTATTACCTCCTGTTTGTACCAGTGCACACGACGTCCAGATCTACACAAATGGGAAATATTTCTATTGGGTCTATATTGCAGGCACATGAAGCACAGAGCTACCTCCTGCTTCCTAGACTTAGGATTTCTTGTGGTCAATGTAGTATCGCTCGCAGATGGAAGTCACCTGAACCCCCACCACTGGCCGCCTGGATGCGCTCGATGCTTGTTTGGGCACAGATAGAGAGCGGTGCCCAACATAGGGAGGACTACCTTGGCTTAAGGAAATACCCTACTGCTGTTTACTGGGACACCATTTAACCGAACTTCACAAGCTAGACAACAGTGTGGACTCCTCATAGGGAACCACAGGCAAAACGTTTGTCATTACGGTCGATCCACCATCTAACACTGTTGGGCAATGGAACATCTTCCAAGCGCACGTTTCCATTTGCCTCCATTGTGTGCAAATCCTGGTGGTGTCATAAACACTTCCGTTTCCTGGGTTGGATGAGGGAATCCGCTGGGGTCTGTAGTCACTAGTTTTTTCACGGTTTTGAGGAGTTACTGTTTACTTATTTCTTTTTGCAAAATGAAGCTGTTCTTACAATTGTCAACAATTGCGCCCAGCTACCTCGCTGGTACGTTTTATCCATGGACCCACCCGCTAGTGTACAAATGGCATTATGCCCTTACCGACAAGCTGGTCAATTTGATGCTTGCATAATTTTTGTATTGCAAATTAGAAAACTCAATACACAGATTCGAACAAAAAAAGTTAAGTTGCATATTTCACTAGAGAGTGGACATTTGTAGAATCTAGTTTTATACCCTTTTATATCGTCAGGGAGAAATTAAACCAGGGGTTGGTAGTCAAGCAGGAGATGGTGCTATGAGTATTAGAATATTTATACGGAACAGCAATACCACATCAGTGACGCAGTGAGTATACTGTAAGAATGTAAGGGTTTACCTGTATATATAAACTTTGGGTTTAATAGTCATCCCCAGGCAGGCACAGACTGGCTTGCCTTTGTCTGCAGTGCCCGTCATTAAGGAAGGCTGCTGTTGTTCTTGGCAATGGTACAACGTCTACTAAACAAGAGAGAGGTGCTCCACAGACCAAGGGGACAGAGCACCGTATACACAGTAAAACAATTCTCGCCTTGGGAAAACAATCAGACCTATATGAACGTATTCATCAACATTCATCACTCTTCTTTCAAGACACAGGCACTACCAATCATCAAATGGTACCACTTCCACATTGAATTTACACAAAGCTTTAACTATATAAAACAAAGGGATGCTATGCGACAATCCATTCTTTTAAAAATCCATATCAAGGAGGGAAGGGAAGGAAAGGGAAGGAATGAAGGAAGGAAGGAAGGAAGGAACTACTCAGAGTGGGTCAGCAATCCTTTGGATGGGTGCGATCTCAGGGTGGCACAGAGACACCAGAGAAGGTGGGTCACAAAAAAACTTTCAATATAAATATGCCTAATAGGTGACCTAGGTCAAACTGGGGGCCTAGTTAAATGCCACAGAGGGCAGGAAAATAGGCTGGATGTGCATATGGCCTGTAGAAGGCACTATTGGGCAGTGACCTGTACAGGTCAGAAAAAAAAATGGATGTCGCTTGTTAAGCATTTTTTTTAAATAAAATGTTTCCTAAGTCGGATCATGGCCATTAGTTTGAGAGGAAAAAGAGGGTAAGTCATAAAAAGAGTTGAACTTATGCCTACATATGTCAAATAAGCAGTTCTCTGTTAGCACAACCTTTGTGCCCTGCATCAATAATTGCTTACAAGCTTCGCACTTTCACCCCAACACAAGTTGCATAACTGAAGAACTTGGCTCCTCTCTCAGGCTGGCACATTGACACTGCCAAGCCTCTACGTGGGTTCATAGCCCAGCACCGGCTGGAGAACCTGCTTATTTTAAATGCATGGGTTGAAGTACTTACATAAGATATCATCATATACCTGTTCGGCAAAATATCAGCATGTGCTACATAAATGCGCCTCATACTTTTGGGAAAGACGGATCCTTTTAGCCAGTTGCATCCATGATGCACCCCAGACTGCGGCACCCACCTTCACAAGCCAGATCTGTCCACCCATAGCCAGACAGCTGAAAAGTCTTGAGAGCAATGAAGAACTTTCCAACTCGATGATGTAGACCAGACTTATGCACAGATTATGAGTGGGCTGGGAGATTCTGGCCCGTGGGTAAACCGCTGTTTGCAGAAAGGACGCTATAATGATTTTTTTATCTAGGGACGTTAATCTACCCTGCTGCTCTGTACTCCAGAATCACTAACTCATCAAGATGCACCAAACCCTAAGGCCACCAACCTATTCTATTCTATGATTCTTGTAGAGCGCATGGCTACCCGT
The DNA here is from genome assembly GCF_964261635.1 of Lissotriton helveticus. Lineage (NCBI taxonomy): Eukaryota > Metazoa > Chordata > Amphibia > Caudata > Salamandridae > Lissotriton > Lissotriton helveticus. Next base: position 1,102,107,868 of record NC_136071.1, on the reverse strand, counting down.
AGGGCTTCCAGCACTAGGAGCAGTCATCATAGTAGCCAAGATGCCAATAAGGGGGGAAGATTTGTTACTACAGAGCCAGGTTTTCAAGGATTTAGGAGAACGGAGTTCGTTGGCCAGCTGACGCAGTTCAATTGGAAATGTATTCCAAGGTTTTAGAGTCAGATGGGAAAAAGAAGGGCCTCTCCAGCGAGCTCTCTTAATCCTAGCAACCTGGAGCCAATGGGCTGAGGAGGTTTGAAGCGACCTCCCAGGAATGTACAGAGTGGCTAGTGAACTTAGCAGAGAAGGTCCTTTCTTCCGAAGTGACTTATGCAAGATACGGAGGGCCTTAAATTGTACTCCCTGTTCCACTGGAAGGTGAATTAATGGTGAGAGCAGATGCACAGTGTGCAACCTTTGGGTCTGTATTTGCATCCATGGTCTGCAACATACACTGCTGAAACTGTTTATATAAATATATTATTATTTAATTATCTGGTGCTACTCTCACATGCCCATGGTATGGTTGAAAGGTATATTTCACTACCACTGGCCGTGTTGTCCTGTTAACAGTAATGGTTCCATTCTTGTCAGTTATAATACGTGGAGCAACTCTCCCTTAAACCAATGATGGGGCCGGGTTCCCTTTGTCAAAGTACTCTGGAACACCCGGTCTATTGGACCGTTTGAAACTGCTTAGAAGTGTAGAGGGGAAAAATAACATCACATCCAGTTCACAAGCTCTATAATTCATGACTGCGAAGAATCACAGATTCCAGGTTAGTTGATTTATTACCAAGCCCAAAATAAATGGACATACAAGCACCTCAAGATGAGGTTGTAGAGATAAATTGTAACTAATACAATGCCAAACCTACGGGTGAAATTAAATCTCTGGAGCATAAGAAGAACAACAAATTCCAAGATCAGAATGCAGGCAATGGTGCCCCCACGGTCAGATTAGTCTTCATTGAAGGTTCGTAAGTAAAACATTTATCTGTCCCTACACTACCACTGACGGGTCCTCCCTACTTAACATTCCCCAGGCAAGTTCAGGAAAAGGAGACAGTGCGTGAAGACTCCCCAAGACGTGCACTCATGTTGAATGGGTTAAGTAGCCTAAAGCTACGAAGCTCGTTCTAAGATGCTCCTTCTCTCTCCATCGATCGCCTCTCCTCTCTCAACCCCCGGGGCACTGTCCCTAATCCCAAAACCAAAATCCCAAGACACGCCGATTTCACATCATACGATCCTAGCTGATTTTCCATTTAGTCCCGATATTCCCAGCCTCTGGCTCGATGACCTTGATTCCAAGGCCTTCTCCAGTGAGAAAGAACGTAGTCTCAAATTATCAGCATAGCTTGTTCGAATGTATCCTCTCCTCCCTAAGCCTAGTTGCAAAAACAAAGGTGTTATTCTGACTAACAGAGATGACATTTTCCACCTGCAACAGAAACATGAGAAGGAAAAAGATTTCACTTACACATGAACATTAGCAGCAAACTCCTATGAGAGCCAGGAAAATACCCATGAGGCCTACTGAAAATCGGCTAACATAAGAATCTCCATGGAACTTCATTAAGCACGCATATACGCAGACATTAATATGGTGCACGTTTAAATCAATGGATTACATATCAATAAATTAACTTCTTTAGTCAGTTATAAACAAATACTAGGATTTTGATCATTTAGGACACAATTACCATGTTCATTTCTTCACATTACATGAAATAATCCACTCATTTCACTTTTACATGTTATTACACCAAATGTTAACACGACAAAAAAATTAATGCAGGTGCAAACTACTCGTGATTATGATGCACCCCTACAACTGAGATACCTCCTGTTGTTTGAATGGAACATACCCCATTGGAGGACATATAGGCATATCCCAAAATGTCCAGTGTCTGGACTTACAGAATTAAACTCTTTCCATAGATAAAATGTCTCTCGTGTATGCAGTTCTACCAAAGTCTACCACTAGTACTTATTCTCCTATATTGGGGAACCTATTTGATGTTAGGTGCTTGGTCAAAGGACCTTGCACATTATTCTTATAGTAACTACTGCAGAAATGGCATGAGAGCAAGCTCAGCCTAATCAGCCTCTATGAGGTCCTGTTTCAATTCACTTGTCCAAAATTCACAGACAAATACTGAAACACTCAAAAATGATAAAGAAAAAAATTAACTTGACTAACCTACACAATATGCTAACACTTGAAGGTCAATATTATGAACATATTATAGTAATATATCATTAGCAGTGTATCGTTTCACTGCCTGTCACAAAGAAAATGTTGGGAAAAGGCCCAAGGAAAGGGGTGTGGCTAGGAGCCCTGGCATGATATTGGCTCTCTTTTGAGCTCCGGCAAGACTGCTTTTCCTATAACCTGGAGCCTTCCCCGATACCTTCATGGGGTTTAAAGCCCTGCAACCCCTCCTTGAACCCAGTGCGAGGTGGTGCCATTCTTCTACACACCACTCAGCAGCTTCTCTGCAAGCAAGGTCAACAACTGATGGGTACTGCCTTTTTCCAACATGGCGGCTCCACAGCTCTGATGTTGTCTTCCTCACAGAGGCTCAGTAAAGCGGCCCACTTCCGAAAAGTGAAGAGGGTTTAGGGCCGGATGGTGGACTCTTGCTCCCACATGATCCGGCCTGGACAGCGGTAGTGGCTGAAATGAGCAGCGCCAGGCCTGGCCCTAACGTGGCGGCGCCGATGCTCCGCTAATTGCTCTGTCCAACTACAAGGCATGCAGCCTGATCTGCCTGTTTCAGCAACATAGGGCCCCTATGTTGGTGTAACGGGCTATCACCTCACTTATAAATGGTCCTGCAGGCTAATATCCAACCTACATCTTTGCTCATGTGATCTATATCCTTCTACATTGGCCCCTCCAGCAGAAACCCTCAAAGTGTTTGCCATCATCCGATACATCCTGCTCAATTCCTTGCGGCATGCAGAGCAAACTTCACAGCTCATCAGTGGTCTGCAGCAATACGCTGGAGCTATGGTGTGGTACACATGCCATACTGGTGTTTAACCCTTATCAGCTCATCTCGCTTCTACTTTCATTGCCCTAGCTGTGGTGGTAACTGATCATTGGGCCTCCTTCCATCTGCCATGTACCCTTCACCAGCTTCTTTGTCACGAGGATTTGGGAACACATTGGCTCATATCTCAGAGCGCTCCAGTCTAAGGCTTACTCCAAGTGCTTGCAACCTCCAAGATTTACCTCACCTATTCTGCTTTGACTCAGACCACGACTTGTAGATCCTGTATCAAATTATAAAGCCATACTCCAGGGTATTCAGGAAAACATGGCGGATCTCAAAGACCAAAGAGACTCTGTGGACCAGAAAGATCATAGAGAAAAAAAAGGCAAATTCAAAAGGGTGAAGCAGAATCCACCTATTCTGGACTCACCGATCAAGGACAAAGGGGATAAGCCGTTGACCCTTGATATCATACTCAAGAAACTGAAGTCAATTTATGATATTGCTCAATCTATGAAAACCAACATGGGTATACTTCAAGTGGAAGGCGCCGCGATGAGACAGGACTTAATTCAATTAAATTCAATTTGTGTCCCTTATGGAGTGCACACATGCCTCCGAAGAAGCGTCCCAGTGCTGTCGGAGAGCTCATAGGTGAAAAAGAGAAGCTGCTGGTCCACACACCTATTAGACAGTTATGAGATTATGTCTGAAACTGATTCTGAGGGACTGCAGCACAAGCTGAGCGGCAAGTGTAAATAGCACTTAAAAGAGCTCACAATAAGAATTTCTAAAGCGGACGCTAGGATTAGCTCCTTGGAAGACTAAAACAACCTTCAGTTGAAGTGCCTCCAAAAAACTTGCGTGATGCTGTCTAGCTTAAAGACAGAGTTGACTGACTTGGAGGACAGGAATAGACAAAGTAACCTCAGAATCATTGTCCTCCCCGAGGATGTTGAAAAGGAATTTCCATCTTCCATTGACTTATTGCAAAGGGGATTCATTCGGTCTTGGAACACTCCTTCATTAAAGATTTTGAAATTGAACAGGTGCACGGGGTGCCATCCTTTAAACCCAAAAAAACAAATAACTACTAGACCATTCGTTTTTAACCCACTGAGACACCAACACTCTGAACAGATCCTAGACCACATGTGCAAGATCAAAGTGCTCTATTCAAGGAAAGCCAACATTTCCTAAAGCCATAACTAGGCTAAAGAGACTAATGCAACAGAAAGGCTTCTTAGTGCTGCACAAAGTGCATTGAGAGCTTGATTCAGAGCTCCTTCTTTGGTACTTCACATTTTTTTTATTTCTTTTAAAGGGAAGTTAATTGTGTTTTCTGAGCCATCAGTGCTGGAGACTTTTCTTGAGAAGAAAAAAAATAGTCAAATATGGAAGACAGGCCTGCCTCACTTCATAACCTCTGACATCTCTCGTGTATACCCACCTGTGGTGCCTTATCCCTTTTGTGCTTTTTTTCTTTTCGGGTGGTCATAAACAGTTCTGTTTTTTTAAATGAGCACTCATCACTATTTTGTCTCTGGATGAAGCCTATTTTCCCCATTGACGCTAGGCACCAATTCTGAAGCTTTATCAAACTTTCGGCATTTCCAATGCCACTCCTGTCACCGCATTCAAACCCTTCAGTAGCATTGCTTATATTAGATCTACTGTTTTCTTGCATATGTCATGCCCTCAATCAAGCGTAGGACTATTATTATACCTTAACTGCAGATTGATGTTCTACGCACGCTAATTTTGTTAGATTTACCTAAATACTAGTACCGTTCTAGGATGTCTTGATATACTTACCTCGACAGCTGTGCCTCACCATTCCTCCTGTGATAGACACTAACTGCATTGCTCAGCATTGCTAATAGTTTGCTCACTGTTAACCCTGTTAGATTATATCTTGTGTCCATGTCTTATTTCTTAGTTTCATGTTTGAGTGTGTGCCATTACTTCCTTTACTTCTAGAATCTTTCCTACTCCTGGCAGTGGACTCTGTTTCGTATTGTGCCCTGAAGGCCCCTTTATCTCAAATGTTGTCGCACTTTTTTTTATCTAATTAAAGTGCCAATTTTACCTGTTCTATAATCTGCTTTAAAATCCACTTAATCCCCTCCACTATCAGGGCCTTCTTCTTGGGATCCTTATATTGCTATTGGCCAGTCAGTGTTGTTCACATATTAGCACAAATGGACCTATTTGCGCCAATACCTTCAAGCTCCTTGGCTCATACAACACTGACTCACTCTTTTCCTGATGTGGGCCCGCCCAGTGCTTTTGTCTCCTCACAAACCAGCACCTATCTCTAGTCCTACATGTGTCTTATGCTCTAACGCTTACTACTCTAGCCTCTATTCTGTGTCCCTCTTCTTTCCCCATTTTCTTTCATGCTCTCTCTAAGCACATGATTTTAGAAGTGTGGCGCTCTGTTCTGACCTAGTCTCCAAACAGTATCGGTCATCCCTATCCTTGGTCATTATTGCTACCCCACCTTTGCATCCCAGATACAATTGTCTCCTCACCAGGGTTACCAACACACTTTTTCTGCTCTCACAACCAGTTCAGGCAGACATAGTACCAGTCCACATACCCCACCCTCCTCTCACTTACAAATGGCCTCCCTAAAACGTATCACTTTAAACACTAATGGACTCAATCATCCAATCAAATGCCGTAAAATATCCGACTACTGTCACAAAGTAGCTTGAGACATTATTTTGCTCCTATCGAAACCAAAACATGCTTTCTTGATGGGGTGTGGCTCGATCAATGATCTATTTTAAACAACAACTGTCCCTAGAAAAATTTGTGATAGTAAACCAATAAAATGAATATAGACTCAATCGGTACTATATTAGGTGGACATGTCCAGCCGCACAGAGGTCTGTTATTTACTTATAGGCAATTAAACAGTGGTTAAACAGTAACACGCAGCTGTATCTGGAAACATCCTCTATTGAGGACATCCAGAGACTAAACAACACCCTCAGGGAGATACAAGACTGGCTGTCAACCAATCACTTGAAACTGAACCAAGACAAAACAGAAATACTACTCATCTCCAACAAAGATGATAACCCTCAAATCAAAGAATGGCTTAAAGCCATCGATGCCCTCAATGATAACCTGTCCCTAGCAGACTCAGTGAAATCTCTAGGGATCACCCTTGATCCAAAACTCGACATGAAGAAACACATCGCAAAATCTGCCAAAGGTGCTTTTCTCAACCTTAAACTACTATACAAAATAAAACCCTTCCTTCCACCCAAAGACCTTCAACAGGCCACCCAGGCCCTAGTCCTCTCCAGAATAGACTATGGAATTGCGACCCTGACAGGGACACTCAATAGAGCAGGCCAGTCTAGAAACCTAAGGAGCTCCAGCTCTCTACTGCTCATCCCTCCCAAACTGCGCAAGCTCAAAACTACAGCCAAATCTTTTGCTGGCAACGCTCCCAAAATCTGGAACTCCATTCCTCCCCACATCAGAACAATCTCCTCATTTCCAAAATTCAAGAGGCTCCTCAAAGACTTCTTCCTCGACCGTACTCGAGGTACCTGAGAGACCTCTGTCACTCCAGCTTTAACAAAATTCCAAGTCTGACATCAAGGCTGCAGATCAAAATAGCTCTTGGATACAATCATTCTTTCAACAGATTATGTATATCTAAGTTTCAGTCTGCTCATTATGTCATTTACTGTATTTGTTGTGAAGCGCTCTGATACCCTTGGGTCCAGTCAGCGCTATACAAAACTACTAAAATAAATAAATAAAAATAAATAATACATAAAGTGGGACACAAACCTGTGTCTTACTCAACCAATAGAATACAAGACAAAACAACCCAACAGGGGGCTCAGGCAAAGCTCATGGTTTGTTACATAAGAACAGTTCACAGTTTACCGACAAGTTCGGGTTGGGGAACTTGGGGTAGGGAAGGAAGTCGGCGTCAATGGCGGCTTCTGCGGAAAAAGGGTATTGGGTTAAGTCTATGTCATGTGAAAATTATGGGTGGGCCGAGAGGGTGCCGTGATTCAGGACTCACCCGTAAGCGGAGAGTCAGTCACATTAAATTGGAAGGAGCTGCGTGTGCATACTCCGACGGCGCAGTGGCCTGGAAGGAAGGGAGGGCATGATTAGGTACCGGGTATGGCTGCAACAGAGTGCATATCCATGCTGAGGGCCAAGGCTTACCGATGTTGGGTTGAGGCAGGCTGGATAGCGGGAATCTGTGTCCGGCGGTGCAGGAGAAAGCGGCATGCCGGCACAGAATTAAATAGGAACGGGACGCGCAGCGATTGGGTCGTGACTGTCAGGTGGTGGGGTGGTGGAAATAGAAGAGGGTTTAGGAGTAGTTGTGGAACTCATGGATATCTTGGAAGGATGAATATCCGGAAGGTAGCTGCCATACTTAAATGTGGTGGAGTGCAGTGAAAGTGACATGTTCAATTGGAGAGCACTAGGAAAGCAGGATAAAACCATGCTTAACAATCATTACAGATAATCACAATTTTTACAAAAAGATTTGTAGGTCTCAGCAATCTAAATGAGTGTAGTCAAGACGATTCAATCCTTTATTGAGGCTGTTCGTTTTCAGGATCCATTTTAGTTCTTCTTTGTTTAGTAATTTGGAAATGTCCCCACCTCTGGGTGGTAGTTTGACCACAGTGATAATAGTCTAACGGATGTCATCTTCAGAGTGTCCATTCTCTATAAAATGTTCAACCAGGGGGGGCATTAGGCGTCTTACACCTGAATCTGCTGCGATGCTGGGAAATTCATGAATGGATTTTTGGGGTGGTTTGTCCAATATATATTTAGTTGCATGGGCAGAAAATGGCATATACAACATTGCACGTGTTACAGTTTGTAAACAGTTTGAGTTCAGTCTTAAGATTTGCAAAAATAAATTCTTTACATTCAATTGTCAAATCGCAAACTATACAATTACCACATTTTGAGTGCCCTTTTAGCAGTGGTAGCGACCAGTGATCATTCAAAGTGATGGGGCATTTTTTGTTCGGTAAAGCTGGGCGAACCAAATGGTCTTTGATATTTTTGGTTGTTTTGAAGGCGAACATTGGGTTTTCCAGATTTAGAGTGGCTGCATTTAGAACAGACCAATTTATGGTAATGGTCTTTCATATGGCATTTGAGACTGGAAAAAAGTTAGTTACGCATACCAGCTGGTTCAAACTTGGTTTACTTTTTGGCCCTAGTAGGGCCTCACCGGGGCAGTACCATGCTCTTTTCATTGCATTTCGAACAAGTCTAAGTGGGTATCCTCTATTGATGAGCTTGTTACACAGGGTTTTTGCTTCATGGAAATAGTCATCCTTTTGGAAGGAGTTCCTCCGAATCCGTAGGAACTGAGAGAATGATAGAGAGTCTCTAAGTTCCCAGGGGTGGTTGCTATCATACCTAGGCAGAGTATTACGTTTAGTGGGTTTATGAAATAAACTGGTTATAAGAATGCCATCTGTGTGTTTAATGTTGAGGTCAAAGAAAGAGAAGGAGGCCTTATCATGAGTCAAGGTGAATTTTAGTCCGCCACAGTTATTATTTAGCCAGTGGAGAAATGATTCGAGTGTGGGCTCACTATCCTGCCAAATAATAAAGATATCGTCTATATAGCGCTTTCATTTGCCAATACACGTGCTGAAAGGGTTTGTGGGAGATAGAATGTAATTAGTCTCTAGTGAATCCATCTATAGAATGGCCAGGTTAGGGGCAAAAACTGCCCCCATAGAAGTGCCTTTCACTTGTTGGTAGAACTGGTCTTCAAATAAGAAGAAATTTCTGGTTATACAAACCTCTAGGAGTTGGAGTATAAAATTGGAAGGGACTGTGTGCGGACGAGGTCTTTTGTTGAGGAAGATTTCCATGACAAGTAACTTCACGGCACGGTACCCTACCCCTCACTCCGTATACCTAGTTCTCACTCCCGGTTTTTTAAACGCTGAGACGATATTTTTTACTTTGCATGCAGTGTTCTCTTTCTCTTCGCGTGCTCATTATCACCGCTTCTCCGATCGGTTTCCAACACTGTATGTCACTATTTATCATGTAAACAGCTGTGTTATAACTTGATCGCAACTTTACCGAACTTGCATTGCTACCAAGACTTTGTTCCTTGGTCCTCAACTGTTTAAACTTATTGATCACCATGCTATTTTACTTTGCATAAGTTGAACCTGATTGCATATGTTTAAATTAAACTTGATTTGCATTCCCAGTAACTGCACAATCATTGTATTTTCTACTACATAATGGTACTGCTACCTTGTAAAGATCCTTTTCACTGAATAATTTTTTACCACACAATGGCATTGTTACCTTGCATATGTTTAAACTGCATATGTTTAAACTGAACTTAATTCTTTTCCCCGGTAACTGCATAATCACTGTATTTTCCACCGCATAGTGACCCTGCTACCTTGAAAATATCCTTATGACTGAATTTTTTACCGCACAATGGCTCTGTTACATTGCAAAGATCCTCAAACTAGTCAATCTTTTATTGAACACCAAGGCACTGCATCGCTATTCATTGGAATTTCCTTGGTTTCATCAAGCACCACTACACCCCCTGCGCATCACTCTCCTGCCTTTATAAAACCACACTTGCATGATGCGTTGTGACTCCTTGAACACCAGTGTAAATACGTACAAATTGTAATCCTAAAAGACTTCCTCCTAATTCTTCATTTGTGTATTTTCCTTCCTCCTTTGTTTCAAACTTTTTTGTTCTCTCAGGTGTAATAAGGCTCTATTCCACAGGCATATAACGAATGTACTGATGATGATCCATACATTACCCCAATGAATGAAATGCCATCGACCCTATAAAACTCCTTGTACTCATTTGAATATTGTAAAGGTGGTCTTCGCAATTTGTTCTTTGACACTGTGAACTGTTCTTATGTAACAAAACCACAAGCTTTGCCTGAGCCCACTGTTGTGTTGTTTTGTCTTGTATTCTATTGGTTGAGTAGGACACAGGCTTGTGTCCCACTTTATGTATTACTGTTTAACCACTGTTTAATTGCCAATAAGTAAATATCAGACCTCTGTCCGGCTGGACATGTCCACTTAATAAAGTACCGATTGAGTCTATATTAATTTTTTTGGCTTCCTATCCCAAATTTTTCTAAGGACCGTTGTTTAAGTAATTGATTCCCAAGGTCCCTGGTTGACTTTACTTGGGTCCCTTTGTTGTTTTATAATATCGATCAATGATCTGGCATGCTCTGACGTTTAAAAAAACAGGGGTTATTACACATATATTAAGGAACTCTGACCTGTCCTTAATCTTAGCCGAACATGCTAGTGCAGGAAGGTGGTTAATCTCCAGACTGCAATGCGACAAATCGGAATTCTATGCTGTAAACATCTATGCACCAAATTGAGACACTATTTAATTTTGCTCATCCCTTACGTCCAAACTAGCAGCCCTTTTATCCTCATCATGTATCATTTGTGAGGGAGATTTCAATATACCAATGGACCCATTTCTAGATAAAGACTCTATTTTCAAATTCCGTACACCGAAGTCACATAAAGACATGTGCGAATTCTTCCCCGCCCTCCCCTTTGAGGACATCTGGAGACTTCATAATCCAGCTGGCAGAGGCTTCCCTATTTCTCCCACACGCACCAGAGCTTTTCAAAAATGGATTACTTATTGTCAGATCCTTCTTCTCTACAGCACATTTTCCACATGATAATGGAGCAGATTTGCATCTCGGGCCATGCTGCCATAATTAATTATATATATATATATATATATATATATATATATATATATATATATATATATATATATACATACATACATACATACATTCATTCTCTCTCTCTATCTATATATCTCTCTCTCTCTCTCCCCAAAACCTGATCATAAAGAATGAATTTGGAGATCATTGAAGACCCCAATGGAACACCATTGCTTAGCTAACGAAATGTGATGTAATGTAATACAGTCTTATAAAGCGCACTGTCACCCCAGGGGTCTCCTGGCGCTAGGGTTACATTAGCTCCCCTATTTGCACATATTACCATGGCTACTCTGCATTACACCCTTGGGAAGAGCCAGGTTTTAAGCTTCTTCCTGAAGTGGGGAAAATCTTCTATTTTCATAAGATTAGGCGGGAGTTCGTTCCATAAGCGAGCAGCTGTACAGCTAAATGCTCTTCCACCAAACCTAGTGGTTCGAATTCTCTGTGTGCTAGCCAGATGGGCTGCAGAGGATCAGAGGCTTCTTATAGGGGCGTGCCAGACAAAGGTTTCCTGCAAAGGCGCCGGCCCTAGTCCACAAAGAGCCTTAAAAACGATAGAGTGATCTGAACTGTATTCTCTGTGGGATTGGAAGCCAATGAGCTCTTTAAGGGACAAAGAGGCCGAAAATCTGCACTTTTTTTAGGGCTATCTTTCCAGCTATCGTCTGAATTCTTTGAAGTTTCATGATCAGAGTTAGAGACACCCAATTTCAGAGCATTACAGTAGTCCAGGCGACTAAGAATGACGCTTCTCATCACAAGTGCCATGGCTGTGATTGGTAGCATTGGGAGTATATTCTGCAGTGCTCCTATAAGGGTAAAGAATATACCCACTGTTTTGTTTACGTGGGTTTCAAGACTCAACTTGACATCAAAAACTACCACCAGGGTACGTACTGCCTCAGAGGGTGTAGGGGGCTTATCTGAAGGAATAAGTCAAAAGTTAGCTGGGAGAGGACTAGGGACTTTCTTAGCCGTGCAGTACAGGATTTGTTTTTTTCTCAGTTGAACTGCAGGGAATTGTCTGTAAGCCATCCGGCAGTTTTTTGCATGCATTCATGAAAACTATTAAGTGGTATTGACCGATTTCCCTCTAGAGACAGAATCAGTTGTGTGTCATCCACATAGTTCACTAAAGTGATTTTATAAGATTTGATGATTGGAATTAACAGGCTCATATAGATATTAAAAAGGATTGGGCTAATTGCCGATCCTTGGGGGACACATGGCTGAATGGTACCAAATTTCAAAACAAAAGGGGGAAGGGCCACTGCTTGCTGTCTATTCCGGAGGCTGGACTGAAACCATTTCAGTGCCATGCCCTCTACCGCAATTTCCACGAGCCACCTCAGAACGATCTTATGATTGACCGTATTGAACGTTGCAGACATGTCCAGTAGGATCAAAATAGCTGACTGACCTCTGTCTGCATGCATTCTAAGCACGTCCAAAACCTTTACTAATGCAGTCTCCATGCCATGACCCGGGCGAAAGCCAAATTGTACGTCTTCCAGCCTTTGATTAGTTTCTAGAAATAGCGAGAGAGTTTTACTAACCAGGTATTTTAGAATTTTCACTGGGTAAGGTAGAAGGGAAATGGGTCTATAATTGTTTGGACACTGGGGGTCAAGCGTAGCTTTTTTTAACAAGGGTATCACAATTGCCTGTTTCCAGCAGGTATGGACTACTCCACTGTTCAAGGATTAACAGCAGATCTGACAGAGCTGTGGTTATATCATAAAACACAACATCTCACGTACCGCTGAATCTCTCTCCAAAGAGATTAAACTCCAAAAGGTCGATTTAGGCCAGTGATACTCAAAGTATGGTCCAGGGGCCACTTGCAGCCCTTTTGACCTTTACATGTGGACCCCATGGTGAACAGCAGCACAAGCTGCTGTTTACTTGCTGAGCACAAATTTTCTAAACATATATTTTTTTTAATGAACAGGTAAGCATTTATTTGCAGGTTAGCTGTCGTTATGAAGTTACTAAAGTGGTGTCCTGTGTCACTTCACTTTAGGAGCACCTTTATCTTTAAAGACATCTTGAAACAAACATGTAAAAATAGGATTATGTTTCTTCAGAATTAAAAAAAAGTGTACTTCATTAACACGCAGAAGCATTTTAATATACCACTGCATTGACATGTTTTTTTTGTTAAGAGATAGTTTTCACACTTGAATTTAGAAACATTCATGCATCCCCAACCCACCCTGATAGCAATGCCAATTGTGAACTAAAAGGCAAGTCAGTCGGTATGTGCACCCTCTGGGTGGCCTGGGTTGCTAATATGCATGGATAACATTATAATTAAACACAGGAGAAGGTTTTAATACAGTGCACATTCTGAGATAATGTTTTTTAAGGTCCTCTTATCTGCCATAATGACGAAAAGGAAAACAAACTGCCTAGGATCACACAGTTTGATCAAGGGGGAAGCTGGGACTGATCCCAGGTTTTCTGGTTTCACATTATGCAATTCAGCCACTAGCGATACATTCTTTGCTTCCCCTCCCACCACCTTACATAATCCCTGACCCATCGGGAGCCCAGACCACCACCCTGCTGGCATCACGGGCCCTCGTCACACCAGAGGCCATACTTTGTGGTCCCTGTGCAAATGTTTGTGAGTACCCATGATTTAGGCACTCTAGAAACCCACAGATTCTGGAATCCCTGAGAAAAACTGAAATACGAATGTAACACAATAAGTAATGGGGCCAATGAGGTGAAAGGTAAAAAAATATTCCTACTATCCCGCTGCTAGGTATCCCCACAAGGTCAGGAATAGTTACTAATCACACACTGAGGACATGGTCCGACACGGGAATTACTGCAATAGGGGCCTTCTTCACGGAGGGTGCCCTCATGCCACATGGAGCCTTCATGCGTGAGCATGGAGCTTCGGATCGAGTGTTCTTACTGCACGCAAGTATATCTCGATTTATCCGAGATACATGGGCACGTGAGGGCATCGAACCCGCTACAAACACACTACTCACTATGCAATATCTAATTGGACATGGAGCACACCTGACCAAATGGCTGACTCAAGGGATCAGCTCTGAAGCGGCGATCTCGTTGCAACCACTCCGTGACAAATGGGTAAGGGACGCAGGTCGTGTATTTGCAGACAAAGAATGGTACACCATAACAGGCTACCCCAAGAAGGTGTCTCGTAATCCCAAAGTTAAATTCATCCAGTTGATGCTGCTACACAGGGCCTATCTGACCCCACGAAGACTGTGCTCTATGTTTCCAGGAACAAGAGATACATGCCCACGCTGTCCTGCACCCAACACAGGACTGGTACACATGGTATGGGATTGCCCGAGATTGGGACACTACTGGGTGTCAGTATGCCAGATACTGACCGACATTGCCCCAGTGCATAATAATGACACAATGGAATATTGTATACTGGGACTGGGACCCCTGGGAAAAAAAGGTAATCCAACCTATAGGTTCTCTAATCTTGAGCTTCTCCTAGCTAAAAGGAACATCACCACACGGCGGAAAGCTGCCAGGGGGCCATCCTTGCAAGACTGGCATGTGGAAATGGTCAGGTGGGGAAAGGCGGAAGGGGCAGAATTACAAAGAGAAGAACGGAGGGGTTTACGTAGAACACCGATCTCTATGGCTTGGAATGCAATGTTGGCGGATTTTGCCAAAAATCGACATATTGTCATACAGAGAGACCATAATTACACCTAGAAGAGCCCCAGTCCACAGTGGATGACCGCACAGGTCAGCAATAGTAGTGTTTTTCATTACAGTGAGGTACGAGGTGTGAACAGAAGTACCTGCTGCGGAAATACCTACGCAGGACCATGGTACAAGCGGGTGACTATAGTACAAATGGGAAGATTTGGCCGGGCATGCGGGTAGAGGGAGGGATGGGGTAGTTTTGTTATGGTAGGCTAGTTACAAAATGTGAAGATTTGCTTTTGTAAACTCAAACTGTTATAAAATGACTGTTTTCTGTTGGAGGCGGGTGAAGTACAAGCTTACACATGGTTTTAAAGGATTGAACTTATTCTTGTGCATTCAAGACCTGTTGCACTGCTATTTACGAACTGTTTAAGACCCTACAGGGATGTTATTGATCATGCTAATAACTGATGTAAATGCACACGATATGTGCCGCACAAGTGTAATGTTACTACTTTGCCTTTCCTTACATGGATAATTGTTGCGTAACAGTCACTAAAAAGATGTTTTAAAAAAAAAAGTAACAAAATTTTACTCTAACACGGCAGAGCTGGTAAGTCTTTGGAAGCCTACCTAAAATGTAAGAAAAATAGCTCTATGTCATTTCTTCTATAAAAGACCCTTCAGGCAATATCAAAACTAAAACTAGTGATATTCTGAATGTTTTCCAGGGTTTTTATGCTAAACTATACAGGCCGTTGATCTAAACCCACACAGAAATATGTATTAACTTCTTGATATCCATTCCCCAGTCACTCATCTCACAGAGCTAGAAATTAAAATTAAACGGACTCGTAGAAACAAACAGAAATTATTGATGCTATTAGTGCGATCCTTGCTGGCAAGGCCCCCTCAAATTCCCCACACCCGCATTAAATCTAAATGCTGAAAATGCCTTTGACAATGTCAATTGGTCCTTCTTGGAAGCATCCCTCCACTGGTGTGACCTAGGTAACAACTTCATGAAAATAGCCATATCATTGTACGTTCCTCCCACTGCATGGATTAAAAGCAATGGTGAACTATTGACCCACTTCCCACTACAGCAAAGCACACGTCAGGGCTGTCCGTTGTCCCCTCAATTTCTCATTGCTATATACCCGCTCATTCAACTTCACAACAACTCACCAGGCATTAAAGATTTTTCGTTCCAGAATGGTTGTTTCAAGACAGCAGCATATTAATATGACATACTGATATGCTAGGAGGAGGCAGATAGGGCTGTCCCCGGTATTTTGAATACCATTTATTCGCATACATCCTTCTCAGGGAACTCCCTGAATAGAAACAAAACGGAGGTCCTACTCCTTAATCCCCGTTGCACCCTGTCCCTCACCACTGGCTCAGGTCTCCATTGGCAGTCCAAATGTATCAAGTTCTTAGGTATTTGGTTCAATAACAATCTCTCTGACTCAGTTAGATTCAATGAACAACAGATAACCCTTAAAAGGATAAACCTTCTTTCATCCTGGTTCCCCACAATATCTCATGGTGGGGAAGACTAGAAACTGTCAAAGTAATGGTGACTATCCAAGTAAAATTTGTCTCTTGTATGATTCTTGTCTAACTTTCCTATACTTTTTTGTCCAATTTAGGGATAACCACCTTCGACTTTCTAGGGTCCCATAAAAGGACCATGATTACCCTTAATAAACTATGGCTATCAAATTACATGGGGCTGCAACTTCCCGCACTGGTACAACTACTAGACGTCATCCCTTGCATCTCAGGGGGCCAGATGGTTTTCGCTGAATCCCTCCGACTACCCGCCCCGGCTCGAAATTGAAAAGGATCTTGGTTTCCCCTTCTCGCTCCTAGCACTCTCCTCAATGGATCACTTACCGATTAAAAAATCTTCATGTGTACTGGGTGCCACAATCTTCGCTTTTCGATCCATTGCTCCTTATCCCATTATCAAATCAAACTTGCAATCACTGTGGCACTGCAAAACTTCAGCAGCTCAGACTAATCTTTCTTTTTCCTGGTCCTGGGTGGAGAAGGGAATCGATTTTGTTTGTGACCTTTGTTCGGCAGAAAGCAACTACCTGTCAACACAATTTTGATCTGCCTAACATTGACTTTAATGATTTTTCAAAATCAAAGCCAGAAACGCCAAATGTGATTGGCTTGATTTACCCTCTCTCGCTCCTTAACACTAATAACGCGACACGCTAAAGGACATGTGGCCTCAACAATCTATAAATTCCTAGAAAATAAAGCTATCAAGGGGCCTTTAGTCCTCCATTCTAAAAGGAATCCACTTTTTGCTCAAATGGGGAGAGCTCCCTTCTCTGATCAAAAGTGGCCTAAGATTGTCTCCTCAGCTCTATCAAATGAGATCGCGCCTGCACTTTACCAAACTAAACTGTTTGCTTTACACCGCACATACTGGTAACTGGGCAGGCTACACATTCTGAAACTATCTGACTCAAACCTCTGCTGGTTCTGCAATGAATCCTGAGGGGACCTTGTGCATATGTTCTTCCATTTCAGAAATTAGATTTTTTTAAAGAATCTTACTTTACATTATCCCACCTTAATCCTTAGTCCCATGCAGCCTCGACATAGATAATCCTGCTGGAGCCTGACATGACTCTCCTCGACCACTTACTTACCATCACCATTAAGGTCATTCGTCTGGACTAGAAATCTTTTAACCTAATTTTCCTCCATAACTGGTGGCAATGGGTTGCCTACCTGTTTGGTTCCCACTGTGAACTCTACAATCACCCAGATAACCCAATCATCTAAAAACAAAATGATGGAATTCCTGAGACTGGTTTCTCCAAGACCAGAGCTGATCGACCTCTGCACCATAAAATATATCTTACACCCTAGAGAACACACTTCTACCCGCAACACCCTTCCTTATAACTAGCTTTTTTTTTTTTTGTTCCTCCTTCCTGGTCTTGCCTCTCCCTCTAGACACGGCTCTACTCTGTTGCTCTCATACTCTTCTTTTGTGCGACACTTAACCTGTTAGTTCGCCCATACAGCTCATTGTTGTTTCAGGCTACATCTTTACAATCCTGAAGCCTCGACTCTTTACGTTACCTCTCATGGCTATGTTATCATTATTATGAAGATGTCCGAATGCCCAGACTGTGCTTACTCTGTATTCTGTATTTTCCTCTGTATTAAATTTCAATAAACTTCAGAATTTAAAGAAAAGAGCCCCAAAAAGATTAATATACTCTAATTATGTGCTAAAAATGAGACAATTTTAAAGGGTGATGGCTGAAAAAAATCCCTTGAAAACCTAAGGAACCAAATATTGCAGTAATATATCATTTGATAGCCATTCAACTTGGCAATACCCTACCCCCTTCCCACAGCAAAAAAGGATTCGAAAATTCAAGGAAGATTCAAGTAATGAAGAACATATGTTATTTCTATAAGAGCATATATGTGCTTGTAGACCATGAATGATATTTACAACTATAGGCTTGCAGTTTTCAATACTAAACAAGCATTGGTAATGCATCAGTTTCACCTATGTTTTGGATAAAGAGCTGTTTTCATCAATCATCGGCCGGATGAAGGAAAGAGGTCCCTGACAAATAACATGAGTGGAGAGAGTGTGACACATCGGGCAGAGCTGCTGACTCGAGAGCTGGGGATCCCGGTTTGAGTCTCGTGTTGCCGCACAACATCATGCCATTCTATGCAAATCACTTAATCTCTCTGGGTGATAAATTATTATATAAATATGCTACAATGGTATAAGGAAAAACGTTATGAAAATATAATTCCATCAAAGCAGATGCTAACAGTATTTTTGTGGCCGGAAAATAAGCTACAGCTAATAGAAATGAAGGAATGGTAAGTGGCATGCACAGAAACCAATGAAAAGCCAGGAAAGAGGGGAGGTGGGATTTAAGTCCCTTTTAAGTTTATAATAAAAACAATAGCTTTCTCAAGCATGGCACAAGCAAATCTAACAATGGTTTAATTATTATTAACCATTAAAAGACAAGCTAAACTAAATATTATAGCACTATATATATATCAGATTTCTCAATTTACCTACCTAATATACAGTACTGCCCACTTGTAAATAAGCAAGTGTTACACTTAAAAACTAAGGGTTACTGATTATTATAGCACTAAAAGTGTCATCAAAGTTGATATACCCCAAAATATAAGGATGGTAAACCTCACAGCAGAAAAGTATAGAAAAGCTCATAAACATACATTAATCTCATACAAACTAAAATAAAATTCAACTGGAGTATCACTAAAGATTACTTCTTGAAAAACACTACAAGATAATATTATATATCAGCTGTAATATTTTGTATACGTGCACAAAAAAATACTGGAAAACACACAGAAGAAGCATTAGGCAGAAAATACTCTATTCACCAATCTAAAATGGAGGCCATTTCAAGTGGGTTATCAGTAACAGCTAATCCTTTAAAACTATGTGAGACTAAATAATATATTATTTAAAAAGTACATAAACAAACTGTAATCTATCAAGGGAAATGCATTTCAACTGGTCTGTCACCATAATGCAACCATTGAAAACTTGGGATAGGAGATACTATAGTAACATATGAGGTGGTGTTACATTTTCAAAGACCCCTGCATTTAAAGTAAATGACCAATTTAAAAAATAAAAACCTAACATTCAAACTCCCCCCTGCAAGAATTGCACCACTGAGCTGTTTATGACCTCATGTGCAATAAAGGAGATATAATTTGCATAACCTTTCTGAAGGATGGGTTCATATCTGGTGTTATGCGAAGCAGTGTAGTTTTATATATATAGCGTCCACGTGGTTTACTTGACCACGTGGTTTACTTGATAACTAAGGGGGTTATTACGATGGCGGGCGGACGCGAGTCTATCCGCCATCGAGGTGGTGAGTGGGACCGGCCACCTGTATGGCAGCAGTCCTGCAAGTGAAATTCCGATGCGACTGCCACCATGGTGGTCGCATCTTGCATGTTTACCATCGCGGCGGGTGCTGTTGGCTGCAGCACCCGCTGCAATAGTAAACATGCATGTAGGGCCTTTCCCTGCACTACATGGCAGGCACCATGTGGAGGGAAGTGTAGGGGGTACCATGGGTGCACCCCTGTGGACAGCCAACTCCCCCCAACAATCCAATCCCTGCCAGCCTTTCAATGGCGGTTTACCCGCCACTGAAAGGCTGGCTGTGGCCAGCATCCTAATCTGGCGCATGGTACCTGCTATGCACTGCCACGATTTTACTGATGCTGACCGCTCCGCCAGGCAATCGAAATCATGGCCTGTGGCGGATCCATAGTGGGCGGTCTGTGGGCCCGCCACGGTCGCAGTCAAAGTACCCCTGCCATCATAATGTGGCGGGGGAAATTGCTTTCCGATTACGGAAGGCCCGCCACCGCACTGCTGCCGGTGGCAGGCCTTCTGCCATCGTAATGACTCCCTAAGAGTTTTATGTGACTTTTGCGTAAATATCTCCCAAAATTCTGTAATTTGCAACATTTCTGGGTGAAAAGTCTGCCTTTTGACTATCTGTTTGTGACAAAAAAAGTTTCCTTTTGACAGTCAAAACACAAAACCTCGTGAAAAAACTTGTTTACAAGTAAGACACAAGAATCGCATCTCTTCTCCATGACGAATATATATGCCAGGATAGACCAGACAAATATTAGTCACAAAAAAATTACAAAGCAGCATAAGTGCAGTTAATTGAATAACTCTGTGAACTACAGGTAAAACCTGCAGTTCTACATGAGCCTATGCAATATAAAAGGCGCACGGCCTTATTAATAACTATGCTGCTTGCCTGGAGAGTAGACATGGATGCCTGAGGTGCAGGCAGTGTTGATAAGAATAGCGATAGGCAAGGGTGGTTATCCCTCCAGGTACTGATGTGACAGAATCCACTCCGTTGGAAGACAGACTACTTACTGAGCACATGCCCAAAAAAGCGACATCCTTTACGTATCGCAAACTAGTCAATAACTTGCTGGACCCAACACTGAAACTAAAGAGCAGTTGGTCTAACGATTTAGGGGACTTAGATGAGGCAGACTGGCAAACAGCCCTATCCTCCCCACGGGAAGTGGCTATACCCTCTAGACTTCGACTGGTACAACTGAAGATACTTCACCGAGTGTATTACACTAGGGTCACTCACCATAGGGAGGGCCACACACCGCCTTTGTCTGAGAGGTTGTGGGGAGGAGGGAACATTCTTCCATACCATATGGCAATGCCCCCAGATTACAGCATATTGGGCTAAGGTCATGAGAACAATGTCAAAGGTGGTGAAGGATACTGAACAACATGAATAGGGTGTCCCCAATATATATATATAAAAGTAGGACAAAAGTTCCAAAATATATGAAATGTAGAGAATTACACCCACAGAACAACTCATTTTTTCATTATAATATTTTCTTTTTTATATGATATAAAAAACAAGGTAAAGTGAATATAAAGAAGGTCACTTACATATTTACATTTAATTACAGCATCACAGTGACCTACTAATCCTTAGAAAATAAAGTTAAAAAAACAACAACCCATAAATAACAAAATACAAGATGTATGATTTAAAGTTCACACAATTGAGGTTCAATAAACAAGAGAGAATCACATAAAAAAAAAAAGAGGACACAATGTCCAAAGTTACATTCAAAGACATAAGACAATATAAATAACACACAATAGACAATTTTAAACTAACACAGGGGAAAAGCGCCTGGTGGTGAAGGAATCTGTAGTGCCGGAGCCAAGGCGCTGTCTGCTGAACATTTGGGAGCCAAACGATCTTACCCACCCTGCTCAGGATTGGGTGACGTTGGGTATAATGTACGCCAAGCGGAATATTGCCAAATATTGGGGTTCCGGGGATGTGCCCGCACTTGGAGACTGGTGCAGAGATCTTGATGTAGCAATGTTGGTGGAGAGAGTGGTGTACCTGCACCGGGGGTGTCCTCGAAAATGGGATAACATTTGGGGTGCCTGGAATGAGTATAGGGGGTATCTGCGATACACCAATGCCATATGGGTAGAGTGACTGATTCAGAAATGGGCGGGGGGGGGGGTAGGGGTCTCTAAGAATGTACCAGTAGAGACGAATTTCTGTCATTTTAATATCTTGCAGACTGTACTGACATTGTTTTTATAATGCACTGCCAAAACCAAGATGTGTACTGTTTACTTAACTTATGCCCTGCTAATGATATCAATAAAAATATTTACAAAAAAATAAAAATAAAATAATGATAGGCAAAGCTCCCCAGTAAATGCTGTTGAGACAGTATCTCATTCTGCTGCTTCTGCTCGAAGTCCTCCTTTCAGAGATGTAGTGAACTGCAGTGCTTCACACTGGACACCGGGGGAGATGAGCATACATATGCCTGGGTCAATATGATAAATGTGCTGCCCAGCAATGGACACAATATGCCTGAGGTGGCTTTTACAACCTGGAGCAATGCATCAGAGCTGAGATTGAGAACAGAACACAATACTCAAGATATGGCATCAATAACTGAACAACCTCAAGATGAGCTTCCTCAACTTGGGATAATATACACAATGTGGACCCTTGAGTCAGAAGCAGTATGCCAGATGAGGCATCATGAACTGGATATAATATTTCAGATGGAACTTAAAATACGACAGTTCTCCAGAGGTGGCTTCAGAACTGAACACAGCAATCAAAAAAGTAATGTAATACTTACATGGGGCAATGCAGAAATGTTTACACCACTCAGTGATATTACATTCAGAACTATGTCTCGCTTTTGGGACTTTATAAGTATTTAGTTATGCAGCACAATATCCTTGGTGCAACAACATCAACTGTTGCATGGCTACACACTTATAAGGTCCCAAAGGCGAATACTATTGGCTATACCAATGCTTGTTTTTTAAGTGGTCACATACCCTATTGAACCCTTTTGCCCAAGGGCAGAGTTCTTCAATCTGTGGGGTGCGGGGGCACGACACCGTCTCGTGGTGGGGGTGGGGGCGCACTCCACCCTAAAATCTCACCTTTGTCCTCTACTGATTCTTCAAACAAACCACAGAGTGGAGCTGCAGGGCCCTAAGAAGGGGTGAGAACCATCAAAGTCTCATTAACAAGAAAAAGGTATTTTAAAGACATGTGAAATACTTGGGTGGGCTGTGTGCGCAACTTGGGAAGCTGTGTCATCAGGCTGCCACACACAGGATGGGGGGGGTGCTATCCTGGTAAATTCCTACTGCTGAAATGCTTCAGCTGCAGTGGGAGGCAAGGAGCCCCCTTTGCTAAAACTGAAAGCGACAATGTCATAGCAGAGGAGACTCCTTGCCTCACACTGCAGATGAAATGAATGTGTTACTTGCTTTCAGTTTCAGCAGAGAAGGCTTCTTGCCTCACACTGCAGATGAAGCATTTCAGCTCTCAGAATTTAACCCTGTCCAGGGAGGGACAGCTCTTCCCAGAAAGGCGACTATGTTGTTTTTTAAATTACACCGGCAGGAGTGCAATGATCACAGGGCTAAAAGGGTTTTAAATTGCCAAAAGACAAATCCCAGTTAGGTGTTTAAACAGCCTGCAAATTGATTCTCTTGACACTAAATATGGGTTATAAAGAAGTGTGTATTCATTTATGATGTGACTTTTCTGTCTTTATTCCCTTTTATTATTAGTCATATCATTCAGGCAGCCCTAAAACACAATTTAAAGTGCTTTCTATTTATATTTGCTGTTCAGAGTATGCACAGATAAGTGCTGAAAATAGAGCTTAGGTGACTGCTTATTTTTGTACCACCTAGAACATCAAAATAATGAGCTGGCAACCCTAGTCATAAAACTGGAAGTTTGTTGCAAGATCAGCCCAGTATTTATTTCCTCGACCCTCGATCCCTGGTTAATGCCATAATTGCAATAGCAATAGTTTAACATATCTTAAACCCTGTGCTGCCGTCAATAGCATGCTGAGTTACTGCATGTGTCTGGGAATGCACCCTGCATTCAGACAACTTGCTCCTCATTCTAGCCCTTCCCTTTCATGCTCACCTTGCACTCACAGCAATCACAATTCCGTCACACTGACCCCCATGCACTCACACCATTCACCCTGCACTCGGTGATCACTCTGCTCTCACAATGCACTTGCGCGGTTTTCCCTGTACCTCAACCTGCAGCCACACAAGCACACTACCAACCCTGAACTCATGTGACACTTCACTCACCTGTCCCCCTCACTGCTCAATCTGCAATCTCACTTAAACAAGCCCATCACTAACCATGCATTCATTAGTCCCACTCAGCACTATCATGCACACCCAAAGTCATATGGTCACCTCACTCACCCTGCAGTCACTCCACTTACCCTACTCTCACACTGTCGCATACCTCACTGTGCACTCACATGAGCACTCCTGCCACCCTCACAGCACAGAGGGTTAATGTGCCTGCTACAAAGAATGTGTACCATGCAGATCAAAGAACTGAGGGGCATATGTTCAAGGAAGTTGCAGAGTGAGGCGTTAGCAGTCATGGGTTAAGGCCTCTCTCCGCCACTTCAGAAACAGAAGGCTGCACCATATTTACAACAATATGGTGCAGCCTTGCGTTTCCCCTGCGCTGGCGCTACACTTAGCAGTGTAGCGCCAAAGCAGACACCATTGCACCATAGTGCGAGGGTGTCTGGGTGCAGGGAAAAGATTGTTAATGTACAGGAGGGGGACCTTCCTGTATATAAACAATCCATCCATGTGGCTGCACAAGGCAGCACACATGGATGAAGCAAAAATGAAGAGAAATAATGCATTTCTCTTAGTTCGCCAACTTAAGACCAGGTTTTCCCTGTCCTTAATTTTAACGCTGCCTCACTTTTACGCTGCCCTTGTAAATAGTGTCTTAAAGGGGTGCCTGCAAGGGATTTTGTTTAGAAGAGTAAATCTCAAATAACAGACTTATATCTGCTTATATGTCTGTACTTAGTGTTTGTACCAATGATTTGCCAATTGTTTGTGCAAATAACTATGACTTATAAGATATGAAAAAGAAAGCACTTTAAGACAATATTATCTGCCCAATCCTGCAAGGGTATATTGGGTTTCCCACCCCTTTTTTCATATGCCCTTGTAAATAGGGCGCAACATCAAAATCAGTGCCTGTTGCAGTGGAACGCCCACCGCAACACCCATTGCCCACCCTTTCACGCTAAGCATAGCATGAAAGGCAGCCTTATTTACAAGGCAGCGTTAAGCCAAGTTAAGTGGCTTAACGCTGCCTTGTAAATACACCAATGCCCCTATCGCCACCACAATGTGTAAAAAGTGACGTTGTGGTGTCTATAGGGGCTAGTACATATGCCCCAGAGTATGATGAAACTATGCGTAGCACTAAAAAAAAATTATATGTTTGCCAGAAAGGTGCTATAGAGAGATGACGTGCATTGTTGGAGAGTGGTAGTGAGGGAATTCATGGAGGAGGAAACACTCATTGTTTTGAACATTATTTGCCGGATATGGCCCGGGATATACGGGTGGCTGTCGATTATGTAGTGTACCAGATTCCAGAAATTTCTGTCAGGTGGTGGGGGGGCCCGACATTTAAAAAAATTCCGCTGGGGGGGGGGGGCTCAACCTTCAAAAGTTTGAAGACCTCTGCCCTAGTGGAACGCATGAATGGCCCCTCTGGGTGCTGCTTAACATTGCTAAAAAGAATTAACCTCATTTGCACGGATGAGCATATGGACAAGCAGAGAAGTGCTTGGCTGGCAGAATTCTACCACAACAGAGCAACTCGGTTAGTCATTGCCAGACTTTGAGTAATCAATATTAGCATACGATCTACGCCTTGTGGTGTGTGCCGCATTGTCAGTAATGAGGGAGCTAATGGACTGCCTATTTCATCCCACTTGTGTGTTTATGGCTATATGTTAGGCAGTCCTTCTCCCATCCTGCTTCCACCTGTTTGAACCATAAAACTCTGCCTTTTGAGGCAGAACACATGCCCGATTTTCACTAAAATCTTCACTAAAGTCGAACAAAAAAAAAAGACAACTGTAAAAGCCATTAGTCTGAAAACAACAGCGTGTGGTGTGTAAACTAAGGGTGGGCGTAGTTCGTGAAGTAGCGCTACGCGAAGCTACGCGAAGTGCACTTCGCACTACGCGAACTTCACGTAGCACTACGCGAGCTGCGTAGTAGCATGTTCGCACTGTGCAAGATGCG
Source organism: Lissotriton helveticus (assembly GCF_964261635.1). Taxonomy (NCBI): domain Eukaryota; kingdom Metazoa; phylum Chordata; class Amphibia; order Caudata; family Salamandridae; genus Lissotriton; species Lissotriton helveticus. Next base: position 1,102,082,204 of record NC_136071.1, on the reverse strand, counting down.
TTTTCAATGATTGCACAGTGCGGACAAGCATACGGCACTGTGCAAGCATTGAAAACGGCATCTTGCACAGTGCGAGCTGTAGTTTTCTGCTGCTCGAGGAGATTATTACTCGAGCGGCATCTTTCTCAACGCGAACAGGTAGTTTCTCATTGAGAGCGGTCGCGAGCATGCGCAACCACTCACAATGAGAAACCTGACCTCCTCGCGTTGAGAATCTCGCCGGGATGTCATTTTGCTTGCTCGCGAACATGACGTTCAGGACCGCGAACAAGCAAAAAATGAGCGCTGCACTACGCTATGCTGCACTACGCATGTTCGCACTGTGCTACGTGCCGCTCGCGTAGTGCGAAGTTGCAAAAACTTTGCAAACTCCGCGAGCGGAGCGTAGTGCTTCGCCCAGGGTTAGTGTAAACCTATCCTAGTCCCACAAAAACACCCTCTGCACGAAATCTTCCCCTCCCCTCCTCCTACCTGGAACAGACTGATCTTTAACCTCTCAGGAAACCGTTCGAACAAAAGCCTCGGTCCTGGGTTACAGAGTAACGCGATAGGCCATGCTGCCGCACCATTCACAGAAAAAGTTCAAAACAAACTTAAGAGCAGGGTTAGCATAATTGTTTCCTTTTCCAAGAGGAAAGGGGAGGGCTTATTTCCCCCATCCCTCCAGGTCAAGGACTGGATTTACAGGCCAGTCGTTAAAGCCTAGAGAAGAGGGTTGCAAAGCAGTCTGAGTTTTTTGTAGTCAGACAGCAATTGCAATATTTGCAACTGCAGACAGATGTGTACATCCGGACTTACAGGTCTTGTGTGCAGTGTGTATTTTTTTCCCCCTCAAGTGAAGTTCAGTCTAATGTGTCCTGCAGGAGGCTAGCTTTGTTTTCAAGGCTGCGGGCCCCCTGAGAGGCCATGTGTACAACGTTCTGTTCCACTTCTATTTGTTGACCAATCTGTCACACGAAGAACTGATATTTATTCACATTCAAAAAGTAAACAATGCAAACTGCGGCCATTACACTAGGGGACGGTATGAATGACGGAAAAAAACAAGAAAACCATGCCTACAACTGGGCTTCTGGCGACCTTTTTCAGAATTGCATGGCGCGAGCTCAACCCGAAAGTATTGGAGCGCTATACGTGAGCACCAGTTATATTACACAAGGAAATATTCTTTTTTTAGATTATGGAGAGATTTAGTTATTTGTCCAGAATCACATGGCATTGAGCCGACGCCCAGACTCAAGCCTGGTTCCACAGTCTGCAGTTCTGGCCGTAGTCCTACATACTCTGCACCTCTTCTTACCTTTCACACCCCCATTACTTTTCTCTCTAAAAGGGTGTGAGGGTGTGTGCCCCCTAAAATGTCTTAAGAGAGTTTTAGGAGGTGGTGGGAGGGGGCATACATTGGGCCACTGATAAAGTACTAGTATATTTGCTCAAAATATTTACAACTGACTTTGTACATAGGTGTGCATATAAATCTATACTTAGCTATATACACACACATACAAAGTCACGTTTGACAAGTAGTTGTACAAATTAAAGTGTGACAAGCAAGGGGTCGTTGCCTGTTTTTTCTCCGTCACCTCCTACATTCAGCAGCTGTGGCGGTGGTTGGGGAGAATGCAGGGTTGTGGGCGGGACGGAGGACAAATAAGAGTGGACTCTGCATAATCAGTAGGTTTTCCAATTTTGTATTTGTTAAACAGCATTCTTTAAACATGTGTTTAAGGATTTTAACGTATACTCTGTTTCCTCACAGTAAGCCTCAGAAACATTCATTATCTGCATATTTTGCTAAGAAGCTGCTCTCTTCTGAGATTTGAGTGGGCGTGGTTAAGGATAAACAGAAAGCAGAGGGTCCTTCAAGGCTGCTCGCTGCTCAGCGGGAGTTGGTGGTGCTGGTGGGGCAGGGGGGTGTGAAAGATCGGCACATCAAGTGGAACACAATTGTGAGGCAAGCTCCTTACAGTCTCGCATCATACAAAAATGGTTCTGAATACTCGACCGCTAGGAGGTGATAGTAGGGCGACGATGACTGGGAGCCAAAGCAGAACAGCACCAAAGAGCAAGCATGAACGAAATAAAAAACAAGCAGGATGGAGCACGCCACAGCGTGCATAAGAAAAGAAAGGCGGCGCATGCTTTATGCCTTGTGATACCGCAAGCCCGGGAATTGTGTGTGCGCTCGCAAAGAAGAAATGAAGAAAAAAAAACACGCAAGTGGCGAGCGAGTTGTGTGCGTGATCGCGCACAAAAAGGAAAAGAAAAGAAAAGCAAGCGAGTGGTGCGCGCGCGCAGCAGCAGCGAAAGTGATTGCACTCCAGATGGCGCCTTGGGTGCTGAAAGCTGGCAGCAGCGCGTAAGCGCTAGGCCAGCAAAAGCCTGTGGTAGCGCTTTTAAAAGCCCACTTACTAAATGTCTCGCAGAGTAGCGCATGAGCTACCTCAGGCGAGACCGAATAAGGACACAATATAAATGAGGCTTTCACAGCTAGACATATTTCAGATGTGTTCAACAATGTGGCTTTGATGCCTCACCAACAACTTGTATACTATAGACCGGTAACATACCCTCCCCCTTCATGTGTATAGTGACAGTCAATGCATTCCACATGGTCATACAGGACCACTTGAATTATGGGGCAGTAGAGGGCTAAATCATATAGCAGGGTTGACTAAACAATGCAGCGATAACAGCACATTTTGTGATAGCATTACTTCAGTATTTTGTCATTTCAACACTTGTTAGCACTGTCTGAACATAGGTTGCACCTCATTAGTACCATTTTAACTCCCACATATTACAATAAGTAACAGAAAAGTGACGAGTCAAGCTTCACGAGGGGCCTTCCACTGCGTGGCAACACTTGTTACTTGGTTTTTAGTCACGTTTTAACTCAGATCATGCTGATGATGGATTACGTGGCAAATCTAAAATTATGAAAAAAGTGCCACATAATTTCAGTGGCCCTGGTCATACCTCACCCATTGGAATTAACAAATCCTATATAAGTCAATTGAAAAACACCTTTTTCCACTATAAAATCCGAAGGGTGCCTAGAAACCCAAAGAAAATCTGAGCACTGCATGACCTTGCCTGGGTTATGAAGCGCTATATAAATAATGCACCAGACCACTCAGAAAAGTGATTTTGCCTCAGGAGGGGTATGGAAGCAAACATAACCAATAATAACTCCAACCCCCCCCCCCCCCCACTACAGTTCTCTTGGTGTCTCAGTGGCCATGGTGTGTTATTTCTCCATTTTGAATTCCTAAACAATGTGAACTACAAAATGCTAAGCACAAATGCTAGACTCGCAACCAGCAAGTGGATTACTAGCTATATCAAGCAGTCTATCCACTGCCAAAACTCAATGATATATATATATATATATATATATATATATATATATATATATATACCTATACATATATATATATATATACCTATACATATATACACACACATATGCTAAGCGTTCTTTATGTATTTTTAAAGTTTTTCCCTTGCCATGTACTTTATTGGGCGCCCTCAGCCACTCCCTAGTTCAACTATGTCTATAACTGGAACCACTGACTGCAACTATTCTGTGTATAAGTGAATCTTGATCTGCTGTAGCCGCCGCCTTGAAAGTACCACATCTGTGTAAGTTAGAGAATATTACACTGCTGATGTTCCCACTTCGACCCAGTGTCCACAAATCGGTCAGTCTTTCCTTTTTACCTACAATATTTTTTCATGATACGATGTTTCGGTCTATAATGTTAATCTAAAAAGAGAAACAAGTCCCAGAATGTAATGAGTAGTAGGCTAAAAAGTGAAAACTGACCTTTAACCAGATATGCAGCTACTTACTACTAGAATTGCAATCAGAACAAAATACAAGCCACTTGTTTACATTTTTCTGTTCCATAAGAGTCAAGAGTTGGTAGGTGACACAATTTTCATATTCTTTTGTAACTCTGTAATACACTTAAGCCTCTGGGTTGATGTCCAAATTTTACCCTTGTTAAAGTTCATAACTTTCTCTGCAAATTTGCACATTGTTTATGCCCTTCAGGTCTAAAATTTCAATGCTTGGCACTTTAGGTCCGGTTTGGTTATGGCTGCCCTAGCAATTTTTCATCAAAACCCGATGTCCAAATGTTACTTGGTTGTATTTCAGCACTTTCGCTGTAAATTTGCACATGATTAGACCTTTCCTGTTTTAGATATCAATGTTTCGCATTTTTTAACTTTACGTTAATTTGCTTTTTGCAGCCATAAAGCTTTTTGCACCAAAAAAACAGATGTTTGAATGATATCCTGGTTAAATGACAGTGAAGGCATTTTTTTTGCACTTAAGGCTAGACTTGCTTATTGTTGACCTAGCAAATCCTGCATTAAGGGCTGCCGTCTATGGGAGAGAGTGTCTTTATCACAATCGACAAACTCATTTCAAGATTTCATTTATGTACATGATTTGTGCGGTATGTTTTTATCAATGTTTGTGATTTATATTAACTAATAAACGCCTTTACTTACTGGCCTGCCTCAGCGCTCTTTAATAAATATTTAGAAATTATTTTGACAGCTTTCATATTTTTTAGCAGTTTCTTCATGCTTCTGCTGTTTTAGGTCTATATTTCAAAATGAATTCATGATTTAATTGCTTCGCCATTTTTCATTTTTTTTTAGCATCAACATAAAAAGTCATGGGCAGACTGATAAACCACCAGAACAGCTACTCTACTGCGACATTCATTTAAGGAAACCTGCCCTGCTATTGCACCTACTGTCTCAGTTCAGTATTTGTTAATAAAGCTTTGTAAAACTGTTCATTATATAAAAGCCGAAACATGTAGGTCTCCGTTCCACTCTTTTGCTTTGTCTCCATTCTTTTTTTTTTCCTTCACCCTTTACTGTTTCTCCCTTCTTTATGTAACTTTGTTCCCTTCCTGTGTCTCTTTTTTTTCTTCCCACTGCCATTATTTCCCCATCTTCTTTCATTCTCTTCCCCTCTTGATGAATTCATTATTTGATTGGGGACTAGGATGTGGCAATCATTGGCCGCATCATATTATTTTTCCTTTTAGCCATATTGTACAGCAGCACTCACTGTTGTGGAAGAGGTCTAAATAAACATTAAAGCCAAATAGCACTTGCATACACGAGAACTATTTTTGTGGCAAACAGGACTGATGGAGGGGGTAGAGCGAACCATTTAGGCGGTGACAGCAACACAACAGACATCATCAGAAGTCGGGCTGGAGGGGGAGAAAACGACATGAGGGAGCAACAACCCAACAGACAGCAGGAGGGGGGTGCTCTTGCAAGAGCATGAGAGGTGGGAGGGACTGGAGAGACATGCACTCTTATAAAGCGTGTTAAAAAAAGTTTTTAAAAACACAGTCTGTGGAAGGACACAGGCCGCAGACAGGAAGCTGTACTTTGTCCGTGCTCCTCGGCAGCAACCAACTTGAAGCCCCAGAGGGAAGCAGCAAGAAGAAGCAAGGAAGCGAGAGTCGTAAAAGCTAATAAAGTATTGGGAGTACTCTAAGCCCGTTTTAAGCTATTTTTTTGGGTAACAAAAGATTGTTGCAACACTACATGCGCTATCTCAGGCGAAACCTAAAAATGGCCAGTGAAACTGGTCCCTACAGGGCTCTCTTTTCATGCTGCGGACCACAATACTCACTGATGGCCCGGCTAAGCATGGCATTTCGTGTGTCTCAAGAAGATGTGGGTACTTTGCTCATGCTGCATGAGTCGCATGGCAGTTCTCCTAGTACTGGGCCTTCCACAAAAAGGGAAAAGGCAATCTAACAGGAAGAGGAGGTCCCAGAATGTTGTATTAAAGGCCTCCTGGGCCCAACGTGCCACCTTTTTCAGCTCGACTTGAAACTGGGCAGACTCACTTTGAACTGCATGATCCGAGGGTACCTAAACTTTGCTGCTGGGTGTCAGCAATCATCCGTGGCCAAACACTGTGTCGGAATACGTTGAGTGATGAGATGCAGCTCCACTTTGCGGGCACAGTTAAAATGTTAATGAATATATACATTTTTGTTTATATATATATATATATATATATATATATATATATATATATATATATATATATATATATATATATATATATATATATATATATATATATATATATATATATATATTTTTTTTTTTTTTTATTCAGGACTTCACTTTGCATCTGCGATTTTGCATGTGCCTTTTTTTCCCCTCATCGCCTGGACTTCCCGGATGCTCTTTTGTGCATATTTGTTTAGCCCGTTCATTTCATTTCAAAAATCTTTATTTCGATACAAGGTATCATAAAAGATGCAATAAAAACTGTTCATACATTAAGACGCATGAATAAAAGAGTATTAACAATTTAGCCCGTTCTTGAGTTGCCAGGCCCCGCATAGGAAAATATTAGCAGAATCTGAGCACGCGTGTTTCTGTGCATGCACCTCACATCTCTTCTAACACTTCAAGCTGTTATCAAGCACAGAGCTTGGCAGTTACCCTGCTGCACTACTTCGGACACGACAGGGAGTCAGTTACTGTTAAAGAATGTCACCGCTTCCCAGGAACTCAAATGTTTAGGAAGTTCTGTCCGTGTTTCCCCTTTGCGTATAATCAAAAGGATATTTGGAAACACCCTTCCCTCCAGCCATTCCCTTTGCGCTCCCAGTGGGTGCTAAAAGAAATAGCATGACGCTGCTGTGCCCCACATTGTGTTATCTGGCATCTGCGGTATTCATTTGTCTGCCTCTGCTGATCACGACACTAAGAAATTCATTCATTATCAGTCTAGCAAGAAGAGATAATATTGCCAAAGGAGGGTGGGTTAATCACAGAGCTCTGGTCAGATGTAATAAAGAATGCTTTACCACCACTTGTCGGAAACATCAGGTTGAACTTAAAAGACATTTTACTAGGGAGGGGGAACACAATTTATATGTCAATTTAATTTAGTGTATGCTTACTATATTTAAAAGCGAAACATTTGTTTTTTAATCTCAATAATAAACAGCAGGGTGGTATATGTTATTTTTATGTGGGTCCATTCGGAATGTGTCCGCTAAGGGCCTGTGTGGGCTCATTCTAGCTGTCTCTTGTCCTCATTCGAGACGCTGTCTCTTGTCCTCATTCGAGACCCTCTGAGCGATAGGCCACCAGGACCCATTTCTCCTTTTGGTTAATCAGACCAGAAGGGTTAAGTATAGGTCACCATGTGCTATTTACATTACCACACTTGCTCTCTCAGACTAACACTCCATTAAAGAAAGCATGTTGCATAAGCAGGATGTGGTGCCTCTGTAGATTAATGCATTTACAGCATGAATCTATGTTCGGCCTCAAGGTCAAGTTTGAATTCCTGAGTGGTTGTCCTGCCCTTTTACCTTAAATGTTTATTGCCTACAATAAGTTTTGCTATGTTTCTATCCATTGTTGAATACGATTATATGAATTTGTTAGTCCCCCCACACTAAAAACCCTGCTCCATTCTGTGTATTTCACCTTGTTTCAAGGCCTCATGGTAGCTACACTCTTAAATGTTTAAGTTTTGTAATCTTGTTTTTTGCCTGGCTCTTTTTGTACTGTGGTGGCATTAGACACTTCTCAGACAACGTGCAGCCTAAGCTGGATTTGAGCATTGAGTAACCCCGCCTGAAAATGAGCTCAGCTGCCTCGATCTGCTGCAGACAAGGAGGCGTTTATTTTCAGAAGATAGCCACAGGGCGGGGGTTACACGAACTCTACGGAATATCCAAATATTATACAACGCTTGCCCTATTGTAGCAATTTGAGGTTGAAGGGTAATGCCAATTCGTTCGTCTAGTTGTCAAAGAGTGCAAGAGCTTGTCCAGTGCACTTTCCGACAGGTGCGAGGCGCAGCCTAGAATATTACACAGGCGCTCCTTGGACCCGGAGTCCTAATAATTACCTGTACTGCTTAACAGTCAGGACGTGCGGCGAGTCGGACGGGAAGCCTGGTAGTCGGTCTCCCAGATATGTTTCCAGAGCGCGTTGGTTGAACCTGTGTTGCTCCCGCACAGCTCCGCACTCAGTGTCTGCCATCACGACCAGCTACAGATCAGCACAGTAGAGCGAAGTCCAATGCTTCTTTAAAGCACCGTAGAACTTACCAGCACGCATGCGCATTTCACCCTCCAGTCCCTCAGCCGTAACCTAAGCAACAAGTAAGGACGCTACAGGAGCAACATAAGACATTAAGCCAAGGCTACCGTCACGAATTGACGGAAATACAGGAAAGACAACATCTGGCGCAGCTTCATGTACAGAGAGACGGCCATCTTAAAATGGTGGCAGATCAATGCTACTACACCGAAAACATGTTTAATTAAACCGCTTATTCTAACGAAATTACAAAATACTCCTGCGGACTAAACAAAAGAGCTGCACGACGAGTTCATTCATTGTTATATATTTCCATTAAGTATTTACAACTGTATATAATGCACAAATTATGGCTGGAAGCTAAGCTGGGGTGTAGAAGCGTTTTACAACAATAACTTAATTCGGAGTCTTCCGGTGAATTTTACATCAAACGATCACCTTATCTTTTTGCTAAAAACACCCGTTATGTTTAACCCAAACCACAAGCGGATCTTCCTCACGGAATAAAGCACGATTGGAGTTTTATCAACACATTGATCCTCACGGGTGGAATGTCTCTAGCTATCTTCTTTTAGTTTCCATTGAGATGCTTAGGATATGTGGGACTCGGTGAACCAGAGTGCACCAAAACGGGGCTAAATGCGTAATTTGACAGCTTGTATTGGACAACTTCAGATGTATATTCGCCAGAGACTGATCTGCTCGAAATTGCAGGATATCTGCTTTTTTGGTGTTCTACAGTCTGTAAAACATAATCCGAAGTGTTTTTCAAAACACCATTTAAGGCATCTGTCCCTCCGGTTACATTCTTCACCTGGTTAGTGGTGTGCGCTGCAGAAAACCGAATTCAGTCCACATCCAGCCCATGCCAAAGTGTAAGGCACAATGATCCCCTTGCCATTCCTCCTGCCCTTCAGCAACGGTTTCCTGTCCACTGCACGGAGTTCATAACATTCCCAACCAGCTCCGCCTTACTCGTTTTGTCAGGCACTTGCTTGCTCCTGCGTTTCCCCCTGAAGTTCATTCTGCTGCAGCACCTGCAGCATGTCCCCTGCTGTCTGGTGCACGGCCTGCAGTCCGTCCCTGTCGAGCTCTTGCAGCAGCAGCAGGATAGCACTAACCACGTTATCCCCCTCTCTCTTCCAGGTGCCACTCCCGGTCTGCTTTGGGGACGCAAAAGAAGAGAACTTGTTCCGGGGAAGGGGCTTCATGCCCAGCTGCTCCCTGATCTTGTTGGTCTCCTCCATGCTGAAGTTAAGCAGGTCGCTCTCCGTGTCTGTGGCAACCGCGGGCGTCGGATGGCAACCATTGCCTAGGCTGGCAGAAGGCGGCAGCAGGAGGTCCCCTTCCTCCTTGGCCTGGGCCAGCTCATCTTCGCCCACGGCCTGGTTGTCCAGCTTCTGCAGACCTGGCAGGGTCCTCAGGACCGTCATCCGGTATCGGTGGGGGTCCGGGCCGCAGCAGGGGTTCTCCGCCAGCCAAAGTACCCGCAAGCAGGGCAGCCCCTGCAGGTGACAGATCTCATGCAGGCTCTGGATGTTGTTCTTTCGCAGATAGAGCTCGGCCAGGTTCTGGCACTGGCTGAGGGGCTGCAGGCTGGCGATCTGGTTGACGCTGAGGGTGATCACCTCGATGTTGGGCATCTCTCGGCAAACGGAGATATCGCTTAACCGGCTGCCCCAGCAGTTCAGTTTTCTCACGCTCTCCAGCTCGCATGCCTTGGCGCGTGACAGCACTATCTTACGGGTTAGCTTCATCTTCGTGCTTGTTCACTAATATCTAGACGTTATTGAGCAGCGCTTACAACCTCTTAAATGGCCGCCATGTTTATGGAACGCAAAAAGCAGGTTGCCATGCTAGCCCGTATTCCGTTTCCGGGGCAAAATCACGGAAATGAAAACATCGATGACATCTAACTCAAAAATGAAAGAAGGACTAAAGAAAGAAAAGTTCGATTTTTAATGTCTACAGCAGTTCCGAGTATAACAGTTTTCCAAGTTAACGCCACAAGAATTATATTAAGATCTAGGCGACTGTTCGATATAGTTACAGTGAAAATAAACACACGCTTTCATAATACACATTGCGCTCATGCATGCATGACACTCCTATCTGTGACTGGGCGAGTGTAGTGAAAGGAAAGATGTTCTTTCCAAGATGATTTATTGACAACCTCGGAACTGCAACTTGCAAGGCAGAAAGGTGATCACAAGCAGACGGCTACACAGCAACTGAACTCAGTGTAACATTCTAATCTTCACATACAATTATGCAGAATGTGGAACATTCATGGATTCATTCTACAATCCATTAAAGACATCACTACAGTGAGTGTTTGACAATGTTCAGCATAAGGAATTGAACATTGTTTGAGTAAATCTGAAGGATCTGAGCAATACAGGACTATCCTCTTGAATCATTACTCTGCTCGGATAAGGTTTGGCACAGTTGAACAGGCAGTGTGGCGTGATATAAAACTCCTCTTCACTGTGCGCAGACAGGCATAGTGGGCAGGAGGAGCGCATATGAGGCACATAAGGGGAGTGGAGCCATGCTGTTAAATTAAGAACTTTAGGGCAGTGCTGACCTCAGTGGGGTGAGCGTGTTTAGCAATAAACTATTATTGGCGAGATGAGGGGCACTTTTGCCTTGTGGTAGTGAGAGAATCTAAAGGAGGTTGTCATGGGGTGTGGGAGCACAAAAATGATTGTTGCACCTGGCCCCACCAGCGCTAAAGCCGGCTCTGACCACGACGTCCTGCTGCTGCGGATGCGAGAACGATAATGATCGTTACATGTGGATCCGCAAACAGAAAACGTCATGGAGCATGGCACGATGTTGCATACAAACAAGTTTATTTACGAGGAGGTCGCATGCAGAGTCCTCAAGAGAAACCTGCATGCTTCCGTCTTGTGTACAAGAACAAATACAATATCACAATATCTCTCTCCTTAACGGATGAGAAAACATTAGAACATAGCAAGCAACATATGATACAAACCATAATAAAAATGAAAAGTGATCAGACTTTGGACGCGTTGCGTCCATTGGGGCGTAGCCCCCCTAAGTCCCTTACGCCCCATGGACCCACCGCGTCGTCGCTACAATAAAAATGCAAATATTTAATGATTGCGCTACCTGCCGGCCGGGAATGCGGGAGACACCCGACTTTTCCGGAGTGCGAAGGGGGGGCTGGGCCTGCTGCAGCTTGAGTGACAGTCCACTCAGCTGCAGCAGTACTGCGCACGCGAATGTTTGGGCACAAACATGCCCGCGCATGCGCATGTCGGACAGGAAGGGGACACAGAATGGCTAGGAGGCAGATGGGGACGGACGTGCTGACCAGCAGCTGACCAGATGATAACCCGCTGTAATGCGCAATGTAAATAAAGGAGTATAAGAAGAAACTGTGTCCTCTTTTTTTTTTTTTCTTCTTCTTCTTTTATTCTCCTTCTCTTGTAGCCTTTTCTAGGCTCTCCATTTCTTTTGCTCTTTCTTTGGTCCCTTCTTTCCTCGTTATTTACTCCTCTTTCTTCTTTCTTATTTTCTTTATTTCCTTGTAACTTCTCCTGTGCTCTTTCTTAGTCCTTGTGTAATCTTTGTCCTTTTGTTTCTCTTTGTTGTTCTGCTTTCTTTCCTTTTTTTTTTCTTTCTTTTCTTTGTTGGGTCTCTTTTCTGTCTTTTATGTAGCCTTCTCTGGCTTCTTCCACTCTCTTGTTTCTCTTTCTTATATGTGTATATATTCTTTCCTTCTTTCTCTTTCTCTATTTGTCTTTTTGTTATTCTCTGGTAATCTCTTTTCTTATTGCACCATCATCTTCCTTTGCCTTATCGCTCTTTTGCCTTTTATTTCTCCTTTATTCTTCAATCAAGACATTAATTTCCTTTGTCTCCCTTTTCAGACCTTTTCCGTGCTTATCTTCCTTTTCTTCTTTTGTCTTCTTTTTCTTCCTGTCTTTTCTTCTTGCTCGCATTCTCCTTAATTCACCTTGTCTTGTGTTCTTCTTCTTCTTTGCCCTTTGCCTGGTTTTGAAATGGCTGCTCTCCTTTTTCTATGACCTTTCCTTGAGTGTCCCCTTCAAATGTCCGCCGTCATTCTCACACTACTTTGCTCGTCTTTGTTCTTCCTTTTCTTATTATGCCTCTTTATTCTCCTTACTTTTTGCCTTTTATTTCTCTGTTTCTGGCTTTTGGGTGTACTTCTTTTCTTCTCTTTTGTCTTCTTTTGCTCCTTATTTTTCTTCTATGTTGTTTTTGTTGTGGGGGTCTTTAGTCCCTTTCTGCCTCTCTTTGCCTTTCTTTCTCTTCGTGTTCTTTAACCCCTTCAGTGCTAATGACAAGGGTAACTCGTCATGTAGGGCCCATTGATTTCAATGGAAAGTCAATGGACCTACATGCACACCCCTTAGCAGCCAAGTGGTTAATTGTCTCTTTTTCAATGTTGTCTCACTTCGCCTGGCCTTGAAATGGCAGCCCCTCTTTTCCTTATGGCCTGTTTCTCCAATGTCCCATTCAAAATGTCGCCGTTATCTCGCGAGATTTCGCGATCGAAATCTCGCTTTTCCTGACCTCATGATGGCCTCCTCATTCGTTTTCCCTTTTTTAATTGGCTCAGCCGCCTGACTTCGTGATGGCCGCCGAGACTCCTGAGCTCTCCCGGGACCTCGCGCCTTGTTTTCAAAGGCCCGCGCTTGGTCTTAGCTCTTAACACCATCTGCTGCATCTTTCCCCTGTCGCTGTTTGGTGGGCTCCCGCGTCGCTCTTTCCGTCTTCCATGTTTCTTGCGGCGCATCCAGGGTGAGCACCTTTATTCATTTTTCTCACGATGGTGTACTTGCTGGAAGCACTTTCATCCACGCGTCGATCCGTTTCTTTACCTTCGTCGCCAGTTGTTGTGTTCTGCTCGTGCGCCGGGAGGTACATCATACACGGGACACAGTTTCTTCTTATACTCCTTTATTTACATTGCGCATTACAGCGGGTTATCATCTGGTCAGCTGCTGGTCAGCACGTCCATCCCCATCTGCCTCCTAGCCATTCTGTGTCCCCTTCCTGTCCCCGTCACCGGATCTGGTGTCCGGTGACTTGGTCACTCTGCCTGAGGCCCCACAGGGTCCTAATGCCCCACTGTCCAGTGCCCACACTGTCGGGTCACGACAGCGCAGATGGGTTTCCAGCTCACGTTCCCCTTAGAGAGAGGAGCAGGGGGCTGGCCGCAGCCCCCGGGGTTGCAAAGGGGACTGGGCGAGCAGACATGGTGCCCCCCTAGCCAATCCTGGCGCTGTATGCAGCGCCAGGATTTGGCTGGTCCAGTGGTCCACGTGCAGGCCAATCACTCTGTGACTTAGGGATGGCCGCCGCTGTAACGTAACTTCCACTCTTAAATTCATCTAGCCTGGAGCTCGTACAGCCAGGTAAGGCCACAGAGCATTATGCGTTATGTTTTTCAATGTTATGTTTCCCGTTATTCTTGCCCGCTTTTAATCCGTTTTTTTGCCCTCTTTGCATTCGTTTGCCTTGCCCCCTAAGTTTCTCCCGATCCTCTTGGCCTCTGTTCTGTGGGGGGGAAGCGGGGGGGGGGGGGGGTTCTGTGGTTATTTTGCACAGCGGCCGTTCTTAAATGTAACTTTTAAAAGCATAATTTCAAACCTGGCGGGAATTGCAATTGTATTTATGTAGCGCTTGCTTCCCCTGATGAGGCATTAAAGCGCTTTGTTTTTCAAAGTTAAGTCCCAGTGGAACTGCCCTTTGCTTCGTGCTTTGTGTGTGTGTGTGGGGGGGGGGGGCAGGGGGGAGGGGGCTCTGTGGTTATTTTGCAATGTTATGTTTCCCGTTTTTCTTGCCCGCTTTTAATCCGTTTTTCTTGCCCTCTTTGCATTCCTTTGCCTTGCCCTCTGAGTTTCTCCCGATTTCCTTGCCCTCTGTTCCGTGGGGGGCTCTGTGTGTGTGGGGGGGGGGGCGGGGGTGCTTCGTGCTGTGTGTGTGTATGGATGCAGGATGGATGGGTGGATGCATGAATGAATGATGTATGGATGCAGGATGGGTGGGTGGATGGATGGGTGGATGCATGAATGATGTATGGATGCATGCATGATGGGTGGATGCATGATGGATGGATGGGTGGATGCATGAATGAATGACGTATGGATGCAGGATGGGTGGGTGGGTGGATGGATGAATGGGTGGATGCATGAATGATGTATGGATGGATGCATGCATGATGGGTGGATGCATGATGGATGGATGGGTGGATTCATGAATGAATGATGTATGGATGCAGGATGGGTGGGTGGATGGATGGGTGGATGCATGAATGATGTATGGATGCATGCATGATGGGTGGATGCATGATGGATGGATGGGTGGATGCATGAATGAAATGTATGGATGCAGGATGGGTGGGTGGGTGGATGGATGAATGGGTGGATGCATGAATGATGTATGGATGGATGCATGCATGATGGGTGGATGCATGATGGATGGATGGGTGGATGCATGAATGAATGATGTATGGATGCAGGATGGGTGGGTGGGTGGATGCATGAATGATGGATGCATGGATGCATGCATGATGGTTGGATGCATGATGGATGGATGGGTGGATGCATGAATGAATGATGTATGGATGCAGGATGGGTGGGTGGATGGATGGATGGATGCATGCATGCATGATGGGTGGATGCATGATGGATGGATGGGTGGATGCATGAATGAATGATGTATGGATGCAGGATGGGTGGGTGGGTGGATGCATGAATGATGTATGGATGGATGCAAGGTGGTTCGGGCTCGCTCGCTCGCTGCGCTTGCTCGCTGCGGTGCAATATGCAAATTAGTTTATGCTCACCACTTTCAAATGTCACCAGCCGCCCCTGGATCAGAGATTACAAGAACATGAAAGTTAAAAACAAACAGTTTGTAAAGTCTGACGAGGAAAAAGTAACAAGTTAATCCAAAACATAATCTTTAAATCTGGCAGGGAATCTTCTAATGCGAGCATCATTTTTGCCAGATGTAAATCCAGATGTGGAAGAGAGAACAGGTGCGGGTTTGCCAGATGTAACACCAGAAGTGGAAGAGAGAGCAAGTGCGGGCAAGGTGGAATTCCCTTGAAGTTCTGGAACACTAACATCCTGTAACCAACTATAGGATTGTAATTGATCTGCAATGTAAGAAGGATGATTCATAATAATGTCAGCTAGTGTGCTGGACAGAAGAACTAAATTCCATTTGTTCCACCATCCTCTGTTAACCAAAAGAGCTGAACATTTGCTTACTTAATAAACCTGCACAGGTGAGGAAAATCTAGAAGTGCCTTTCAATCCTTTCTTCGGTTTCTTGATTAAAACCCATTCACCCGTTTTCAAGGTTTCACCGTTAAAATATTTATTCGAATCAAAATGACTTTTTCTTGGCATCTTGATTACTTTTTACTCTGGCTTTGAGAAAATCAAACAACTCAGTTTTGCACTCAGATTTGCAGGATAACCATGTGGGGAACAAGTTGGAATGCACCGAACTACCCCTAAGTAAGGTTAAAGGTGCAACTCCAGTAGTGCAATGGGGTGTAGTGTTATTGGACTACACTTCATCTTTAAGATATTCCCCAACATCCAAACCTGAATAAATAGCAGTTTGGAATCACTCTTTGACAAGTCTGTTGCCCCTCTCCACAAGACCATTGGATGAGGGAGAATATAGAGCTACTTTAAAATGTTGAATGTCATGATGCTCTAGAAATCTGCTCATGTGTTGGGATTCAAAGTAAGTACCTTATCGGTAACAATGGATTTGGGAGAGCCCTCAAGTAAAAAAATGTGTTCTAGAAATTTGATAGTATTATCAGTGGTGGGACTGAAATAAGATGAATGATGTAGCCGAGGTATGACGATTAAGTACGTTTATTGATGAAGTTTAGGTCAGAATCATAGAATCATAAAAACACCACCAGGAGCAGCTCCCTTGCTGCTCAGCCCAATCTCTCAACTGACACTCATCCACCAGGCATCCTCAACATTCTATCATCTCATCACACATATCAACATTCCACTGTTCATCCACACTGGCTGAGCAGCAAGACAGATAAACAGAGAAGATGCATTGCACTTAAACCAAGATACAACACACTTTCCCCCTTTAAGGAACACAACAAATGAATAATAGAAATAGAGAGCATAGTAATATCAAAATTGAAACTTACAATAAATCCATAAATGAATGCAATAAACAAATTAACAAAGAATGACATGACACATGACCACCTCTTCCCCCTTTACAAAGCAAATAAAGAAATGCAAATGTCAAACTATGGTTTCAATAAACGTAAATCTTGCACTTAAATTTTTAGAAAGAATACAAGAAATTTACGTCTAAGTTACCCACAGGACATACCAGGTGGCCAGACTAGCATGGAGATAGAATTCAGAGAACGTCAACCATTTAAAAAGAAAAGAGCAAACATGAAAAGCACAAGAAGGTACACCCATTAAAATAAATCCATATGAGAGTAAGTAGGTGTGAAGTCACTCACAGGTACCATGTGAAAGTGAAAAACACACTGTCAGAAAATCGTGGCTAAAAGCTATCACAACAAATACTTTAAAATTAATAACGATTCCCATACAGAAACTTGTGAACAAAGTGCTGTAGATTAAATAACATGTGGGAACCTTATTTGACAATCCACAGGTGTTGGACTTGGCCTTTTTCCCCCCAAAATTTTTCGCTTTTGACCCCCTCATCTAGATTGTCTCCCCCATGGGATTAAACCTGTATAGGCCATGAGTGGTGTGAGACACCTTGTGAAAATGTAATTACCTGACATAATGTGAGCACTTGTAAAATCCCCCATTTTAAAACTGCACCCCCATTTTAAAACTGCACCTGACTGAAATGTATTGCTTTTAAAATGGATGCCATGGCCATGGGTTTTGCCACTGGACTGACATAGGTCAGCGGTCTAGATAATATTACCCAGCTACCCCTAGCTTTTGGAGGGAAAGCCTGGCACCCAGGGTGCTCACCCCCTCCCCTAGAACCAGTTTAGGCTGGATGTGCCAACATTCTAGAAGGTCCTGGCACTGCCTGGGAGGAGGGTATAAATAGGGAGAAGTGTCACCAGAGAGTCAGTCAGCGCAGGGACAAGAAAGAGAGGGGACCTGCTGTGAGGTGCTACCGCCACATGGGCCTGTGAGCTGGGCCCTGCACCCCTAGAACCCCCCCCCCCCTCTGCTGTCCCCATGGGCCCCTGACAAGGGAGGGCCCCTGACTAGGTCCCTGTCACAGTTGGGATCTTGAACCATGCCAGCGCCGCGCTGAAAGAGCACTGGGAAGGGAAGGAGCTAATTGGATTCCCCCCAGGAGGTGAGGAGTTGCCCCTGAGGAACTGCAGTGGGACTGTCTACCCCCTCTGGAGGAGCTGTGGCCCCCCTTGGAAGTGCTGGGCCGGGTGGAGCCGCCTGGGGAGGATTGAGCCCCTGTGAGGTGTACCTGCTGGACGCTGTGCTGTGGAAGCGCTGTTTTGGGGAGGTTGGTGCCCCCAAGGAAGCTGTGGCCCCCTTTGCCAGCTGTGTAAGGAGCAGTGCGCTGTAAATAGCGCCATCTGCTGAGGAGAATCGCGCTGTGCAGGCGCTGAGGAAACTGTGAGGAGGAATAGCGCTGAGGAGCCTACCCTCGTTCCAGCGCGCGGTCCGCTATATAATTAATTAATTACAAGGGAGCCTACCCCTTATCGCCGCTGGGAATCACCGCCGCGGCCCGGCGTGTGTGGGACACCCCCACTGCTGTGGGCCTCGTTGCGGCGGCCCCCGGTGCCAGGAGAGGGCCGCCGAAGTGGAGTGAGGGCCGCGCTAGGCCCTGAAGCCGCCGTCTACCTCGTCACGTGACGGGGGCCTGACCGCGTCATCGGTCCGCCCCCGCCACGCACTGATTGGCCTGCGCGGCCGTGACCCCTGAAGGCCGCGCAGGGATTGGCTATCGGCCGGGAAGGCCGGGAGAAGGGGAATCGAAGCCCCGGGTCCCCGTGAGGTAGGAGGGGGACCCGGGTGAAGCTCCGTTGCGGGGCCCCCGTGCCGAGGAGGGAGGCCCGAGAGAAGCGACCGGAGCGGGAGGCCACCCCGCCGGTCTGTGCCCCACGCGAGGGGCCGGTGGAGAAGGCGGGGCCGGGGCACGCTGTCGGTGCCGGCCCGCCAGCGAGAGAAGAGCTTTGCAAAGCCCTGGGTCCCCGTGAGGGAAGGGGACCCAGGTGAAGTGTTGGTGCGGGGCCCCCGTGGTCAATGGGGAGCCCCGAATTGGAGCGACCGGAGCGGGAGGCCACCCCGCCGGTCTGCGGTCCTAAGTGAGGGGCCGGGGCACATTGTCGGTGCCAGCCCCGCCCCCTCCAACGAACCCGGCTGCAGGAGCCTTGTAACGTGGGAGGAAAGCCAGGCAGGCTTCCCCCACGGGTGCCCAGACACCGTGTTGAAGCCCCAGGCCCCTGTGAGATCAGGAGGCCCGGGTGAGGCGAGTGTGGCCGTCCAGAGGCCGTTTTGGAACCCCTGGGCCCCGGGTGACGCCGCGGAAAGGGGGGCCTCGAGGCACATTGTCGGTGCCTGGTCCCCCCCTGCAGAGGAGACCCCAAAGGACGCCCCGCAGAACCTATTGAGCCCGGTGAGTGGGGCCTACATTTAACTGTGTGGGGGATAAAGAGGGCAACGGGGTACATTGCCGGTGCCCGCCCCAGGGACTGTGTTACTTTATCAGGCGGCCCGTCTGGCAGAGGGCACCTGCAACTTGGGCACGAGAAGTATTGAACTGCCCTACATCGCCTGTACCTAACTGTCCTTCTAGACAACTCAGGAGCAAGCCGGTTGTCCTTATCGCATATTTTGGGGTAGAGAGTTTTATTCTCCCTTAGTCAGACCCTCCAGGATTTCGCGATTTGCAAAAAAATCGCGAAATCGGCCGTTTTGTAAAAATGCTGCGATTTTTACAAAACGGCCCGCGAAATTTGAAAAATGTGAATCCATGCTGGGATTTATTTCTGCGTTCTCGATTGCACAGAAATGTTAAATGTGGGGAAACATTTTGCTCGTAATCTCTTGGTCATTCTTCCATAATAGATATTAGTATATCGCCATCAAGTGGTTATTTATGGAATTACGCAGCAGATTATTCTGAGAGTTTAAAAAGTGCTCAGACCTGAAAACGAAGCACACTGCGGCCAGCGAGGGACAACAGCACCAGCCAGAGAAAAAGGACAGGACAAGGGGGCTTTGGAAGTGGCAGGCTCATGAGGTAAATCTTTGAGGCAGGAGGGGGCACAACTCATGAGGGAATGAGCACAGACATTCAGTGGCGTAGCAAAGCTTGGGGGGGGGGGCCCTGCAAAGTAATCGTAGGGGGCCCCCTCACCCATGGACCCAGTCAGGAGCTGCCAGGCTAGGGGCCCGCTGTCCATGTACTGTGCTGGCGGGGACCCCTCGTGCTCAGGGACCTGCGCCACAGGGGCTCCTTGGGCTTATGTTACACCACTGAGTAGAGTGAGGTCAGGTAATGAGAGGAATGAGGTAGAGAAAGGTGTAAGAAAAATGGGGAGTGGCGAAACAGAAAAATGGCTGAAAGAGAGATATAAAACGAGATAAGGTTGTAGCGAGAAAAACAAAGCGATAAAGAGTTGAGGTAAAAATAGAGATGAGAATCTATTAGAAGAGAAGTAGATGGGGAGAGATACAGGGAAGTCAGGCTGAAAACGAGCAGCATGTCACAGGAAGAGGAATGAGGTAGAGAGAGTTGAGGTAGAGAGAATTGAGAGTGAGATCAAGATGTAATCACAGAGTGATGGTGAAAAGGTCAAGGTCATAGAGAGGCTGAAGGAGTTAAAGTCGATTGCGGTATATTGAGAGAGAAAGGCGAGGTAGAGAACGCTAAAATAGAGAGGTGGAGAGAGTGAAGGTACATAGAGAAAGAAAGAGAGGTTAAGGAGAGTGTTAAGGAGAGGAGAGGTGAGGTGAATGAGGCGAGAGCAGTGACACAGATAGATTAATTATCAATCGGATAGTCACCATCTGCTTGAGAGTGCAAGGGTTAAGGGTTGCAGGCCAGACATGCAAACTAAGGGGCAGATTGTTTTATTTTTTAGCACAGCAACCAAAGTTACTAGCACTGCATTACACACGGGAAGAAAGCACCCTAGAGCTATATTCACAAAACAATTGCCTATTGCTGGTGCACATACAGGCTGCCTAACGCAGTGCACATTCTTTGAGCATGCTGCTGTCTCGCATTGATTTGCATTGAAAGCACCCCTTTTCCAGTACAAAACTCTATACATAGACTGTTCTTAACAATTCCACACATTATCTGTGTGCTATACTGTGCAGCACACATTAAATGTGTTTAATGTTTAGAGAAATTAATATATTTTTTCATGTTTAGCATATGCTTCAAGGAGGTGTTAGGTTTTTTTGTATGCAAAGCGGACCTGCTTTTTAAACTTCAAAACGTCTTGGCAAAAACTATTATGAACTCATTTAAAAGGAATGAAGACCTTAGGGTCTCTGGCAAATTTGTTTTTGACGACGATCCCAGGAGGTGACATGAATATGGTATGTATGTTCCATATGAGACATCAGCCTACTGGGATGCTGACACTGTTGGTGATGTTGCAAGACGTATTGCATTGGAGAGACCATATTAGGCACTTCTAGAAGTGTGGGGCCATATAGTAACAAGAATTTATGATCCCCCACATTAAACGGTATAATTCTCCCCACACTGCAAGAATCATTGGGCGTCTATTACTGTTGCCGTGAATCCACTGTGAAAAGGGAGGCACGGGCCCTGGAGACTCAGAGAGCTCCGAAATGCAATATGTGCATGCCAACGCCAGCAAGAGACCTGTCCAAAGGCCTCATGCACTAATGCACTAATGCACTAAAAGTGGCTCGGAGCCAAATGAGGGAAGTGATCCAGGAGAAAAAGTCTGGTATGCACCAATACACGGGTGACGGCCGGGGCCGCGGGCCGCACCATTTCGAACTTGACTCTCAGGGGCCCCGGGCCGCACCATTTTGAAGGATAGTGGTAGGGTGAGCGAGGGGATCGAGAGTAGAAGGCAAGGGTTAAGGTTGTCCGGCATGGCAAGAGTAGGACCGGACGTATGTTAAATCTACATTTCAATCAAACCAAACAAAGTGTCTACATTGTAAATAAAACAAATATACATAGCTTCGTGCTGTTAAATAACTAAAAAAACAAAGATATATGTGTTTGTTGTAGGAAAAATGGCCAAATAAAATGCCGCAAAATTGCCGCTAAATTTCCATATTTGTGCCGCTAAATTTTCATTTTTGTGCCGCTAAATTTGCTAAACCATGCCGCTATATCCTGGGGGGTCTGCTTAGTGCAAATATAGGTCCCTGCTGAACGGGTTGCCCTGAGGTCCCCAGTTATTAAGGTACCCTGAGGAAGGAAATGTCTAAGGGAGTCCCGAAGTAAGGAGGGTTGACTGCTGTGTACACCCTGATGTTGATACCCCTTAGTGATGGTAAAGGGAGCCTAGTTGAGTCCTGACAGGTGTTCCTGATCTAGGAGGAGGGCCCCTACCTGATATCATGCTGGGTGATGTATATTCCGCCTAGGTTGGTCAACGGGTTGGCCTGATGTTATTCCAGGCCCTTGTTATGTACCAGATTGATGGGCCAGATAGGCTGATTTATTGCAGGTGTTCCTGCCCATGTTATGCCGTGATGCCCTAATGTTTTCTTTCCCTAACAGGGGTTGGGTTGGTATGGTCACGCATGAGGTGTACTTACGCTAATGTTGCAACTTACAATTTCAGCCAACTCCCTAAGGATGAGAGCCTGAGTTGGCCCCGCCAGATTGGCCCCAGGTCTACTGTTATTTAATCACAATTGTTCTTTATTTCAGCATGGACTACTTCTTATGTAAATAATTCCCCCCTTTATTCACTTGGCTCTGGCGCCATTTGGCGTCCTGTGTGACACTACTGTTTTGCATTCTTTTGCCTTGCAGGTTGGAAACCCTACTAAACGACGTATCTTTTTCCAACTCAAACTGGTGTCCTGCCTCTTTTGTGGTGTGCCTGGTGTGTTGACTGAGGGTACTGCGTGAGTGCTTCACATGTCCTCGAAGTTTGGCCTGCCCGCTTGATGCCATGCTACCCCCTTTGAGACTTGGGCAACCCCCATTTCCAACAACAGGCAATAATTTAAACAAAGGTGGAAGGTCACATGCTCAAAGTGCTATAACATAGCACTGTAACTAAAATAAAACATAATGCACTAAAAATGTAGGTGACCAATCCACGGGCAAATAATTACAACAAAAGGTGGAAGATCACATAGTCACTAGGTTGTTACCATGCATAACTTAAATAAGGTGACATATCCACACATAAGTGTGGGTCACATAGCCAGTAGGCTAGTCTAACGTATAACTTAAATAATGAAAACTCCATTCCTGAAACTTGCAAAGTGGCAGATCTTCGAACGAGTGTACAGTTGGCTATCATAACATATACCTGAATGTAAATTCCTTTACAACCAACTTACAAGCAAAGCACTTTAAAATAAACTACCCTGTAATGACAATTTAGATGACGAATCCATGTGCCAAATATCATGTCACTTCAAAATACATTAACGCACAAAGCAAATTTAGTTTAGCAAAATCAATAAACTGTATAAATAAAACGCATTACAGAACTTTCTAATATGCAATCATCTTGAGAAAACTTCACCGGTACTCGAAAATTGTACCTGAGAATCCAAGGCGTGGATGGTTGAAAGAAGATAAGTGGCAGAATATATGGAAAGCTGGCAGACTTCAGTGAATGAGTCAAAAGTACCTTGTTGTGAGAATATTTCTTTTATATAACGATTTTCCTCAAACGTGGATTGTGTGATCAGCGTACGAAAGTATGCTTGAAAGTAAATGCACAAAGTAGTTGCAGCGGGATATCTAACAGCTTTGATGAAATTCAAACTTTTCCATACTCTGAAAGGTCCGAGGGAAATAATGCGAACATTTAAAATGGCGGCACGTAATTTGATGTTGAGCAAGAAGGCTCAAGGCACATTTGTGCTGTAAGGCGTTCGGAAATGATCAGCAGCATAACAGAAGCCATGGTGACATAGAAGAAAGGTAGGGCTGCCGCAATGTGGTGAATGCTCGCGATGGAGCAGTTGAGGAAAATTCAAAGTGTTTTGAATTGGACAAACTGCCAAAAGTATTGGGGCAAGTTACTTACAAAAATACCGGCATAAACCCCATAAGGCCCACCCCCTCAGCACCTTGGTTCAACAAATCCCTCTATGAAGAAAGGAAGCAGCTAAGATTCCTGGAGAAACAATGGAGGCAAGTGCCCTCCACCGATAACTTGTCCTCGCTTCGCTCAGCAAGATCCAAGTACCACAAACACATCTTCCTTGGGAAGGCGGCGCACTTCAAAACGCTCCTTGACTCAGCCAAAAATAGACCCAAAAAACTATTCGATCTCATCAAGAGTCCTGACCGCTCCCGCCCTTCCTCCAAGTTGGAGGATTCTGCAAAGAGAGCAGCGGATTTCGCTATATTCTTCGACGAAAAAGTGAAATCTCTTGTGGATTAGGTCGCTCATCCTACCCCTCCAGAGGAGTGCAAGTCCTTAGCCATTTGGCAAAACTTTGACCCCATATCTGAAGATGCCCTTCTCAAGTGCATCCGCGAAACAAAGCCCTCCAACCATCATCTGGACCCCATCCCCAGCGCCATTGCCATTGACTTTTATACCCTTTCCCTCTCTTACTGGACCACTCTGGTCAACCTCTACCTCTATCAAGGCTCCCTTCCTGTCTCCTTCAAAACTGGGCAGGTCACCCCGCCTCTTAAAAAACCAACTGCTGATGCGTCTGACCTCAGCAACTTCCGCCCCATCACTAACTTACCCTTTCTTGCGAAGATTACAGAAGGATGTGTAGCGAAACAACTCTCTCGTCATATCAAGGACAATGATCTTCTTGACAATTTCCAGTCTGGCTTCATTTAAAACTGCAGCACTGAAACAGCCCTACTGCAAGTGGTTGATGACGCTCTGAGGATCCTCGACTCGGGGGGGGGGTCCTGTCTTCTAATTCTCCTTTACCTTTCTGCAGCCTTTGACACTGTCAATCACAACACCCTCCTCAACATTCTTAAACAGAGAATGGGCATGGAGGGCACTGTGCTTAAATGGTTTGCCTCCTTCCTCTCTGATAGATCACAAATGATCAAAATAGCGAACAGTCTTTCATCTCCTGTGGCGGTAGGTCAAGGTGTTCCTCAAGGCTCTATACTTGCACCCACATTGTTCAACCTCTATTTAGAACCACTAGGAAATCTCCTAAGTAAATCCGGGATCCACTACCATCTCTATGCTGACGGTACTCAAATGTACCTCAAGGTTGCCTCTACTCACGATCTCTCGATCCTAAGCTCTACTCTCGACTCCATTCATAACTGGATGTTTACTCATCAACTGATTCTGAACCCCTCCAAAACAGAATTCCTCCTCTTCTCCTTTTCAATCTCTCCTCCCCCGGTGCAATCATGGATGGATCAGTTGAATCTACTGAACACTAAACCCATCATTGCCGACAGCGCAAAATCCCTGGGTGTCATCCTCGACAAAAAAACTCAATCTAACCCCCCCACATCAATTCCATTGCAAAGTATGCTCGTTACCATCTGCGCCTTCTTTGGGGAATCCGTCGCTTCTTCCCGGAGCAGGACCTTATAACCCTGGTGCAATCGCTGGTCCTCTCCAGACTTGACTAATGCAATTCTCTTCTTACTGGCCTCCCCAAATCCCACCTGTCCCCCCTTAAATTGGTATTCCATTCAGCAGCTCGTTTCATTTACGGGGCCAAAAGAAGCGACCACATCACACCAATGTTATCCACCCTCCGCTGGCTTCCAATCGAGGCTAGAGCCATCTACAAGACTGCTTGTATCACCCACAAAGCCTTGCACTCCTCCTCTCCTCGCTACCTGGCGAATAAACTGAAACTCTCTGGAGGCTCTAGACCATCACGTAATGCAGAAAATCTCCTACTTGAACCTCCCACTTTCAAGAAGGAAAGAACGATGGCACAATCCTTTTCAGGCAACGCGGTGAGAATCTGGAACTCCCTTCCGCCGCAGCTCCGGACCACCACCTCCTCCCAGGCTTTCAAAACTAACCTCAAAGTTCTCCTCCTTCAAAGACACTTCCAAATGTAATCCATGCCCTCTCTATTATCTGAAGGAAGCCCTTTCACTATAGAAAAATCTACTTTACATGACTATGGAAGTGTCTTCCCAATGTGTTCTTGTGGTTTGAGAGTCTGCCATTTATTGCAGTATTATCTTTCTTCCTGTGTTTGGTACTCGTGTGTAACATGCACCCGTCACTTTCTCGTGTAACACACTGTTTTCTACCTCTTATTTGTTTATTTTCGATACCTGCACAAGTGCCACCATGGCCTTCGTAATGTTTGTTCTTGTGCTTGAGTGCCCTCCATATATTGCAGTATTATACCTCTATGTTTTGTAACCTGCACACGTCACTTTTTCCTCCTGTAATGCACCGTTTGCTACCTCTTTTATTTTGTTGGCTCACGATTGTCTTTTTTGCTTCATTTAATGTAACGTTTGCTTTTGTATTTTGTTCACTTGTAATGTTCTCATGTATCAGTCTGTTCCTATTGTGAAGCGCTCTGACACCTTCGGGTAAAGTCCGCGCTATATAAAAAACGCATCTGCGCCTTCTTTGGGGAATCCGTCGCTTCTTCCCGGAGCAGGACCTTATAACCCTGGTGCAATCGCTGGTCCTCTCCAGACTTGACTACTGCAATTCTCTTCTTACTGGCCTCCCCAAATCCCACCTGTCCCCCCTTAAATCGGTCTTCCATTCAGCAGCTCGTTTCATTTACGGGGCCAAAAGAAGCGACCACATCACACCAATGTTATCCACCCTCCGCTGGCTTCCAATCAAGGCTAGAGCCATCTACAAGACTGCTTGTATCACCCACAAAGCCTTGCACGCCTCCTCTCCTCGCTACCTGGCAAATAAACTGAAACTCTCTGGAGGCTCTAGACCATCACGTAATGCAGAAAATCTCCTGCTTGAACCTCCCACTTTCAAGAAGGAAAGAACGATGGCACAATCCTTTTCAGGCAACACGGTGAGAATCTGGAACTCCCTTCCGCCGCAGCTCCGGACCACCACCTCCTCCCAGGCTTTCAAAACTAACCTCAAAGTTCTCCTCCTTCAAAGACACTTCCAAATGTAATCCATGCCTTCTCTATTATCTGAAGGAAGCCCTTTCACTATAGAAAAATCTACTTTACATGACTATGGAAGTGTCTTCCCAATGTGTTCTTGTGGTTTGAGAGTCTGCCATTTATTGCAGTATTATCTTTCTTCCTGTGTTTGGTACTCGTGTGTAACATGCACCCGTCACTTTCTCGTGTAACACACTGTTTTCTACCTCTTACATTTTTTTATTTTCGATACCTGCACAAGTGCCACCATGGCCTACGTAATGTTTGTTCTTGTGCTTGAGTGCCCTCCATATATTGCAGTATTATACCTCTATGTTTTGTAACCTGCACACGTCACTTTTTCCTCCTGTACTGCACCGTTTGCTAGCTCTTGTATTTTGTTGGCTCACGATTGTCTTTTTTGCTTCATTTAATGTAACGTTTGCTTTTGTATTTTGTTCACTTGTTATGTTCTCATGTATCAGTCTGTTCCTATTGTGAAGCGCTATGACACCTTCGGGAAAAGTCCGCGCTATATAAAAACCGCACAAACAAATAAATAAATAAATAAACATAATACCTTCCCATGTAGATAAAAGAACTGACAATCGTATGTGCTGATGACTTTGATAACTCTGGGGTGCCAACAAAATAACCTCCAATCGTTGGCAGCAAACGACCACTAATTTCCGCCGATTAAATCAGCCTCCGGTCCCGTAGAATCTCCGCTTAAGAGTCTCATTATCCGGTTACAATATTCCCTCGCTGGCATTTTAAAACTTGGACTAATATAAAGGCTTGTATTGGTTCAGTTTTTCTTCCCCTCTTCTGGGCTCACAGTAATTTAGCAGGGATTAACATAGGAACTGACAAACAGCCGGTCAGGGAGGCAGCAGGATCACAAGGCATGCAGCAGAGTCCCCCATAAAGTTAAAAGAGACCTGAGAGTATGGGTAAAAGGACATTTATACTTCACACAGCACACGCTATACAGATGCAGGTTTCAGCAGGTCTGAGGAAGCAAAGCAGCAGGTAGTCAGACGGCAGGAACTTGCACACTTCAAATGTGTGTAGGCAGAAACTGTCACGTAAGCGTTATGGCGACTGGTGAGAGGTCACTGGTGGGGCTCCAGTAGGGGTGCCAGTAAGCTAGAGTTGCTTTCTTTTATTTTGCTTGATGTTCTTAATCTTGAAGTTTCTTAAAGTTTCTTGAGGTGCAGGTTCTTTCCAATCGTCGCCAAATGAAATAAGATGAATGATGTAGCCAAGGTATGATGATTAAGTAAGTTTATTGATGAAGTTTAGGTCAGAATCATAGAATCATAAAAGCCCCACCACGAGCAGCTCTCTTGCGGCTCAGCCCAATCTGTCAACTGACACTCATCCACCAGGCATCCTCAACATTCTATCATCTCATCACACATATCAACATTCCACTGTTCATCCACACTGGCTGAGCAGCAAGACAGATAAACAGAGAAGATGCATTACACTTAAACCAAGATACAACAGGGACCATCACAGAACCAGTAAAACAATCATTTCGAAAAGTAATCAACCATCAAAATTAAAAATTTGTTGTGTGTGGGTAATAATTCATAGGGACCAGAAACGTCTATGCCAACCTTGGATAGGGTACAAGTTGAAGGGGGGGGGTTGTAAAGTGTTCCATCTTTTATCAGAAAGGAGACATTCTGGACAAATTTCAATGGATGATTTCACTTGAGCCTCCATGGAAGGTCTCCAATAAAACTCTTTAATGCTTTGACAAGTTTAGAAATTCCCAGGTGACCTTGATGTGCGAGATGAATGATTTTCATGCGTAAGTTCTCAGGGGGAATTAATAAATCATGACACATGACAAACTCATCAGCAATAGACAGTTCATCAGCTACGAGAGCGAATTTTCTCATGTCACCAGACAGAGTTCTACTTTCTGGCCATCCTTCAATAATGAATTGTTTAACCTTGGTAACATTTTGATCCTTGGCACATTTTCTCTTTCCATGTGTTCTCAGAAATAGAGGGATAATCTATAACAGCATCTACGGCTGCAACCACACACTCAGAAATACTAGTATCACGTTCATTCTCTTCAATTTTCAAGGACTTTCTAGAGAGACAATCCGCTCTGAAATTTTTGCCCCCAGGTAGGTGTTTGATTACAAAGTGATATTCTTGTAATGTTGAGAGTAAACGTGTTAGTCTTGCAGATGCCTTATTAGGACCAGAACCAGTGAGAATGTAGACCAAAGGCTTGTTGTCAGTGAAAATGTCAAACTCTAGCCCCCAAATGTAAGATCTACATTTTTTAATGGCCCAGACACACGCGAGTACTTCCCTTTCGATGGTACTGTAGCATGTCTCTGCAGGTTGTAAAGTTCTCGAAGCAAATACAATAGTGTGTTCTTTGTTTCCCACCCACTGGCAGAGAACAGCACCTAAACCGGACAGACTGGCATCCACATTCAAGAAACATCTGCAATCATCTTGGAATGGCAGGAGCTTGTTCAATTATAATTTTAACTTGATTGAAAGTATTTTGTAGCTCATCATTCCACAAGAATTTTGCTCCCTTCCTAAGTAAAGCTCGAAGTCGTTCAACAATCTGAGCATAGCCATGGACAAAACCAGCATAATACTCAGCTAAACCAAGAAAAACAGCGTAAGGCATCTCTGTCCTTGGGAGGTGAAACATCACATACTGCTTTAACCCCTTGAGTGCTCCTGTCGGCCGTTGGCCGAAGGGAGCACTACCTCCCTAGTGCTACCATTTGTTTCCAGCGCGTCCAGGAGGAGGGTGAGTGTTTGCTGCTCCGGTGGGCTGGGGGGTGCACATTGCAGTACATTGAGGCATCGGGGGAGAGGAAACAGTGTTTCCTCTCCCCTGATGTATCAATGCAGGGCATTCCTGGTGCCCAATCACGCACAGCGGCGCGATCGTGCACCAGGAATACCCCACTAGACACCAGGGATGTGTTTTTTGTGTGCAAAGGAAGCGACTCCTTGGGTAAGGGTCGCTTCCTGAGGGGGAAATATTTATTTTAGACTTTTCTACCCCCTGGGGACAGATCGGCCAATTTTTGGCTGTTTCTGGACCCGGGGGGGGGGGGGTGGAGGGGGGGTTTGGGGGGGCAGAAAAGCCCACTAGAGCCAGGGAATTCTTTTTTTCAAATCAGAAGTGACCCCTTGGGCAAGGGTCGCTTCCAGGGGTCCAATTAATTTTTTAAAGTATATTCTGCCCCCACTGGGGGCAGATAGTTTTTTTTTAATTTGGCCTTTCTGCCCCCAGGGTGGGCAGAAAACCCCACTAGACACCAGTGAATCTGTTCATTTTTAAATGGAAGCGACCCCTTGGGCAAGGGTCAGTTCCAGGGGCCACATTTATTTAAAAAGTATATTCTGCCTCCTTGGGGACAGATCGCCTGATTTTTGTTTGCCATTTCTGGCCCCAGGGAGGGCAGAAAAGCCCACTAGAGCCATGGAATTTGTTTTTATTAAATTGGAAGCGACCCCTTGGGCATGGAGGCAGGGGGTGACTCCAAGTAGTTGCGCGACTCCCAGTGCACCCCCACACTGCACGCACCCTCCACAACAGGCCGCACTTCGCAGACACTCCCGTCCCTCATGCACCCTCCGCACTTCACAGACACTCCCGTCCCTCACGCACCCTCCGCACTTCAGACACTACCGTCCCTCACGCGCCCTCCACAACAGGCCGCACTTCACAGGCACTCCCGTCCCTCACGCCCCCTCTGCACTTCACAGGCACTCCCGTCCCTCACGCACCCTCCACACTTCACAGACACTCCCGTCCCTCACGCACCCTCCGCACTTCACAGGCACTCCTGTCCTTCGCGCACCCTCTGCATTTCACAGGCACTCCCGCCCCTCACGCACCCTTCGCACTTCACAGACACTCCCGTCACTCACGCACCCTCCGCACTTCACAGACACTCCCGTCCCTCGCGCGCCCTGCACAACAGGCCACGCAGATCCCAAACACTCCCCACTTTTCAGGGCAGACTTGTTTTACAACAAACCTTGGGAGGCTTGGGTGCCAAACAAGTCGGGCAAGTTGTCAGGGAACTGTTAGCTGCCGAAAGCACGCGCACAGCCTTGCGCACTCGGATGTCAGAGGCCTCGGTCGGAGTATTCAAAGGCCCGCATGAAAGGCTCATTCCGTAATCCCCAGCCCGAACGAGCATTGGCATTACAACTACTCCTCCCCCCCATTCCCCCCAGCTGCAATTGTCCCCTCTGGCTACGGCCTCGCCCCCCCCCCCATCTGGCCTGCCACCAGACCCCTCGCTACTTCATCCCCAGCTGTCCAATTTACCGCCCCTCACCCACCGCACCCCCTGGCGCACCTCCGTCCCAACCCCGAATACGTTACCTCCATCCTGACCACGAACCACCCGCGGCCAAAACAGCAGAAATGCGGCCCTCCCAGCGCTACCCCTAACTTAACAATTTAACTCCTCCGTGCCTCCTACCAAGGCTGCCTAAACACAGTGTCCCCCTTTGCCCTTTTCTACATGAGCCCTCCAAGGAACCTCCTGATAGGATATTATCCCTTAAATGATCTGGGCACGGTGCACGAGAGGGTGGCCGGAAATGAGTAATTTAATAGCACCTCACGCGCCCTCCACAACAGGCCGCACTTCACAGACACTCCTGTCCCTCACGCACCCTCCACAACAGGCCGCACTTCACAGACACTCGCGTCCCTCACGCACCCTCCACAACAGGCCGCACTTCACAGACACTCCCATCCCTCACGCACCCTCCACAACAGGCCGCCCTTCACAGGCACTCCCATCCCTCACGCACCCTCCGCACTTCACAGGCACTCCTGTGCCTCACGCACCCTCCACACTTCACAGGCACTCCCGTCCCTCATGCACCCTCCGCACTTCACAGGCACTCCCGTCCCTCACGCACTCTCCGTACTTCAGACACTACAGTCCCTCACGCACCCTCCGCACCTCAGACACTACCGTCCCTCACGCGCCCTCCCCAACAGGCCGCACTTCACAGACACTCCCGTCCCTCACACACCCTCCGCACTTCAGAAACTACAGTCCCTCACGCACCATCCGCACTTCAGACACTACCGTCCCTCATGCGCCCTCAACAACAGGCCGCACTTCACAGACACTACCGTCCCTCACGCGCTCTCCACAAAAGGCCGCACTTCCTAGACACTCCTGTCCCTCACGCACCCTCTGCACTTCACAGGCACTCCCGTCCCTCACGCACCCTCTGCACTTCACAGGCACTCCCGTCCTTCTCGCACCCTCCGCACTTCAAAGGTACTCCCGTCCCTCACGCACCCTACACACTTCACAGTCACTCCCGTCCCTCACGCGCCCTCCGCACCTCACAGACACTCCCGTCCCTTCGCGCGCCCTGCACAACAGGCCACGCAGATCCCAAACACTCCCCACTTCTCAGGGCAGAACTTGTTTTACAACAAACCTTGGGAGGCTTGGACGCCAAACAAGTTGGGCAAGTTGTCAGGGAAGTGTTAGCTGCCAAAAGCACGTGCGCAGCCTTGCACATTCGGATGTCAGAGGCCTCGGTCGGAGTATTCAAAGGCCCGCGTGAAAGGCTCATTCCTTAATCCCCAGCCCGGACGAGCATTGGCATTACAACTACTCCTCCCCCCCATTTCCACCAGCCGCAATTGTCCCCTCTGGCTATGGCCTCGCCCTCATCTGTCCTGCCAACAGACCCCTCGCTACCTCCTCCCCAGCTGTCCAATTTACCGCCCCTCACCCACCGCACCCCCTGGCGCACTTCCGTCCCAACCCCGAATACGTCTCCTCCATCCTGACCACGAACCACCCGCGGCCAAAACAGCAGAAATACGGCCCTCCCAGCGCTACCCCTAACTTAACCATTTAACTCCTCGCTGCCTCCTCCCCAGGCTGCCTAAAGACAATGTCCCCCCTTCCCCCTTTCCACATGAGCCCTCAGAGGAACCTCCTGACAGGATATTATCCCTTAAATGATCTGGGCATGGTGCACGAGAGGGTGGCCGGAAACGCCTTATTTAATAGCACTGATGTCTCGAATCTGTGAACCCTTCTCTATGCATGCAGTGCAGGGACTCCCCTTTATGCCTCACTTGGAAATATGAAACTGCCCAGGCTTTCACAACCTGAAAGAGACGGCAAAGACAGTGGAGTGGATTGCAAGAAGGTACTGGGAACTGAGTGATTTATATGTAGGAGACATTTTTATTTCAGTTGAGGAGGAACGGTAAAAGCTTCAAGGTCAGTTTTTAACATTTACCAAGATGTACACCAACCCTCCCAGAAACGATCACAATGAAAGTCATCCTTTCTTTTAGTCACCCATCCATCAATTCGTTCACACCATCCATCTATCCATCCACTACTCCACTCATCTATCCATACCCCTTGCACTCACCCATCCATCCTTTCACTCATCCTTCCGCTCAGCTGCCCAGTCATCCATCCATCCATTTACTCTTTCACTCATCCATCCATCCATTCATATACTCTTTCACTCATCCATCCACTCTTTCAATCTGTCTATCCACTCTCTAATCACTACTACTCTACTACTCACTCTACTACTCTCTACTACTCACTCTCTACTACTCTCTACTCACTGTCTACTACTCTCTACTCACTCAACTACTCTAGTTCTCTTTACTACTCACTCTCTACTACTCACTCTACTACTCTCTACTACTCTCTACTCACTTTACTACTCTCTACTAGTCTCTACTCACTCTACTACTCTCCACTCACTCTACTACTTTAAACTACGCTCTACTCACTCTCTACTACTCACCCTCTACTACTCTATTACTCACTCTCTACTACTCTCTACTCACTTTGTACTACTCTAATACTCTCTACTACTCACTCTACTACTCACTCTCTACTACTCACTCTACTACTCACTCTCTACTACTGACTCTCTCCTACTCTACCTCTCACTACCTCTGCGCGCACACATATGCACATATATATGTATGTATATATATATATATATATATATATGTATATATATATGTATATATGTGTATGCATATATATATGTATGTGCCATGTTTTATTTATGTTTTGGTTTTTGAAACGTAAATAAAACGCATTGTTATTTGCAATGTCAATAGCTAATATCACGTAAATACACGACCTATTGCATTGCAAATGCAATAGGTCTCGCATTTGCGAGAGATTAAGCTATTGGAATTGTAAATGACAATGCCATTTATTTATCTGTTTTTGAAAACCAACACATAAATAAAAATGTTGTCATTTACAATGCCAATACTTTTGCAAAGGCGAGACCGTTGCATTGTAAATGCTTGTTTGCGAAAGTTGTAATGTGTTGGTTTTGTGCCTGGTGGTGAGAATGGTCTTGTGTGTATCATGTATGAAAGGTGTGTGAATGGCCTGCAAAGCGGTTGGTGCCTTGACGTGGCTTTACAGCTCACGAGCTGCGAGTAACTGGTTCCGTTTTTTGTCCTTTCAATTATTGACAGTGCATTTCATTTTTGTGAAATCTCTTGTTAATAACATTTTATATACTGAACCATCACTCGCCCTCATGCCAAATCCAACCAGTATGTGTGTTTGATTGAGGAATAGATAGCTGTGCAATAATCTTTGACTGTTTTGTCTCTCTGCCAAGGTGTACATTTCATCTAAGAATAACCTAACAACTGTAGTTTTTGTCGTAAACTAAACACCCATGGGAGTACATGGTGGTGTCTCTCTTGTGGATCCCAACAAGCTATCGTACCCACAATGTCCTGCAAACCTCAAAATGTGACTGTGACATTTTCCTTGCATTATTGTGCTCAAATTTTCACACTGCAGAAAGTAACAACAAATTTCCAACCCCCAGCATTTCTCCAAGTATTCCAATAGAAATTGTACCTCACTATGTCAGCTAGAGAACCCCAAATCTAACATTTCCCTAGTTTGCTGCCAAGTCCTGGTCCAAAAACTCATGGGACCCCCTTTGCAAAACCAGGTTGGTTTGTGATAGGTTTTAGGCCCTTGCCTGTCGCGGGTCCTTGACCCACCCACAGGAGTGAGGTACCATTTTATCGGGAGACCTGGGGGAAGTGGGGTGGGTGGAAATTTGTGGATCCACGCAGATTCCAGAACTTTCCACCACAGAAATGTGAGGAAAATGTGTTTTTTACAATTATTTAGGTTTGCAAGGGATTCTGGGTAACAGAACCTGGTGTGAGGCAGTCAAGTCACCCCATCCTGGATTTCCCTGGGTGTCTAGTTTTCAAAAATGTATAGGTTTTCTAGGTTTCCCTATGTGCCGGCAGAGCTATGGTTAAAAAACTACAGCTAAGCACAATGCCAAAAAAGGGTAATTTTTCACTGCGAAATTGAGGTGTGTCCACATTGCGTTTTGCGCCGTTTCCTGTTGCAAGCACCATGCCGACCCACACGAGTGAGGTACCATTTTTCTCTGAAGACTTTGGGGAATGCGGGGTGAGTGGGAATTTGTGGATCCACGCAAATTCCAGAACTTTCCACTACAGAAATGTGAGGAAAATGCATTTTTTGGGGCGTTTTTTTGGACAATTTTTTAGGTTTGCAAGGGATTCTGGGTAACAGAACCTGGTCAGAGGAAGTCAAGTCACCCCATTCTGGACTTCCCTGGGTGTCTAATTTAAATGTATAGGTTTGCTAGGTCTCCGTAAGTGCCGGCAGAGCTATGGTAAAAAACTACAGCTAGGCACTTT
The DNA here is from genome assembly GCF_964261635.1 of Lissotriton helveticus. Classification (NCBI taxonomy): domain Eukaryota; kingdom Metazoa; phylum Chordata; class Amphibia; order Caudata; family Salamandridae; genus Lissotriton; species Lissotriton helveticus. The sequence continues at coordinate 1,102,047,064 of NC_136071.1, read as the reverse complement.
GCCAAAAAAGGGTAATTTTTCACTGTGAAATTGTGTTGTGTCCATGTTGCGTTTTGCGCCATTTCCTGTCACGGGCACAATGCCTACACACACAAGTGAGGTACCATTTTTCTCGGAAGACTTTGGTGAACGCAGGGTGGGTGGAAATTTGATGATCCATGCAGATTCCAGAACTTTCCACCACAGAAATGTGAGGAAAATGTAGTTGTTTGGACAATGGGTAACAGAACCTGGTGAGAGGCAGTCACATTACCCCATCCTGGATTCTCCTGGGTGTCTAGGTTTAAAAAATGTACAGGTTTGCTAGGTTTCACTAGGTGCCGGCAGAGCTATGGTTCAAAAACTACAGCTAGGCAATTTGCCAAAAAAGGGTCATTTGTCACTGTGAAATTGTGTTGTGTCCATGTTGCATTTTGCGCCATTTCCTGTCGCGGGCTCTATACCTACCCACCCAAGTGAGGTAATATTTTTCTCGGAAGACATTGGGGAACGCGGGGGTGTGGAAATTTGTGGATCCACGCAGATTCCAGAACTTTCCATCACAGAAATGTGAGGAATATTTGTTTTTTTTACAATCTTTTAGGTTTACAAGGGATTCTGGGTAACAGAACCTGGTGAGAGGCAGTTAAGTCACCCCATCTTGGATTCCCCTAGGTGTCTAGTTAAAAAAAATGGATAGGTCTGCAAGGTTTCCCTAGGTGCCGGCAGAGCTATGGTTCAAAAACTACAGTTAGACACCTTGCGAAAAAAGGGTCATTTTTCACTGCGAATTGAGGTGTGTCCACGTTGCGTTTTGCGCCGTTTCCTGTTGCGGGCACTAGGCCGACCCACACAAGTGAAGTACCATTTTTCTTGGAAGACTTTGGGGAACGCAGGGTGGGTAGAAATTTATGGACCCACACAAATTCCAGAACTTTCCACCTCAGAAATGTGAGGAAAATGTGTTTTTTTGGACAATTGTTTAGGTTTACAAGGGATTCTGGGTAAGAGAACCTGGTGAGAGGCAGTCAAGTTACTCCATCCTGTATTCCCCTAGATGTCTAGTTTTCAAAAATGTATAGGTTTGCTAGGTTTCCCTAGGTGCCGGCAGAGCTAGGGTTAAAAAGCTACAGCTAGGCACTTTGCAAAATTGTGAAATTGTGGTGTGTCCATGTTGCGTTTTGCACCGTTTCCTGTCGGGGGCACTATGCCTATGCACACAAGTGAGGTACCATTTTTCTCGGAAGACTTTGGTGAAGGCAGGGTGTGTGGAAATTTGTGGATCCACGCAGATTCCAGAACTGTCCACTACAGAAATGTGAGGAAAATGTAGTTGTTTGGACAATTTTTTAGGTTTGCAAGGGATTCTGATTAACAGAACCTGGTGGGAACCAGTCACGTCACCCCATCCTGGATTCCCCTGCGTGTCTAGTTTAAAAAAAATTATAGGTTTGCTAGGTTTCCCTAGGTGCCGGCAGAGCAAGTGTTCAAAAACTACAGCTAGGCACTTTGCCAAAAAAGGTTATTTTTCGCTGTGAAATTGGGATGTGTCCACATTGCGTTTGCGCCATTTCCCGTCACGGGCACTAGGTCTACCCACAAGTGAGGTACCATTTTTCGTGGAAGACTTGGGGGAACCCGGGGTGGGTAGAAATTTGTGGTTCCACGCAAATTCCAGAACATTCCAACACAGAAATGTGAGGAAAATGTATTTTGTTTGTCAAACATTTAGGTTTGCAAGGGATTCTGGGTAACAGAACCTGGTGAGAGCTATTCAAGTCACCCCATTCTGGACTCCCCTGGGTGTCTAGTTTTCAAACTAGTTTTGCTAGGTTTCCCTAGGTGCAGGCAGATAGAGGGTTCAAAAACTACAGCTAGGCACTTTGCAAAAAAAGGGTAATTTTTCATTGTGAAAATGTGGTGTGTTCACATTGGGTTTTGAGCCGTTTCCTGTTGTGGGCACTATGCCTACCCACACTAGTGAGGTACCATTTTTATCGGGAGACTTAGGGTAATTCAGATTTACCTATTGACTTCTGATGCATTTCTGCCTTCCAAATAAAAGAATATGTGTAAAAACGAAGTCATTTTGAAAAATGTCCGATAATTCTCATGCTAGTATGATTATTCCCAATTTCGGAAATGTGCAAATATATACTGTTTCTAAACTCTATATTTTGTTCCCATTTCAAAAATACTTAGGAGTCTTTCATACCGAATTTTCCATGTATACATTTTCCCAGAATAGTTGATATATACCTGGTACATAATAAAAAAACCCTTGCAAGACGCTGCTCAGTTTTTGGCTCTGGGTTCGTCGGATTCTTGGTGAACCTACAAGTCCTATATATCCCCACAACCAGTAAGTTCCAGTGGATGAAACGGTATATTTCTTTCAAAAAGCTGTCATAATTAAAAGAAGTTACAGGTGAAAACGTTGACACAAAAGGCTGTTTTTTTCAACTAATTTTCAATTTTTCCTACATTTAACTGTTAATTTCTATAAAGAAACCTTGATGGATTTACACAATTGACCCCTTGCTGAATTCAGCATTTTGTCTACTTTTCTAAAAATGTATAGCTTTCCAGGATACATTGTTGCTTTCATACTCATTTCTACCATTAACTGGAAAGAGGTTGAAAGCATAAAAAATAGCAAAAATAGGCTATGTCCCAGAAAAATGCCAAAACTGTGTAAAAAATTTTGGTTTTCTGACAAAAGTCTGTCATTCCCTAAAAGCTGGGAAAATGGTGATTTCAGCCCCACAACCCCTTTTTTATACCATTTGCAGGGAAAAACCCAGACGCTTTCATTTGCAGCACTTTGTTTTCCCATATTCCCCCCCAAACACAACATTTAGCTGTATTTTGGCTAATTTCTGGGACCCCTTCAGGGAAATCAACAAACCATGGGTACCTTTAGAATCCCCATGATGTTGGAAGAAAAGGATGCAAATTTGGCCTGGATACCTTATGTGGTCAAAAAGTTACAGGGGCCTAAGCACAAACGACCCCAAATAGCCCTAAAAAGGCTTAGCACAGGGGGGGAAGGCCTAGCAGCGAAGGGGTTAACATATATTGAATTAGTAAACAACTGTTGTTGTGCTCACTCTAAATCAGTCAAACACCCAATATGTGGCAGACTGTCATAAGTGCCAGTGCTGCCAATTAAGTGCCGGTGCTGAGCACCGGAAACCACCAGCGGAAATTAAGCACTGCTACTAATGCTGTACAACCTTCAGTTCTTACAAACATTCTGTGATTGTATTTTTCCCACAGACTCAAAAACTCTCTGGGCACCAGCAGGCATCTGTATCCCTTCAACTTACAACCTGTTGTTACCAGAGGTATGGTGTGCCACAGTTGAGTGACACAGCTGTACCAATGGTCAGCAGGCACAGTCCACTGAGCAGTGTTCTTGAGGGACATATACAAAGGTCACTCTATTTCCACTTAAAAGATGATAGGGCAATGTGGGCTGTTTAAAAAAAAGAAATCATGACGAGTCTTTGCCCTTTTCAAGCATCAATCTACCCACTGTTAGGGGTGATGGATCCACATCACTGTTACACCACTTTCCATTCCATTCCTTGACTTTGAGTTAAGTGTCATTAGAACCACGCTTCTTATTGCAATACAGTAACTTAAACTGAACAAACATCCCAGAAGACATTGTTATGGTAAAAGGAAACCCAGAACTGGAACAGTTAGGGGACAGTCATGTGGATTCATTAGGTCTACATTATACTATTGCATTGTAGACGCTCCTGAAAGTTAGTATATACTATCTGATTATAAGAGTGGATACACCTGAGAGTGGGACAAGTAACTTGACACATGTTGCCGTTACATAAGGGGGCTGTAAGTTCTTGCCAAAATGGGATTTTCTATCTGTTTTTATAGTTTTCTAATTTGAGATGTATTAAAGAGAATGCCATGGTAGAAGTTGCAAGGAAATGATAAACTGTGATTACAATTGAAATGTAATGTGTTGAAAAAGATATCAGGTAGCACACTTGTGCAAATAGATTGTCATTAGTGGAAAGATCTTCATTAGGGAATGGGGTGTCAGAGTGCAGGAGTGGTTGAATTTGTTGGTGAGAGAGAGTTAGGGCATGATGTTAAGGGGCCGCGGAGACCCACCCCCGTTGCCAGAGCCTTTTGGTCGGCCCTATGAATTGAGGGAATGTATTCTCCCACTTGCAGATGTTCTCCTGTAAGTGCCTGGTGTTGGAGACAACGTTCACTTCATCCATTATTCAAGCACTCATTCCCTTCTCTTGCTCGTGGGAAGTGACTGGACCTGTGCTCCAAACAACTGGGGCTCAACCCAATGCATCTCATCCACCATCACAGTTAAATCTTTTTCTGAGAATCTGGTTTGACTTCTGCCAGCCATATTTATAATTTGGTACCTAGGATTTCTGCTGCGGCATGTTGTGAGACAGAAATGTAGATTTCCCTAGTTATGACGGAAAGTCTTAATTTTATTAAAGACACGGAGGCTCATATTATGCTTTCTAATCTTGCATTTTGTTCAATAGCAGCCAAGATAAGCACTAAAAACGGCAGTTCCCAGAAAGCCAAACAAACTGCTGACCAATGGGAACACATGGAAACAACAACAGTAACCAATGAATGAGCAGTCCCAAGTATATTGTAAGCTCTGACTGCGAACAGCCCTCTTTTCGTCGGAGAGCAGATTAGATAATGTCCATAAACAGAGGGAAAATAGAGCAAACAATGCAAAAGGCTAAAGACCAAGAAGAAAGATCTTGAGCACGATCCAACAGAGTCATCCATGAGGTGGAAATGAGGATCGAGGAATCTCTGATGGGCGAAGGAACATCACGTAGCAGAACAGAATCCTTATGAAGACTATGGTCTCAATCAAGAAGAAGCGAGAGGCAGAGCTGGAGCCGCTGTAGGGAGGGAGAACCCCCCCACCCACATATTAAGAGGTGTTGCGGTGGGATAATACTCACTGCTGTGTCTTTAATAAAATTAAGACTTTCTAAATTACTAGGAAAATCTACATTTTATGGCAATACTGGAGGCTTATATTATGCTTGTTCAAAGATATCAATAACCAAAGAAGCAGCAGTAATAACAGGTTCGCAATAAAATATTCGTAACACTGTCATTGGCCAATCCGCTGATCTCAGAATGTCCTCCAATCTGGAGCCTGCCCAAAAAGCTTTGGAAGCCACGGCTACCCTGCTGGAATGGGCCCTAAAGACAGAAACATTGATGCAAGCCAGGGACATAACCCAGCGAACCAAACGGGCCAGAGTGGCAGAGGAAACAGGATTATGATGTTTGCAGAAAGAGATGAGAAGCTGGGAATGAGAGTATGTTCTGAGATCAAAGGTTTGTTGTTCATACACCTTAAGGCATTGACCCTCACACAATTTAGGTTGAGAAGGAAAATAGGGATAAAAACCAGAGTTCAAATTTGTTTTTGTACACTTGTTAATGTGAATGCATCACCCCAGCAGGAGTGAATTGGCGAGAGGAAACATCCATCTCTTTAACATCAGAAACACGTTAGATAGAAACCAAGCACAACAACATAGTAAGTTTAGCAGAAAGCATTTTCAACAAATGTTATGTTATGTTATGTTAAATACGCTTCTATAGCGCTCGACTCACCCGGGGGCACCTCGGCGCTTAACTAGAAATATTCCTGAGAATGAAAGAGAACCGAAGGAATTAGAAAAGAAAGGCTTTTAGCTGTTTTCTAAATGTGCCATAATTGTCAATTTTGCGAAGGGGATCTGGTAGCTCATTCCAGTATCTTGGCGCTAGATACGAGAATGCTTTCCCTCCAGAGCGACACAGCCTTATACGTGGTACTTGTAGGAGATCCTGCGTCCCAGACCTCACGTTCCTGTTAGGTACGTGTTTGATAAGTCTCTTTTGGAGGTATTTAGGACCTCTTCCATTGAGTGCTGTGTAAGTGAGACAGCCGATCTTAAAAAATTATCTCTTTCTCACCGCTAGCCAGTGGAGTTCTCGCAAAAAGGGCACCAATGCGGAGCCTACTGGGCAATTCAGTACCATCCTAGCTGCAGTGTTTTGGATCACCTGTAGTTTGTTCAGCAGGGTCTCTCCTACCCCTGCCAACAAAGCGTTGCCATAATCCAATCGACAGATAACCATAGCCTGGACCAAGGTTTTGCGATGAACGGTAGGCATAAAGGGGAGGATTTTACGCAGCAGACGCAGGCTGTAATAGCAGGAGCTGGTCGTGGTGGTGATATGGTCTTTCATTGATAGGGACTGATCTAATTTTAGATCTGTATTATCTGGCCAGTCAGAAAAGAGTTTGAGAACTAAATTTACATCCCATAATTTGGAGTACTTTGCCAAGGGAGGTTTAGAGAATCCAATGCCTCTTAGTAGACGACAAATTAGGGGGTGTACACCCGCTGGTTTGGCTTCAATTGGACAATGATTAAGGGAAATCACTGATCTATACAGTTTGATCGTTCTGTAGGACTTACCTGTACTGGCTTCAGAAGCCAAAAAAATTGACAATATAATTTAAAGGTGCTGAAAAGGGATCAATATGTTTTCCCACACACCAGCTTGCCCATAAAGTCCAAGCAGACTTGTAAGCTTTTGTTGTTCCGGGAGCCCAAGCCCTGCTGATGAAGAGGGAAGCTTCTTATGAAATGAGGAGGTCAGGCTGGTTAGACCCGAAACTTTCCACGCGGACAGAACCAAAGAATTGTCCAGAATGAGAATGTGCGACTGACTCAAGGGATCTAGAAGAAGGTTCTTGCGAGCCGTAAAGAGGACTGGGAAGTCCACTGCCATCTCCAACAGAGATGGGAATCAAATCTGTGATTGCCAGAAGGGAGCCACTATTACTAGAGATGCAAATTGGCATCTGGTCTGAGAGAGGACCCTGTTGATCATGACAAAAGGAGGAAAGGCGTAGTTGAGATGAGGAGACCAATCTTGGAGGAAAGCATCTGTTGCAAGAGTTAAAGGATCTGGACGCCAACTGAAGGATTGAGGGAGTTGAGAGTTGAGGCGAGAGGCAAAAAGATCGATGTGAAAAGGGTCAATTTTTGACACAGCGATAGAAAGACGGATGGAAGAAGCTTCCAGTCGCTGTAATCCCTAAAATAACGAGAGTGCCAGTCTGCCACAGAGTTGAGGTCGCCTGGAAGATACTATGCTATGAGAGATATCTTGTTGAGAAGGCAAAATTCCCAAAGGCTCTTTGCTAACTCCATGAGGGGTTTGGATTTTGTGCCACCTAGATGGTTTATGCAGTGGACCTCAGAAACATTGTCCATGTGAAGAAGGATAGAACAGCAAACTTTGTCATTTGTGAGGCTCTTGATTGCAAAGGAGCCTGCCAGCATCTCTAAACAGTTTATGTGCAATCTCGACTCCTCGAGAGACCATCTACCTCCAGTCGATATTGTACCACAGCGGGCGCCCCAACCCGACAGGCTTGCATCGGATTCTAACACAAGATCTGGGGCCGAAGCGAAGATTGTTCACCCATTCCACGCATCTAAATGGTCTATCCTATCCACCATTAAGGTTCTAGTCCAGACTCCTGATCTAAGGAAATGAGATCAGGCTAAGCCAGGCCTTGATGCAGATGTCAAGTTTTTAGGCACTGGAGGGCACGATAGTGAAGAGGCCCAGGAAAGAATGCCTGAATGGAGATGGAAAGCAGACCTACAATCCTTGCGAGAGATCTAAGGGAGACCAGAGAGGCCCAAAGCACTTGGGAAATTTCTGACTTTATAGCGGAGACTTTTGACTGAGGAAGATGAAGAGAAGCAGAGAAAGAATCCACGAGAAAACTGAGAAGGAATGAGCATGGATTTTTCGGGATTTAGAATGAAACCCAGATCTAGAAGGAGAGATCGAATGATGCTCAAATGGGACAACAGAATTTGCTTGTCCAAGTTCATCATCAAGATGTCGTGGCGATAGATAATTAAACTGATCCCGAGGGACCTCAGATATGTCACCACCGGTTTCATGATCCTCGTAAAGCACCAAGGTGCTGACGACAGGCCGAAGTGAAGGGAGCAAAACCGATAGGTTACTCCTATCCATTGAAATTGAAGGAATTTTGTGTGAGCGGTATGAATTGGAATCGTAATGTACGCGTCTTGTAAATCTATTCTGACCATCTAATCGTTTAAACGAAGAGCATCCCTGAGATGGATAATGATTTCCATTTTGAAATGGCGATAAACCACGAATTGGTTGAACCACTTTAGATTTATGACAGGGCACATTTTCTTTTTCTTTTTGTGCCCAATGAAAGATGGAAATGAGGAAGCCTAAAGGATCTAGAGGAGCAATCTGAATTGTCTGTTTGTGGAGAAGAGATTGAACCTCTATTGAAATTAGATGTGCCATGTCGGAAGAAAATACAAGAGGCGGAGGGAAAGCTGTTTGGAAAGGTGGAGCATGAAACTCTATAAAATAACCTTGGATAAGTTTTAGAACCCATGGATCTGTGGTCAGAGTTTGCCATTTTTGAATGAATAGTCTTAAACGACCCTCAACCAAGGGAGGATCTGACGGACTTACCTTGCTGGGCATTGTTGCAGAAGTTCTTCTGTCCCCAACCTCTGAAACCCCTACCCCTACCCCTTTGGGGGTAGAATTGGGGTTTGTAGTCTTGATAGTTGGAACTGGAAGGGCCTCTGGAGCCTTGATTTTGAAAGGAACGTCCGGCAAAGCGACTCCTGCCTCTGCCGGCCCATCCAAAAATCAGTGGAGAAAAAACTTTCTTAACCAGATCGATGCTATGCATTTTCCCCTCCTGTGCTGAGATTTGTTTATTCCCATGTTTCATGACAAGCTGGGCTCGTCATGAGCGTGCGAGGAGGCTACCTCATGACGAGCCCAGCTCGTCATGAGCGTGGAAGGGGCTAATGGACTGTTGGGCTTTATCAAGAGAAGCAAAAGTGGTGACGAACTTGCTTAAATCTTTTACCAAGGAATCACCAAACAGAAGGCCGTCTGCGTAAATGCCAGGGTCGAGGGTAGCCAAATTAGCCAATTTGGGGTCAAGTTTATTAAGGAGAATAATTGCCGAATTGTCATTTTCTAGGAGACAAAAGGCCCTTTGTACCCACAAGGAGATATCCTGAGAATCCAAATCTGTGCCATCCAAATTAGCAGATTCCGCCAAGTCAAAAATGCGAGCAAGAGGCCCCATGACATCCAACAACTTGTCTTGACAAGTGGACCAGGCCTTATCTTCCCCTTTACGGGGATCTTTGCCAAACTTGGAAAAGAAAGTTAGTAAAGTCTGATCAATAGTCGGAGCGATTGTAATATTAGAGGCTAGAGAAGGCATGGGGCATTCCGACTTCAGTTTGGACCTGGTGGTTTGTCCAAAGATAGGAGTACCCTCAGAGTCCAAAGCAGGTGTGGAGGAAAAAGAAACAGAATTCAATTTTTTAGGTGGCGGGGTAGGAGGATCAGTGACATCAAAAAGGTCAAACAAATCATCAGCGTCATTCAAATCATTGTCTGTGTCCAAAATATGGGAAATTACAAGTTTTTTAGGTACCTCACATTTTTTTACTTAACTTTACGTTTACCATCTGAAACAGAATTCCCCTCCTTGGAAGAAGTCCTGGGAGGCACCACGTCCTCAACCTTGCACGAGGAAACTTCACTAACCATGTGTGACGCATCAGGAAAATCATGTTTAGTATTGGAGCGTACCAATTTTCTCTTTCTGCTATCCCCCGCAGAATGGGCCAAAGCTTTGGACATCACAGACAGCATAGAATTTTCAATGTCTTTGGAAAAGCATTTCATAGAGGCTTCCACCGCATGCTCTACAGATGAATTAATAAAGACATTCAAATCATTTTTGAAGGCTTCCCCTTCATCATTCTGCAAATCTGAGCCAGGAGAGCTGTCAATATCCATGTTAAAGATATGAGGTCAGAAAGAACAGGAGCAAAAGGGGTTAACTAAACCTAGAGTTAAGAACCGCCTGTGGGCGTCAAAACACTGCAAAGGGGGAGGAAAAACCACTCCCTCTCGGGCGGAGCACAACCGGAGAGCAGAAGGACGGAGCTCCGTTCAGAGAAAGTCGAAGTAAATCAAGTTCCGGCATTGCAGGAATTAACAGCCCACCAAGGTGAGGGAGACCAAAGAAAATGGCAGAAACGGCTATCGCACAACGCGTTGAAGCAACCGTCAACGCGCACGAGCGGCAAGAGAGGGAGAGAGCAATTACGGACACAGGCACGACAGCGGGCACGAAGAACAAAGACAGGTTTTGAATTTTAATAGCGCTTATCAATAAACAACTGAAATACCATGAAAACAATATAAACTAAATATGCACACATGAAACAAGTCCAACATAAGGAAGAGAGGTACTTATCTGACTGAGAGCAGCAAGAAAAGTGGGCTGTTTGCAGTCAGAGCTAACGTTATACTTGGGACTGCTCATTCATTGCTTACTGTTGTTGATTTCATGTGTACCCATTGGTTAGCAGTTTGCTTGGACTTCTGGGAACTGTAGTTTTTAGTGCTTATTTTGGCTGCTATTGAAATAAATGCAAGATTAGAAAGCATAATATGAGCCTCCGGTCTTGCCATAAAATTGTTTGTGTGGTTTGAGGAGCATCATTTGTAGTGGGAGCAGCAGATATTGTTGCAGAGTTGATTTGGATCAGGTGTGTGTTGATGGACACCTCCATCATCGGAAACCCCATCCACTATTGTGGTTGTCCCTTGTGATGGTCACTCCATCCAATTGTGATAGCAATATCACAATAGCAATATCCGACATCTGTAGCAGAGGGTTGTCTGATGTGGAAGCACAGAGAATCAGATGACAGAGGACTGAAGGACTGCCAACGGTCCGTCATTCATGACTTCCTTCATTACAGTCATCTGTCCAAATCCTGAACACAGCAGACGATTAACTGCCGGCTTGATGTACAGATAATTTCCGCCATGACAGAGGGATGATAGCCCGTCTGCCAAACTCCAAATCTTGCACTTTGTTCTGCCTCCTGCTTTTTGGTGCTGAACATAGACAGCTCAGTGACCCCTCATGAGTGTTTTCAATGTACTCCATAAAGTTTGTGGTTGAGTAAGATTTTAATTTACTATGTTACATGAAATAGTCTGGTAAAATAGGATTGTGAGTTGTCTTAAAGGTTCAATTCTGAAGTAAAGATTTAATTGCACTTGATTGACTGAGTATAAATTCACTCAGAGCATGCAACCTCATGCACTTTGGTTTGGTGGTTGTCTAGTTGGATGAGGCAGTGAATACCATCAGATCTCTCTGCACTATTGCTCAAAGTATCCGTGGACAAAAGTGTGTTGTCATTGATCGGGGACTTGCATACTCCAGGAAATCAACAAAATGAACTAAGTCCATTAAGTTCTGTATGTCCATCCTTTTTTAGGATATGTGTTATTTAGAATTTGTAACATTGTTGGCTTTTATGTAGTCAGATACCAGGTTAAGTCCACCATAATAATGGCAGGAAATGAGTCTTGCATGAAGAATATTGTGAGTCTGTGTAATTTCTCTGGTCTATGGATATTGGAGAACTACAATTAACCGATTTTGTTATCACCATTTCCTGATTTCACATGTTTATTAATCTGCTTCCCTGTTTTTTGCTCATGGTCTTCGCTGGGTGGATTACTCTTCTTATGGCAGTTAAATATTGGACCTCACTCCTGGGGCCAGATGTACAAAGCCATTTAACAGTCACAAACCCTGTGCGTCACTAAATCGCAGGTTTTGCAACTTCTAAATGGCTTTTTATTATGTTCCAAACCTATTTTGCAATTTGGTACGGGCCTTCTGGATTGCAAAATGGATTTCAAAACGCACACCAAATTGCAATTTGGAAGTAGCGTTTAGAGCATTGTTGTGTTAGGTTATGTTGATGTCTAGAGCACAACTAATCACCCCGTGAGAGTATAAAGACACATAAGCAGATGAATGGACTTATGGTCCCCACTTAGTTATTCAAAAAAGCCAGGTCTTCATCTTCATGACGGACTCAAGAAGTGAGGAGGCTCTAATGTGCTGGGGGAGGTGGTTCCGTGTTTTGTGAGTGATGTCGGAGAGCAAGTGACATTCTGCTCTGTTTTTGTGAATCTGGAGAGTGTATGTGAGCAAGAGTGAGGTAGAGCATAGGCAGGGTCGGCTCCTCCAAGCGGACGAAGATGCATTGCCCCACTGCTTTGTCGCAGTGCGAGAAGCAGAAACATAAAATGGTTTAAATATCATTTTATGTTTCTGCTTCTCGCAATGTTGTGGGCGCTGTTGTGTGGTCGGCCCCTGGGACGACCAAACCAGGCATGCACACTCCCCCGTTTTCTCCATGTAGAATGCATTCAGCCTGCATGGAGAAAATGCCCACCCCATAGACGCCTGTGCGGACGGCATCCCAGCCAGTCACAACGCTGCTATTGCAGCGTTGTGATTGGCTTAGTGGAGGAGAGGAGCGCTGTCTGCTTCTGCTTCCAGTGAGCTGAGAGAGGAGACGCGATGCGGGACCGGAGGCGAAGGTAGGTTTTCATTTTTATTATTTTTATTAAATGAACCCTTCCCCCTCCCTGCACGACCCCCTCCCCGCGTGACCCCTCACCCACAAGTTATGCCGGCTATGACTGGGCATAGGTGTCTGGTCGGCTGGTGCAAGAATTTGAGGCTGTTGAGGTATATTGGTCCAATGTTGTTTAGGGCTTTCTATGTGAGAATGAGGAGTTTGAATTGAGAGCGTCCCTGCCAAACTGTTATTCGAAATGCTATGTATCAATCATTTCCAACCTCAGTTCTAGTCGCAAACCGTTGATAGGTGGCCAACTCGTCAAAGTAGGTGGTAACTCATTTGCTAAGAAGAAGTGGAGGAAGAGTCCCCTTCGGATCCCTTCCCCTCTGTAAAGGTAAACTAAAGATTTTTTTGGGACGGGACAGTGGTCCTGTGGACCACTGCCAGCTCTTAAACATTTCATTAAACATTTATCTGCAGGTGCTGCTGGCTGCAGCACCCGCCGCAATGGTAAAATGCAATGTTGTGCATTTCCATGCACAACGTAGCAGGCACCGTGCGGTGTGCATGGACATGCAGGGGGGTACCATGGGTACCCCCCAAATGCACACCCCACCCCCTCCACCACCCCGGGGGCACGCAACGGGCCCCCAAACACATCACTGCCAGTCTTTCCATGGTGGCATCGCTGCCATGGAAATGCCTTGAAAATAAAACATCATGATATGTACGGCAGTGCCTGCTAGGCACCGCCACCATATATGTGTCCCAGCTCCACCCGGCCGGCAATCGTAAATTGCTAACTAGTGGAAAAGCAAAGGATGGACTTTCAGTGAGCCGCAATACCCACCGCCATTGTAATCTGGCGGTGGGTAAATCACATTAAGATGTGTAGTGTAGTTCCTATATTCCCAATAGGCTCTGCGCATTGGAATAATATATCCTGAGGTTGACTAGGTCTCTATAGAAAATATTAAACTTAATAGTGAGTGCCAGCTAGCTCATAGGTCACTAGAAACTTTCTCGAATTCACAAGAAGGGATTAGTTTCTGACAACCGCATAAACATGACAACTTTGTTTCCCAAGAATAAGAACTATATCTCTAGAGTAGCGGAAGCAATAGATAAGTATTTCACTCAGTCAATCGTGCATGCTTCGTTGCAACAGAGTTTATTTATTTATTTATTTATTTTTCCATTTGTAAGGCGCACAGCTACCCAGAAAGGGTTTCCCGGCGCCGATGACAGATCAGACAAAGCATGAGAAAATTGATGAATGAAAGGATTTTTATTTGTGGAAGAGCCAGGTCTTTAGGTTCTTTCTAAATCTGGCATAGTTATCTTCCTTGCGGATGTGAGGCGGGAGCTTGTTCCAGAGCGTGGGCCCGAGTACCGAGAAAGATCTCCCTCCCATTCTCGCTAGTCTGAATCTCGGGGTTGCAAAAAGTGCCGAGGTCTGGGAGCGCAGTTCTCTAGCTGGAAGGTAGGGGGTTGCAAGGGATAGAAGGTACTTTGGTGCGGTGCCAGATTTAATCTTGAACATGTAGCTCAGGGCTTTGAACCTAATGCGGTTTTCCACCCTGAGCCAATGCAGATCGATTAGGTGTTTCGACACACTAGATCTTTTAGGGATGTTGCAAAGCAGTCTTGCGGCCGCATTTTGGGCAAGTTGCAGTCGTTTGGTGACGGCTTGGTTGGAGCCCAGGTAGAGGATGTTGCCGTAGTCAAGCCGGGATGTTATCAGTGCATTGACTACGGTCTTCTGGGTGGCAGGGGGCAGCATCCATAGGATCTTTCTCAGCCATTTCATGATAGTGAAACAGAGGCCGACCACTTTGTTTGCTTGTTGTTTCATTGAGAGGGTGTTATCAATGATAACACCAAGATTTCTCACGTGAGTGGCCGGAGTGGGAATGGAGCCGAGTTCAGAAGGCCAGTGTGAGGGATTCCACAGGTCTTTATTTTTCCCCAGAAGAAGGACCTCAGTCTTGTCTCCATTTAGCTTCAGCTGGTTTGCTGACATCCAGCTGAAGATATTTTGAAGACCTTGTTTGAGACAAGATGGGGCCAGTGGGCTTGACTCTGATAAGGAGAAGATGATTTGAGAATCATCGGCGTAAGTCATCAGAGTTAGCCCTAATTTGTCAGCTAGGTCGGCCAGGGGTCTGAGGTATAAATTAAAGAATAGAGGGCTCAGAATAGAGCCCTGTGGTACTCCGTGAGGGGCATTCACTGACTCTGAGCAAGCTATAGGGGATGTAATTTGGAAAGTTCTGTGGGACAAGAAAGACTCAATCCATCTTAGTGCCTCACCACGTATACCGATTCTCTCTAGGGTGGCCAGAAGTATGGAATGGGAGATGGTATCGAAGGCCGCACTCAAATCTAACAAAATGAGTGCGACTGTCTGGCCGTGATCTAGGAGTTTTCTGATGTTTTCGGTAACTCCCAGTAAGGCTGTTTCCGTAGAGAAACCAGCTCTAAAACCGGACTGTGATGGGTGAAGGAGAGAGTTCTCTTCAGCGAAGAGTGTAAGGGTGGTATGAACATGACGTTCCAGTAGTTTTGAAAAAATTGGGAGAAGGGAGATGGGCCGGTAATTTGTTAGAAGTTCAGGGTTGGCTGTCGGTTTTTTTAGGAGTGGGCTGACCATGGCGTGTTTCCAGAGTGAGGGAACTGTGGAAAGCCGAAGTGAGGAGTTTAAGGTGTCAGCAATGATGGTTAGGGAAGGAGTATCCAGTTGCTTAAGAACAGCGGCAGGTATTGGATCACGGGGGGAGCCAGATTTAACGGTTCTAAGAATGGAATTGAGTGATTCCAGAGTGATGTCAGGCCAGTGTTCAAGACTGTTAGTAATACTCAAATTGGGGGGGGTATCCTCTTCAGGAATGTGAGTAGGGAGGTTGCTTTTTATACCTAAGATGATAGTTTCAACTTTCTCACAGAAGAAGGAGGCGAGGTCTTGGCATTGTTTTTTATCCAGCGGCTGGGCTGATGCAGTTGTTTTTTCACCTGCTAGGTCTTTAACTGTATTAAAAAGCGTTTTCGCCTTATTATGTGCTGAGTTTATGGTATTTGCCACAAAAGATGCACGGGCTCTTGTGCAGGCTGAGTGATATTCGTTCCTGGCTTTATGGTATGTTACTTTGTTTACGAGGGCGTAGTCTTTCCGCCACCTTCTTTCAAGAGCTTTGCATTTGGACTTTTGCATTTTAAGAGGCTCAGTAAACCAGGGGGCTGGGGGGCGGTGAGTGTTATTTTTAACTCTAGAAAGTGGGAGACAGCTATCGACGGCACTTTCCAGCCATGAGTGTGTAGCTAGAGCAATGCTTTCAATGTCAGAGGATGGGGCTGGAGAATTCTTGGCAAGAGTTCTGTTAAGGTGACCAATATCAAGCTGTTTCCAGTTTCTGAAAGCAGAGACAGGCCAGGCGTTTTTAGGTTTGGATGTGGGTAGTTTAAGGCTAAAATAGATAAGATGGTGGTCTGACCAGCAAATTGGAGAAGTGTTTGTCCACTTCAGTTCAGGAATGTTTGAAAAAATGGGATCTAGCAGATGCCCTGCCTTATGAGTGGGACCAGAGTTCAGTAGAGATAAGTTTAGAGCTGTTAGGTCGTCCAATAAGTTAGTACAGGCCAAATTTGTGGGGTCATCAAAGTGCATATTTAGGTCTCCCAGGAGAGTGAAGTTCTTTGAGGCGAGAAAAAAAGGTGTAATGAAGTTAGCCAGGTTTGCGGCCCATGTGCTGGCGTTCCCCGGAGGTCTATATATCAGGATGCCAGAGGCTGTAAAGTTATGATTAAGGGTTATTTTGAAAAAAACAGCTTCACAGTCAGGAATAAGGGCGGGTTCAAGTGTGCAGGTAAATTTCCTGTTGAAAATAATAGCAATCCCTCCGCCGGTTTGACCAACACGGTCTTTCCTGACTATGGCATAATCGGAAGGCAGAGCAGTTGATATATCAGGGCCAGAGCTGTCATGCAGCCATGTTTCAGTTAAAAAGAGGGCGCTGGGTTTGTGGTCGAGTAGAAAGTTAAATATATCTAATTTATGCTGTGGCAAAGATCTGCAGTTTACGCTGCAAAAAGAAAATTCTTGGTTATCAGACTGTACGTATTTTTTACATTTCGAGTTACTGAGTTGGAGATCAGGATGGGGCTGAAAATTGGTGAGAGAAAAATTGCAATTACCGCATGGGGGGCATCCGGTAAGCGTGGGCAGTAGTACAGCGCAATCTTTGTGGAATTTGGGGCGTAAGGACTTAAGGTGCTCTGCAGTCATACCTCTATAATGTGGATTAGATATAGCAAAAGGTCGTGGCCCATGTCCCGTACTGTCACGGACGGGCACAGACGGGCAGGTCTTTGGCGGGTCTTCGGCGCGGTTTCGGCGCGGCCGTTGCGCGTCATCGCTGCGCGTCTTAGGTGGCATCAGGTTTAAGTAGAGGACGGACTCTTCCTCAGCTCCGCCTCTACCCACTCGGCCAATGGGTGCCTGCCTCGGCTGGGAAGCCGGAAGAAGGTGCCTCCCTGCGCCCTCCACTCAAACAAGCCTAGCGCTTGCGGTGGAACGGGGCTGCAGGAGCGAGAACGTCACAGAGGTCAGAGGGTTTTCATAACATCATAAAAACAATTTACACGGTGCTAATTTTTAAAATCAATCGGCGCAGTGTTTGTAAAAAGGTCGCGCTTCCTAAACTTTAACTCGTTTAGCATGCGCTGCTCTCAGTAAAAGTATTCCCCATTAGCAGTAAGCAGTGCAAATCTTGTCTCATTCGCACAACGCACATAAACAAATGTCACAGTTGCATTTACCAATATCCTTTGCTCGTGTGAGCATCATCAGGGAGAGTGCATAATTCTATGGGTTTAAGTAGAGGACGGACTCTTCCTCAGCTCCGCCTCTACCCACTCGGCCAATGGGTGCCTGCCTCGGCTGGGAAGCCGGAAGAAGGTGCCTCCCTGCGCCCTCCACTCAAACAAGCCTAGCGCTTGCGGTGGAACGGGGCTGCAGGAGCGAGAACGTCACAGAGGTCAGAGGGTTTTCATAACATCATAAAAACAATTTACACGGTGCTAATTTTGAAAATCAATCGGCGCAGTGTTTGTAAAAAGGTCGCGCTTCCTAAACTTTAACTCGTTTAGCATGCGCTGCTCTCAGTAAAAGTATTCCCCATTAGCAGTAAGCAGTGCAAATCTTGTCTCATTCGCACAACGCACATAAACAAATGTCACAGTTGCATTTACCAATATCCTTTGCTCGTGTGAGCATCATCAGGGAGAGTGCATAATTCTATGGGTTTAAGTAGAGGACGGACTCTTCCTCAGCTCCGCCTCTACCCACTCGGCCAATGGGTGCCTGCCTCGGCTGGGAAGCCGGAAGAAGGTGCCTCCCTGCGCCCTCCACTCAAACAAGCCTAGCGCTTGCGGTGGAACGGGGCTGCAGGAGCGAGAACGTCACAGAGGTCAGAGGGTTTTCATAACATCATAAAAACAATTTACACGGTGCTAATTTTTAAAATCAATCGGCGCAGTGTTTGTAAAAAGGTCGGGCTTCCTAAACTTTAACTCGTTTAGCATGCGCTGCTCTCAGTAAAAGTATTCCCCATTAGCAGTAAGCAGTGCAAATCTTGTCTCATTCGCACAACGCACATAAACAAATGTCACAGTTGCATTTACCAATATCCTTTGCTCGTGTGAGCATCATCAGCATTGCAGAGAAATAGAGAGATGAGCATTTTCAATAAAAAGGTTTTATTGAACTGTCTTCTTTCTCATGCAAGAGAAGTGAACTGCTACAATCGTAATGCAGTCTGCAAAGTATAATGCGTACAGCGAGAACAATATTATAAAATAATACTGTAAGAGCATTGTATGGTTTCTAAGCCATATAAAATTACATACATAAATAACAATGACTAAAATACTCAACTGGTGCTTCTAAAATATGCCTACCCCAATGTACCTAACCTAAGTCTAGTACGAGGGAAGAAGTAAGTATTGTGTCCTCTAGGTTCTAATCAGCTCCATACCTTAGTTAGAATGAAGGAGGTCTGGTATCCCTGTCTCGGGACTCGATTTCCCAACACCCTGCAAAGGGAGCTTGGAAACACTGGAGCTGGATTCACGGCAGGAGAAGAGACAGCTTCCTGATCAGTGCGTCAGCTGCAGGGTCGGCTTCCTTCGGCACTTGCTGTAGCTAGCTGCGTCGGGCAAGTATATAGTCGAACGGCTCCGAACCACCGTGTCTTGCTAGAGCAAGTGAAGGTATATTTATATCTTGAAGGTGTCTAGGAATGCCATCATTTGATGTAAAGTCGGGCATAATAATGTCAGGAAAGGACCCCTTGGAATAGTTGTTCTTTGCAAAGTACATGAATTCCTGGACAAATCAATATTCAAGCAAGGGGAAGTTCCCTAAATGCTTAAGCCGATTTTTCAAGAAATCGTTGTGACGTTTGGTATGGGTTGAAGTAGCCATGCCTGTATTTGGTCTGCATGGGCTATGTCTAAATAAGGGCTTGATTTCTATGCCTATATAAGGGCACTGTGAATTGTACCCATATAAGGTCATGAATCGGGAAAATTCACTTGGTGCCTAAAACGCCACACAACACCCACTCCACTTTATTATGTACGAAATTATAAGTTCTAAAGACATAAAACATATCTAAACATGATGTGTTAAAAACCCACCCAAAATACATAAAAATGCATTGGCATTCGTTGTACACGAAAAAGAGCATTTGTGCTGTACGCATTTAAAAGCAATGTTTCATTCAAAGCATATCGATGAAAATGCTATCCGAATGAATGTCGAAAATACATTTATGAAATGGCTCTTAAATACAGAAGAAAAAGTTGAGACCATTCCATGGCAGAATATATAAAATGTTTGAATGTGGACAAGGTCAAATATTGTCTCTGGAAGTTTTCAAAGAATTCTAGTTCTCTATGACTAGTTCTACTTTAAGCAAATTACTTTGTGCCAAAAAGAAAAAAAATACAAATTTGGAAAAAGGGTCTGATCAAATTTGGAAAAAGGGTCTGATCATTGAGAAAAATTTGAGTTCAAAAGTTAGAAGCTTGTTTTGAAAAATGAACGTCTCAGAACACTTCCTGCCACCTTCAAAAGTCAGTGTCATTGTTAGAAGAAAACATCAAATCTTCTAAGTCTGTAAAGAATTTGTCTACTGTTGTAGGTGAAAGTTGGACTACCTCGTTAAGCAGATTAACCGCATATAGATGCGAAGCATCGCCGTAAGCGTCGGTCGCATTAGCAATGATTGAAGTAGATGGTACCTGTGCGCCTGTTGATCCACGTATCTCACCGTCAGCATGTTGCGTCTGTGAGATCTCAACGAATGCCTTCATCAGAATTGGTAGCCGCTGGGGACAACACAGTGCATGAGCCATTACTGGTCCAAGCAAAGTATCAACTTCCGTTGGCAGGGCTGATGGGAGTGTCAGACAGATGTCTAGCACACATTCATCTTCACATAGCAGGCATCGTAGAACAGGTAAGATGCAATCTTGCCAGATTGGTCTGAATGATAGAAACCACGTGGTATTCAAATCTCTTAAACAAGTTAATCCCAGTATTTTTATCATGTGTTCATGACACTTCATTGCCAGGAGAGTGTTCTCCAACGTGATCTGGGTGTCAATGGTGAGTTGGCTTGCCATATCGGAGCAGAAGGAGCAAAAATAGTATTTGTCCTACGTGTCCCAAAATGAGAGGCAGTCATGCCAAACACAGAGTGCACGAAGTTTGGAAATATGCCTAGGACTGCTTCAAAGGGTGCTAACAGGCCCGAAAAAACTGTCTTAAATACATGTACAATACCACTTGTATCAGACATGTTTAAGATGCAACCTAACATTTCTGAGAAATGTATAGAGCAGTTTGCGGATAAAAATGCATGTATCTCTGCAGAAGTCCTTGCATCATTCAACATAATGCAACTTCCATTAGAAAGCTGCCTAAAAATTGGATCAATCACTGCAGCTGGAGAACCTTGCAGGTGGCAGGATAATTTGTTCGAGGAACCATCGCAGGTCCCGTGTAAATTAATACCCTGACATAGGAGAGAACCGGTTAGTGCGTTTTCGCATTGTGTACCACTAAGAAACACTTCTTCCCCCACTCCAACATCTGTGTGTGTATAAGGTAAATCTCAGGATGTCTTAATGTATTCTTTACCCAACCTTTCATATACGCCTGCTGGTATATGTTTTTCTCAGAAACAGATAATGTCAATCTTTCCAGTTTTCAATGCTCAGCACCGTATAGTCTGCTCCCCTTTGCGCCAGTGTGATTTGTTTATCTGTAAGATTGAATTCAGAAAACAATGACGTGGTGTTGATTAGACGCCAAGGCACATAGCCTGAACGAAGGTTTTGTAACGTCCAGCCCAATAGCATAATAGAACGGAATTGTGACTGACCAAGTTGTTACATGACCAAGTCTTGTTCCATTATGTCTATGGCAGAAGATACTATGCTGTCCAAAGAGTATATTCTGGATGACAGAGTTGTTTACCCATTGCCAACTACAGAGAGAGATTTCTCTAAATTACTACGATTAATTTCTCATATTCGTTCTGCAGTCTCTGCTTGCGTAATCTTCCATGCTTTATAAATGGCATAGATATCGGTGTATATAAAACGTTTATGATGCGGTTTAGTTGGTCCTTGTAAAAAGTCCCTCAGATCAACGCCATCTTTAAGTAAAGATAGGTGTTGTTTTCCTTTCTTTAATGTAGATTTATGTAGCCACTCAAGGCTCCCTACACTGTATGAAAACTCCACATATTCTATCACCCTCCGGGTGACAATCTACCATTCATTGAACAATTAATGGAGATCATAGCAGACAATGCGGATTCAGTGCAGCCCCACATCTACCTGGGAGACTTTAACCTTCATAGGTCAAACCTAATGACCCAGCGGTAGCATGGCTCAATTCCTTCTTGAAGGATCACGATTTGGTTCAACACTGTGACCAGCCTACCCACAGTAAAGGGGAAACTCTTGACCTTATCATCTCCAAAGGACACTCAATCACTCTGAACTCCATCATACCCTGTCATTACCTTCCAAATCAATTTGGAGGTGTCTCAGAGTAATTCTCAACCTACTAAATCAAAGATCTGGAGACGTGACCCCAGAAACATAAACGCAGTTGACTTAGCGACCCGCTGCAAGCGTGCATTGATCTAGAATCCAGGAGATCTCCTATAACAACAAATGGCCCGGCACCCCCTCAGGTCGCACCAGACAAGGTTGCCACCCTTAGCAGGGGTATCAAGCACAACGCTTCCTGGGACACCTTTACCATCCTAATGGAAAACGACATCAATGAGGTCCTTCTGAGTAACAACCCATCTAATCACTTCAGTGACCCTCTTCCACCTACCATCTTCAAATCAATTAAAGATTCTATCTCTCCCTTCTGGACAAAGATCGTCAATGCTTCTCTCTCACAGGGTAAGATCCCAGACTGCTTAAAAGAGCCCAGGTAACACCTATTCTAAAAAAAAACTACAGCAGACATTACGGATCTTAACAACGTCCGCCCCATCTCCAGCATCCCCACTCTAGCCAAACTCCTGGAAAATGTGTCCAGTCCCAATTATGTGCTCACATCGAAAATTTCCACCTCCTGGACCAACACCAATCGAGCTTTCGTAGCGGGCATAGCACTGAATCGCCTCTCACTCACGTAATGGATGACATCCTAAGAATGCTTGACAGAAATGAATCGTGCCTACTTATCCTACTAGACCTCTCCTCAGCTTTTGACACTGTCAATCACGACAACCTACTAGATATTTTGGAGCAAAGGAGGGGCCTCTCTGGACAGGTGCTGAAGTGGTTCTCGTCCTTTCTCCATCATAGATCACAAAGAGCTAAGGCGATCCATTCTTTATCACAGCCATCCCCTGTCACCATTGGGGTTCCCCAAGGATCCTCCCTTTCTACCATTTTATTCAATTTGCTTCTGGAACCACGAGCCAATGTACTAAAATCCATGGACATTAACTTCCATATGTATGCAGACGACACCCAACTCTACCTGAAAATCTCCTCCCCGGACAACATCTTTTCACTCAACTCCACCTTACTAACTGCCCAAAATTGGCTAACTATGAACCACCTCCTGCTAAACACCTCCAAAACAGAATTCCTCCTCATCTCTCCCCCGAAACACACCACTAATATTGATCTCTGGATGAACCAACTCACAGCCTTCAACTGCTCCCCACACATTATTGACTCGGCTAGATCTCTAGGAATCACACTGGACAAACATTTGAATATGAAGAATCAGATCAGTAACGTAAGCAAGGGAGTTAACCACCTTCTGAGAACTCTCAGGAATCTCAAACCTTTCCTACCTCAAGCCGATTTCAAACAGGTGGTCCAAGCGCTTGTACTACCGAGGCTTGATTATGGTAGTGCTACACTATGCGGCCTCCCCAAATACACTTAGGCTCCTTTAAAGGCATCATTGAACGCTGCGGCCAGACTCATTACGGGCACCAATCGAAATGCCCACATCTCCCCAGTCCTAAAATCTCTAAACTGGCTGCCCTACGAAGCTAGAATTCAACTAAAGATTGCATGCCTAGTGCACAAGGCCATCCACTTCAAAACCCCCACTTACCTGGCGCAAAAGTTAATACTATCCGGAGGGGGTAGACCGTTGAGGAGTGCTAACTCCCTCCTTCTGCAACCCAAGATCTTCTGCAAAAAGAGAACATTTCAACGAGCCTTCTCTGGTTCTGCTCCAAAAATTTGGAACTCTCTCCCACGGGAAATCAGGAGAATCTCCTCCAAGGCTGCATTCAAATGAGAAGCAAAACGATTCCTCATGAACAAGTTCTTACCTTCATAAGAGGAGCGAAGGTCAGCAATTAGCGCATCCGACACTTCAAGAAAGGACATCACTCTGGTCCTTTACTATTGTACTGGCTCCCCTTTGTAATTCTGTTTCAATGCATAGCACATTATACTCCTAGCCAAGGTTTATCTTGAGTCTTCTATGTGCACTATTGTATTACTTTTGTATATTCCCTATTTGACTCTCGCACTGTTATGTTACCTCATTCCCTCAAGTGTAAAGCGCTTTGATATCCTTCGGGATTAAGTTTGCGCTATATAAAAACTTTATAAATAAATAAATAGTGAATGTGAACCCTTGTGTCTTATTTATTCAGGAATGTACCTTGACAGTTGTTTGTGTCTGTGGGCCAGATTAACCATTTTTTCAAATTAGGATCTGTTCTGTTTTTAAGAAAAATAGTATGTACGTTGACCACCCCCTCTGTAGTGTTCTTACTATCAAGTGTAGGTGTAGGTATGGACGGGTTGTTTAAATCTTTTATCTTAGGTAATCCCAGACAAGATGTTGAACAGTGTCATTCAAAAACATTATTTGTTCCGGATGATGCAGGCTCTAAATAGTGCTTCCAATCCCTGCACCTGCCAGTCTTTTGTGCCCCAGACAGTTTTGTCTCAATGTTGTCTTTCCAAAAGTCAAAACCTAATGTAGACAGCGAGCTGAGCATAAAAGGCTGCAGAATAAACTTGCTTAGTATTAGTCAACATACTTTTCATTCCTGTCTTATTAACATTTTAAAAATAAAATGATCCCGGATTTGAAACATTAAAACCTGAAAAGTATGGGAATTTGTCATAAAATGTTTTTGAGCTACCCTTTGCTGGAGTTGGACAATGTTCCCATTGGTTATAAGTTAATACATTTCTAGGGTTTGCAGATTTATGCAAGAAATGATGACCATAGCGATTATAACAGTAAATTTGTTCATAATCTGATGAACCTTCTAAGTATTCATGATTTGTAAATTTGGCAGACATTTCTAAGTCTGACATCATAATATTAACAGTCTCAAAGTCCTAATCATCAGAAAAGGTGCTAGATGAATCAAAGTCACTCAAGGAAACTTTGAATTGGTGTAGAATCTTCAACAGCTCTGCAGGACCAAAGATGTCATAATCAGTTCTGTCCCAAGCTATACCACCAGGTATAGGAACGGCTGTGATGTTCACTGATGACAAGTCTCTTTGTTCACGATGGGATGATTTGTGTGGTTTGAGGGGTAAGTTGATGTTCTTACTTGCTGTGTCCTTTTTTACATAACTTTCATTTATCAGCATTCCCAAGGTAAATACAAGAGTCAACCAAAGTGGAAGAAAAAGTATATCCAACACAATCCAAGTTCAATCCATGGTGAAACCAGATAAGTCTTTTCCAGGTGATGAAAATGTTCTGTAGCTTGTTCTTTGAAAGTTCTTTTTACTGGCGTTGTTTCAGGTTCACTAGGATCCTCGGAAAACATATCAAAGTTAATGAAATAGCCAGTGGCAGTTCTGTCAAGTGTAGGGATTGCATCAGGATTCGTTGAAATTGCTAGAACCTCTTGATCACTTGTCATATTTGTATAGTCAGATGCTATTTCATTGTAGACAGGCGTTTCTTGACAAACTGTTATTTGGGTCTTAAGAGGCACAAGTTCCATGGCTTTGTTGCATAGTTCTTTATTCTGTACTGCAGAGTCTTCAAAGATTATTAGTCTCTCAGTTTGAACCTCTTGGATAGTAGCCAGATTCGGGCGTCTGCTACATCTTTGGAGTCCACTACTACTACTGGCCTACTACTTATGATTGGCCACATGATGTGGTTTGACCAGGTCAATGGACACAAACCTGTTCTCCTTTTTACCAGCAAGGGGCGGAAGTATCACTGTTCTTGATCAGTGGATTGCTAGGACAGGTACTGGTTGTCTGTAAGAAGGCCCAAATTCCTTCTTGTCCGCAGTCTTTTCTCTGACTAGATCCCCAATCTTTGGAATCCAGGCAGGCCTTGCTGGGATGGGTGGTTTCTCTTCAGTGGTCGTTGGCTTCAGGAACACGTTGCTTTGGCTTTTTCTTATTTCATTTAAGTCCTGCAAAACAGCCAAACGGTCTTTGATTTCAAAGGGTTTTTGTTCTACTGAAGTGTGATGGTTGAGGTCCTGAACAATCATTCTAGTTCCAAAAAGGATTTCATATGGAGTGATTCCCCCTAGAGAACTTCTTGGCAGATCGTTAAGACTACGTTGGACACTTAATAGATGTTTGACCCACCCGTCATCCAAGCCTAATACCCTAGCTGTTATAGATTGCTTTATGTCCCGGGTTTTTTCTCTCCACAACCGAATTTCCCTCGGGATGGAATGGACTAGAAGAATACCACAATGCAACGCCCAGATTGGCCATGGCCTCCTTGTAAGCTTTTGAGCTAAACGCAGGACCCTGGTCAGAATGTAGTGTGCCAACTGCGTATGTGTCGATAAAGACTAGTAAATCTTTTATAACAGTTTGAGAGTCAGCTGAGTGCTGAGGCCACATCCAAATGAATCCTGAGCATGAATCCACTGAGACCATGATATATTTATAGTTACAATTCCCCTGTAAGGAACTGCAGTGGTCCAGGTAAACGCAATCTAATGGTTTAGCTGAAATTAACAGGGGCGTCTGCGCAGGACGTTTTACAGTAGAGTCTTTCATCTTTTGGCAGATTTCACATTCCAAAACATAGTTTCGGGTTTGTTTCCTTATGCACGGCCACAAGTATCTCTGTTTTAATAATGACACTGTGGCGGAAACAGCTGCGTGTGCAGAGGCGAGCCCTTCATGTGCTGCTAAGGTTAGTCCTAATCTATGTTCCATGTTTGGAATGACTCTATCCCCCACTCCAGGGATTCGAGCAAACAGAACATTATTTGCATCAGTTATGTATGAGTATTTGAGTGGAAAGCCTTTTGGTAATGTTTTACCACTGTCTTTGCTTGAAGCATTCGCCATCTATTTTCGTTTTTGAACGAGTGATTGCAGCGACAGAAGCCGTTTGCACAGCTGCCTTCGCGGCTTCATCAGCCAATGAATTCCCTGCAACGTGAACGCTTTCACGCTGATGACTCAGTGTATGTATCACATGAGTCTTTTGTAGTTCTTGTCGTAACTGAACTACCTCTTCCCAAAGCAATTTATGCTTGATTGTGCCACCTTTTGCATCTTTGAAACCGTTATGATTCCAGTTCTGCAAGTACTAATTGTAAGATTGGTCGCAATAATAGGAATCGCACACTGTGAGAGTGGGGAATTCGCGATCAGTATTTTCAAGCGCCATCTTAAATGCTTGTAGTTCAGCTCGCTGAGCAGTAAAATCTCCTGGAGAATGTGTTTTAGTGACCATATGTTGGAATTTGCCATCTCGCCAGCAGCACTTTAAGCCTGTTTACCCCCAATAGCGGGCTGTGCTGATCCGTCTGTATAAATTATACATTCGTACTGTTCTAGAGGCAGAATCTCAGCTGGCAGAGGACATTCTTGTTTGTATTGTAGAAATTCTTGTGTTTTCAAATAGGGGTCAAAAAACATACTCAATGTCTGTTGCAGCAAGAGAATTAACTCATTGTATCCATCTCGGATGTAAAGCTTTTGCATTTGGAATGCTCGCTTTAGTCACTGCCTCTAAGGCAGGTACAGGAGTAATGACCATTATGCGCTACCCTGTGCGAAGGCTTTTCCTACTGCAGTTTGAACCACGGTCAGAATTTTTTCTGTAGAGGTGAATTCCATTTCTGCTTGTGCACACAACGCAACATTTCTGGGTGTTTTTGATTCCATTAATTGTTTTGAAATTAGGTTTGATTAATTTGTAGAGAGGTTTAACCATTTCTGCGTAATTTAGAATGTAAGTTCTTCCGAAATTTAGGAAACCTAGAATTGACTGTAAGTTTTTGGAGGTTGGAGCAGCGCACACTTTTCTAAAAAGTTGACTCCCAGGCTTTTGCCTTCACTTGAAAACTCGAATCATAGAAAAAGGACATTGAGGTGGGCAATTCTTGATTTCTTAAAGTTGAATTTATACCCTTCAGAGGCAAATCCAAGTATAATGGTATTCACTCTGTTCAAGTGCCTGTTCAAGTCATCATCAAGATAGATGTCATCGACATATGATAATGCCTCATCATCATAGGTTTGTAGTAACTCTGTTACTCTGGCTGAAAATAACCCTGGACTATTCTTGAATCCTTGGGGGAGACGACAGAAGTGACGCTGTGTCCCCATAATTGAGAAAGCGGTCAAATACCTACTTTCTGGTGCAATGTTTTGACAGAAGAAACTGTTAGAAATATCTAATGTGGTTTTATAATTTTTACGCACAATGCTATTCATTAGTGCTGCACTGTGTGCATTTTGTACTGCAAAGGTTTTGCAACAGGAGTTTAAATGACTGCAATCCAAAACTAGACAATATAAATTGTCTGGTTTGGAGACAGAAACAAATGATTGTTCATGGACGAGGTGCATGTTTCAATCTCCCCTTGATATTCAAGTTGATCTAATATCTCCCTGACCTGTTTTTTAGCTTCTTGCTTAACTGGATACTGCCTTTGCGCAGTTGGTTGAGTTTTCTATTGGATTTTATGGTGAGGAGAATCCTCATCCCATCCTACATGGTTTTTATATAATGCAGGAGCTTGGGCGACTGCCCATTTCTTGGCATAGGTATATTTTAAATGAATTAAATTAATTGGAATATGATTGGAGAAGGCTGGCATAAAGATGTCTTCGCCATGTGGGCACTCCCTGACAAATTCAGGTGGCCAATCTTGTTCAGATAGAAGAATGTCATAACCCTTAGAGAGCTTCTCCCAAAAAAGTGCTCTTATTTTTCTAGTTATGTCCCCCTCCATCCGGAGTGTTACTTCATATAACTTGTGGGGTACACTAACCCTGGTATCCGCAGTTTCAACTTGGATGTACTTATTCAAGTACACTGTCTCCAGGGCCGGACTGGGAACTGAAAGCAGCCCTGGCAAATTTTGCCAGACCAGCCCCTGTCCCGCGCATTGCGAGTGAGCGCAGTGAGCAAGCACCACCGCTACTAGGAGGGTTTGGGGAGGCTTTCCACCCCAAGAAAATTTTGGAAAACGACAGACCAAAATGGTGAATTTTACAGCACATTTTTCATTACATATTCAATTATATCAACTTTCAAAGCACAGTAAATAGTAGATGATGACCTAAAAGACACTGGGGAATCATGCTATTTTGAGGCTGCTGCGTTTTGCGTGTTAATTATGGATTTGCTGCATTTCACAAAGGACCCATCAACTGCAGATTTTAAAAACAACAAAGAAATTTAGTTCCCATGGAACTAAAGTTACTAAAAATGCAGAAATGCATTGCAGCACAGTGGAGGGTCCTTCCTAAAGTTTGACTGGTCCCCTTTATGTTCCTTACTTCTGTATTTGGAGTGTGAAAATGGTAATACGAGTAATAATGAGGTACAACATTTAAAAAAAAAAGTGTTTACATGTTTTAAAAAGCAAAAATATTAAGCTTATGCTAACACAACATGTGCAGCATTATTTGCCTTTTGCTGCCACATAATTTAGTCAACCTACTGCATACACTGGTCCTCTCCTACATATAATTCAATTAGCCCTGGCTATAATATAACAGTTGTAGAGATTGGGTAAAAGTAAGGGGACACCACGAGTTCCAGTTTCTTATAAAAAAAGAATAACATATCCGACTCAAGCTGAGGGGGGCAGTGTCCGCTCTCTAAAATTAGTGAAGGCCGGGGACTCACTCTGTCCACCCAGGTCCTCGCCGCACTTGTACTTTGATTCAGGCAATGCCAGCTTGTAAGTCAACGAAGACTAACTAAGCGTCCTAGGATTCCAAGATTTGTAAACTTAATAACAGTGAACGGGGTAAAAGCAATAACTGCTACTGAAAAGACTAAGAAAGAGAAAAGTGTGGTAAGGAAGCACTATATAAAACAAGCATTGGCATAGCCAAATAGGTCTCGCCTTTGGGACCTTATAAGTGTTTAGCCACGCAACAGTTAATGTTGTTCCACCAAGGATATTGTTCTGCGTAACTAAATACTTATACGGTCCCAAAAGTGAGACTTATTGGCTATGCCAATTCTTGTTAAGTTGCATTATGGGGGAATTGAGGGGGGTTGGATGGGCTGCCCTCTGTCGCCCACATTAGCCAAATATAGGAAACGTCAACTAGTCGCAAAACCAGAAATGTCCCTACCTCCTGTTGTCAACAAGCCATGAAGCCATGCCACCTCCCTGTTTGTGTGTGTCTGTTTACGTGCACCAGGGAGAGTGTTGTTTGGCACATGGCTGCTAAGTGCCAACTCACTAGCCAAGCAGAACTGATTGGGGCTGTTTCTGTTTCCTCACAGCAAAAGAGCAGGCCCTAGCAGGAGTCAGCGCCAGCACCCCGCACTGAACACACAAGTGCGCATTTTAACAGCGCAAACTCCTTTCTTAGAAAGGAGCTTTCTTGTGAAATAAATCCGGACTGAAATCCGGACAATTCTAAAAAAATATAGGTCACGACACGAACTGAGCCAGCGTCAACTTGTCTGCTTAAAATATATTTTTCAGCACAAGCCCCAAGTTGGAGCTTGTGCTGAAAAATATATTTTAAGCAGACTTGCGGGCCCCAACCTTCGCCCCAGTTACTTACAACAGCATCACACTCACAACCTCACCCCGGGACCTTTGGTTCATGAACACAGAAGTGCGGTCTTATTTTGTTTCTATCACTACTGATAAAATGTGCACATTGCACTCTTGTGTAACTCCACTTTTAATTTATCATTTTCACATTTCTATTTGGTGATATAACTGAGGGGTTCCCTGTTTTCAATTACAAGGTTGTCGCTAATGGGTGATGGTGAAGGTTGTTATGCAGAAAGAATGGTTTATGCCTACAAATGGCTTGTGATTGTTCCTTCACAGCCTGGCAAAAGCTCTGTGATAAATGCCAGCGTGAAACACGTGTTGCCTGCTGTTTTCCTCTAAGGATGAGTTGCACAATCAACTTTGTCAATACTTCAATTACCAACTTTTTAGGCAGTACTAAGTGGAGGGCTACAAGTCTTCATACCTAAAATGTCACACATTCTGGATTTGAGGGGCAACGATCAAAGACATCACATGAGGTGTTCGAGCACCGAGCTCATCGATTTAAGGATTTCAGTGAACAGTCAGCTTAAACTTAAAAAATATACATTCATATACAATGCAGGTATAGATGCATGGATAGTTGGATGGGCAAATAGATAGTTGGATTGGGGTGTGGCGGGATACACAATAGGCGCAGAGAAGTGGCTTAATTTTAAGATCCCCTGCAGTGGAAGTAGTATTTTAGGTAGAAAAGGAATGGTGTGTCTAACCCCACTGTCTTTTCCATGTCTTGAAAAAATAGCTTCTAAATTGAGTGCTAAAAGCCGCACCAGCACTCACAGCTTAGCAAGCATACCTTGATAAATGGGCACACAGGCATTTGTGCATGCAGATCAGCAAGCAGACAGAACCCGTGCACACACCTACAGACAAAGACGTACTCTGTTACTGACAGAAAAACACACATACAGAGACACATTGCAACATACAATGTGCATTTAATCACAAACACGATATTAAAGCATACATGGATTGACAGTTGAACAAACGGAGAGGTGGTTGATGGTGATAACACATCTACAGGCACCTTATGCACACATGCAGATGAACACTAGAGATACCTCTGCACACAGACCAACAAACACAGTCAGACAGGCACCTGGACACACAAGAATGCATGTACATACGTGTACCAGTGAAAAAAGACCAATCATCAGAAAAGTACCTATGTGCAGAGGCAAACATACAGGAGCTCAACCACACACAGAAGCCAAAAGATAATCAAGAAGACCTCCATTCATGACGTATGGGTACTTATTCCCACAAACAGTACATGTACCTATATGCATAATCAGACACACTTCATGCACCCATGCACGGAGGCCAAGCCAAAAAGTATAGCGGAATTTTTGCACACATTCTCACAGGCATGAATGTACCTATGCACACAGAGAGAACAAAATATAGTGGCAACACAACATCCTTAGATAGAACACATGAAGGTACACTTTCGCTCACATAAAGCAGCACTAATAAGGGCCCACATACAGGCACCCATGGATGGTGTGATGGAACACAAAGAGCGATACCATGGATGGAAACATGAATTGGTGCAGGGCTGATGAAAATGGAATTCAAGGTGGAGAAAAGAGTGGATTTTCAACACCCATTCACTCTTTGTATAGTCACTGGTGAAGGTACTTCTTCAGGGAAATGGAATGCTTCGGTCTCCTTGCCCTTCCATGGCTCACCCACCCCGGAATTATCACCTGTAAGCAACAAACCTTGCCTTACCCATTCAATCCCTGTTATACCTGGTGTAAGCGTGTTCAAGTTGCACTGCTATTCAGTGTCTGTATCTCTTTAATAGTAACCCGGCAGGGATTCCAGAGCACGCCATGTACCTAGAGAGAATTCACAGACCATTGTTATTAGATGAGTTGAGTCAATTCTAGCAAAGACTACAACCCCAAGAGTACAATGAATTTTTATATGAAAGCACATACTTGTAGCATAGTGCTTCTATGAGGGGCGATCTGTTGATCAGGCGGTCATAGTTACAATGCGTTCTGCATGCATCAACTTTAATAGGCTTAATTTTCTACTTAGAAGATATGTTTGGTGTGTAAGATATTGACCATTTCACATGTTTTCGTTTCTGATCTTAAAGGAATTAAGTTTATATTCCAATGGCAGATGAAAAAAGTTCATTTACTCCACGAACTGTTTCACTTTGCTCTTTTCTAAAAACATTCGGATCACCCCGCATTTACATTTCCTTACAGACGAGATGGGTGTGATGGAATAAATATTTGTAGTGAGGCAGAATAGACAAGTTGTGCCAATTTAAAACAAATGTACTCCAATCTAGTAATACAGTAGCATGCACTTCGGTCAGCTGGCTTCAAATATGTCCTGGAAGGACAGGAATACTTTAATTACTTTACCTAGGAAAACAGCAAATGCCACAACAGCACAGCACACCTAAGCTCCATGCATTTTGCCTGGCCTTGTGTTCCACTCTATAGTAAAACATATAATTCTACAATGCAAAACAAGTCATTTTTCTTCTATCTTCAAAAGGTACCGTGGATGCTGCAAATATAATTTATTAAGCTACAAGTAAATGATGTACTCAGCAGTTATAGCCTATAGATGACGTATCTCTGCAGTCAGGAAAAAGAGAGAGAGAGAGTGGACAGTTCCATCAGTGAAATGAACTTTTAATAATGTATTTCTCTTCTCAACGCTAAGAGACCTGAACAACTCGCAACCTCGCGCCAAAAACTAATGAATGCAGGTTTTGTGTCAGACACTAATTGCGCAGATAACACTAGACACAGGTCGTTATTGTTTTATAACCTCTCTTCCCTTCACGGCACATCCTTGCCTTTGACTCAGCGTGCGTAGCTCAGTGAGCGGAAGACTCCATGAATATCCCTCTGAAAGATGCAGTAACTTACTCACCGGTGGGCAGCAGTCGGCAGCAGGCAGGGGCCAGGGAGTGGGACAGGCAGGCAGAGCAGGGCCTAGAAATAATTATGGGGTGCCTCTCTCACCAGGTGTCCTCGTCTCAGTCTCTGCTCTTGTGTACTTCTGGAATTCTCCTCGACCAGGCCTCAGTCACGGGTCACGCACACTTTTTTTTTGCCATAGCTCTAATGCGCATGATCACCACCAGCCATCCCACCCTAAATTGCGTCAACTCAAGAGACAGAGCAGTCGCGGTGGTGAAGACATCTGCGCGCTGCGTGCGACCCACGCTTTTAAATGGTGCACATTGCTCGCATGCCATTATTTATGCAGATTGCAGTTAAAGAATCGATTCCAGACTCGGAGATTGGTGCTTCCCCCCTTCAAATCCCCCCCCCGCCCCAGCACGGAGCACAGAGTGAGAAAAGATGCATGCAGAAAGTGACCGGCTACTGTATTTTGAATTTCTCTGATTTTCTTTTCTGACTAACGCCGCCTAACCAAAAACCGGCCCCAGAAACAAAACCGGCCCCCTGACTAAAAACCAGCCCCCACCCCATCCAGCCGACCGGGGGATTGCCCGGTGCCCGGCATTGTCAGTCCGGCCCTGACTGTCTCCAGATGATCCTTCAAGATCTTGCAAGCTACGGTTACTGCGGCTACGCTGCCCAAGATTGTCTGAACCCACTCCTCGTTCTTGAGTTGTGTCCTCAAGATCCTCGGCATATCTGATTTTTAGACCTGCTACCTTTTTTTTGGTGAATTGAGTTTTCTTATTTTTAGGAACGTGTTGATCGTCTTTGGACTTCATGCGTTCTTCCTTTTGTTCTGACCGTCCTCTTCTTTCGGCTTTCTGTGATGAAGTCAGAAAGGTACAAGAGGAACGTGTATCAGTATCTTGATATCTATCAGATTTTCTCAAATTATCCCTATTCATGAGGTTATACCTCCTTTCAGAGGGCTCCTTTTGAGGAGACCTACCTTGGGATTGAGGACGCTTCTCTTTAGAAGTTTGTTCAGTGTTCTCCCACTTCTTTTTCGTAAGAGTGTTTTTATTAAAGACCTTTTCAGGACTTTCAGTCAGTTGGGGTTTTACTGGTTTACCACCCAAACTGTCCCTACCTAGTTCTTAATAGGATTTTTCAATTATTCTGGCCAGTTCTTGTGGTTGCTCAGTTACATCAAATACCCTTAGCTTTTGGCGGATCGCCACGGATGCTGCTTCACCTTTAATATTAGCTAATATTATTGTTGAGACCTGTTTGAAATCTTTCAGTAATTTCATACCTAGATTTAAAGCAGGCTCTGTCCCGTATTAATTTTGACTCTGTTTTAGGACGTCTGGTATTACCGCCATGGACGGAACACCGCGTGTTTTGGTGTAGATTGCAGCAAAGACTGTACCCCAAGTGTCGCAGTCCTCAAGGTGTGGTGCGATCCCCATTGGTAAACAGATTGTTAGAATTCTGTGTTTCCCATGAGGGGTAGTATCCAGAAATACTGCCTCAATTTGAGTAATTTTTTGAGCTATCCAGAATGGAATTTGTTCCCTTTTTTGCGGGTAATTTACCAATGAATGATTGTATAGTCTGTGGTGTGATTTTATTTGTGTTCCCCTGGTAAGGGGTGTGTTGTGGAATCCTTAAAGGAGGTTGGACTGTTAGAGTCCGCATGATATATTCAACCAATTGTCTATGAATTTTGATTAGTTGTTTTAGTTGAACTAATAGTTCCGCATCTGACATTTCTTCAATGGCAGGATGGTGTGTTTAGCTGTCTAATACCGGCCATATTGCTCCTAGTCTACCTAGTGGACAGAGCCTGGTAATGTGATTTTGATGTTGTATGGTGCCTTTAAACCAGAGAGCATGCTCCTGGTAAGTTAGTGGAATTTCAATATCCTCGAAAGGAATGTATTCTGCTGGATGATCCTCTTCTTTGTAGAAGTGAAACACATGTGTTACTGGATTTGCTTCAGGGAAGATAATTCATGAATAGAATACCTCTGTCTGACGATATTCATGTGCCTCTATCACAAAAATTACCCTACCACCTCTTGATGATAGGCCATTTGTTATATGTTTTATAGTGATGGCTTTCCTTAAATTTTCTGGGATGATTATAGCATCCGCATCGGTGTCTTGGAAACCTGTAAAGTTTAAAGCTACAGCGGCTGGATTTGCCGCAGCTCCACCGTTCTCGGGGTCACTATCCGGCATTTTGTTGACTGAAAGTTTGCAGTTTGCAGAGCAAGTTTCAAGGAAACAAAGATAAGGTGCACAATATTTTGGAACACTGTATCCTTCAACGTTGAACAAAACCAAAAATGAATACATAGGATTTTCGTCCTACTCAGTTATGGCAGATATTTTATCCTTTTACCCATTCTAGACGTATATTGGAGTATATTACGGGAAAAAGGGTTCTCTGAGAAAAGCACGACTGAGTTACTTTAGTATCTAGCATTAAATTAGTGCCTTACCAAACGTTGAGCGCCATGTAATGTAGTTCCTATATTTCCAATAGGCTCTGCACATTGGAATAATAGATCTTATAGATTAGACGTAGGACTGAGGTCGACTAGGTCGCTATAGAATATAATAAACTTAATAGTGAGTGCCAGCTAGCTCAGAGGTCACTAGAAACTTTCTCGAATTCACAAGATGCGATTAGTTTCTGACAACCGCATAAACATGACTACTTCGTTTCACAAGAAAAAGAAATATATCTCTAGAGTCGCAGAAACAATAGATAATTATTTCACTCAGTCAATCGTGCATGCTTCGTTTCAACAGAGTTTGCGGAGAAATAGAGAGACAGGCGTTTTCAATAAAAAGGGTTTATTGAACAGTCTTCTTTCTCATGCAAGAGAAGTGAACTGCTACAATCGTAATGCAGACTGCAAAGTATAATGCATACAGCGAGAACAATATTATAAAATAATACTGTAAGAGCATTGTATGGTTTCTAAGCCATATAAAAATACATACATAAATAACAATGACTAAAATACTCAACTGGTGCTTCTAAAATACGCCTACCCCAATGTACCTAACCTAAGTCTAGTACGAGGGAAGAAGTAAGTATTGTGTAGCCTAGGTTTTAGTTTTCTTTGCCAAGAATCTATCCAAGAGTTCTCTAGGTTCTAATCAGCTCCATACCTTAGTTAGAATGAAGGAGGTCTGGTATCTCTGTCTCAGGAATCGATTTCACAACACCCTGCATGGGGCACTTGGAAACACTGGAGCTGGATCATCGGCCGGAGAAGAGACAGCTTCCTGATCAGTGCGTCAGCTGGAGGGTCGGCTTCCTTCGGCACTTGCTGTAGCGAGTTGCGTCGGGCAAGTAGATAGTCGAACTACTCCGAATCACCGTGTCTTGATAGAGCAAGTGAAGGTATATTTATACCTTGAAGGTGTCTAGGAATGCCATAGTTTGACGTAAAGTCGGGCATAATAACGTCAGGAAAGAACCCCTCGGGAATAGTTGTTCTTTACAAAGAACATGAATTCTTGGACAAATCAATATTCAAACAAGGGAAAGTTCCCTAACTGCTTAGCCGATTTTCCAAGAAATCGTTGTGACGTTTGGTACGGGTGGAAGTAGCCATGCCTGTATTTGGTCTGCATGGGCTATGTCTAAATAAGGGCTTGATTTCTATGCCTATATAAGGGCAATGTGAATGGTACCTATATAAGGGCATGAATCTGGAAAATTCACTCGGTGCCTAAAACGCCACCAAACAGATGGCGTGATGGAGGCCATCGCCGGCACGGTGGTGGCGATTGTTACGCCATCCTAATCACGCCCTAGGTTCAAAATCGTCATTTTTATGCACTCGGTAGTCAGTTGTGACTCTGACTTGTGTGATTTGTCATATTTAATTGTAGTACCCTAAGAGAACTCCAGATCCTGCATCCATTCACCCAGGTGACTGATTTGCAGTACAGATTCAAAGGATTCAGTTGGAATAATAATGATTTCTGCTTATTAAAACTAATAAATACATTATAAAACATTTGTGTGATGTGATTAGTGTGATGGGGACAAAACATCACACAATTTAAATAAAAAAATGAATTGCGCTTGTGGGAAAACAACAACACATCTGTAGATGAGTGACTATCACAACCTGCTATATTTTAAACTCCAGTTGACTAGTGAATGTTCATTTATAGTTGTATTTGTTGCATATTATGTCAGTTGCACTGATTTATGAGCGAGCTCAACTTACTGGTCTTTGAGCCAGATATAAGACCACTTGCGAGCGAACAAATAGGTCTGCCCAATGTACCAACCCTATTTTGCGAGTCACTAATCAATTAGCAACTCGCAAAATAGGGTTAGCGACTCACTATTAGAAAGGGGTGTACCAAGTGCGTCTCTTCCTAATAGCGACTCCAAAACCTATGTATGAATGTTTTGCAACCTCACACTTGCAGTTTACTACCCTGTTCAGAAGGGTGGTAAAACACTTGTAAACGGGAAGGGGTCCCCGGGGGACGCCTTCCCCTTTGGGAATCGATGCACAAATATTTTTTAAGAGCAGGCAGTGGTCACAAGGACAACTGCCGGACCTTAAAAAATTAAACTGAAATGCTTCAATTATTTTTAAATGCATCCAGTTTTACTTTAGGAAAACGGGATGCATTTATAAAAAAAAACTGCTTTATTGACAAAGCAGTCCCAGACATGGTGGTCTGCTGACCCCAGCAGACCACCATCCCTGGGAGTGCCAGACATTCCCAATGGGGTCGCAAATTGCGACAGCCTCATTATTATTCATGAGGCATGCAATTTGCGACCCCAATGGGAATCGCAAACAGTGTCTGAGACACTTTTGTACATTGTATTTTGTGACTCGCATATTGTGACTCGCAATTTGTCTCAATTTGCGAGTCGCAAGTTCCAATGGTCGTACATCTGGCCCTGAATCTGATGAGGAATTACATTCTCAATTACTGTAGCTCAAAATAAATTATATAATTACATGAATGCAAGCCACAGCTACATGTAGCCAAGTTGATAGGTTTCTGCATTTAAGCTAAATGGCTGTACACAGGTATTTTTGTTGTCTGTCACTATAACACAAACTCTTGTACTAGTTCGTGGCTACCACTATTGAGGAGAATACTATGGGAAAACCATGGTATTGATTTTATTCATATTTATTTTTGTTTTTCTGCAGCCTGGGCTTAACACAGAAGGATGTTAGAGCGATTTATAGACACAGCAAATATTATTGCATTTGAGTGGTATGTTAAAGATAGATGTTAGAATACATTCCAATGTGTGCTTTGTTATCCCCACAGTCATTAACACCCACCTTTGTTCTGAGTTCCAATTACAGTCAAAGATATAAGACAAGAGTGCAAGTAAATAAAAGAGCAGTTGTATACATGGACAAATCATAAAAGGGAAGCATAAACAATATACAAGGTTTTAAGAGCAGGACAGACTACAGAAGGAGCAGATGGTGTGAAGTTTCTCAAGACAAAAAAGACGGCTACAATGCGTTGTTATATATATATATATATATATACACACACATATATAGATGCTGTTTCTACCTCAAAACTGTATCAGCTACTGATTATAATGCCTTTGGTTTATTCTTTTGGCATACTGCCATTATGTCTTTATACCCCCAATATGTAGCCCACATTTGTTATTATCAATACTCCATAAAGCTCTGTGATGCCTGTGGGTACAGTTTGCATTTTATAAAAATCAATAAATAAATAAATAAGACCAAGAGGAAAGAGTCCTAGGTATCAATTGTGCATCCGGTAGTGGCACCGGGGACAAGGTGAGCCCATTTCACCCCACTTATAGTTGTTTTCTTGTACCTTACAGTGGCTAAGGGTCCGCTTTGCTTGCATTAGTGTCCACGACACTGTATGTGGGCTGAATAGCAGACCGATTACAAAGTTGGGGAGTGTGAAAGGTAAGAGGAGTATGCAACCAGTAGCAGTCAGAGAGATATGTTATTTAACGAAGAAGATCGTGGGACAAAAAACAAACAAAATTGAGGATGTCTACAATGTTGAGTAGAGAGTCAGTTAGTTTAGGTGTGTTCAGTTGTAAGGGCTCTGCAAGGTGGTATTGAAGATGAGGAATGAAGGATCTTACCTCCTATCCATACTTATGTTGCTCCAAATCTCTGGAGCTCATCAGGAGAAGGAGTGAGTAGAAAGGACATCTTTTTGCAGCATATATTTCGTATGTGGAGGTTGTTGGTGCTCCAGAGTTGCTGCTCCTGGGGAAGAGTTTTGAGTTTCCTTTCTCGAATAGTGGGGCATATGGCGTTTCCAGGCTTCAAATGTAATGGATGCAAACTTAAAGATGCATCCAGCTTTGCAGTCATTTTAAGTCAATTAATATTGGAGTTATGTGATCATATTTCCCAGATTGGTGATCATATGGCTGCAGGATGAAGGGTGTATTTTAAAGGAGATGCACAAATCCCATGGGAGCTACTGAAGCTGCTCTGCCTCCCACACCCGTTGGCCCTCATTACAAGTTAATGTTTATTTGTACAGAGATTGGACTTCCGAGCTGTGTGACAATTATCATACTCTCACAGCCCCCCATCCCCCAAGAGATTCTGGCAGGGCAAACCTACCAAAATGTATCAGGGGAACAGTCCTGGGAAAAGGAAAAACATGCAATTTGATGTGTTACTAACCGAATCTGCATGTTAGACCTTTTGAATGGGAACACTCAGAATAGGAGATGTTTACCCCATTTGGTAAATACCTCATATTGAGGTAATTGTATTTACCACATATGGTAAATAATCCATCCTAGTCTGAGTGGAGAGGTGTGCTCCAGGGCAGGGCAGGGCAGCTGACTTCGGAGCACGGGGCTCACAATTCCATCCCCAGCTCTGGCGGCAGCTCAGCTCAGCGGCAGCTCAGCTCAGTACCATGTGACTCTGGGCAACAGCTCACTTCAATTCCACAAGGGCCCCAAGCGCCTTGAGACCCGTAAGGGTGAGTAGTTCGCGCTTTACAAATACTTGATTGATTGATTGATTTACCAGTTTCCAACGAGGGCCTAAGTGGGAGATGGCTGTTGTTTGAACCCCTGATTTAAGGTTCCTCCTTCGGGATTCATTTCTAGATCGAATGATGATTACACTGAGAGATAACATATATTCATATTGTTACAACAAGTGTGATCGATTAGCGGAATTACAGGAATATGGAGTGGAACACCTATTATGAATGGTTCAAGCAAACAGAACTAAGAGAAACCAGGATATTGAGATCCTCTAGGAAATGATATAGCCATCATTAGGGGCACATCACAAGCCTGCACACAAATTAGCGTATGTACATAATAAAGAAAAACATTATTTATACTGTGTTCTGTACTTTGTGTTGGCTTTCATTTCTTTCATTGCAGCTGAGAACAAAGTTTTCTCATAATACGGAATGAATATAACTGGAACATAAAGCAGATCCAGGGGACAGCGTTCTGCCTGACATGAGTAACGAAAGGGTTTTTCCTGCAAAATATCGATCCTGACGAAAGCCATCGACCAGGTGGGGCGCAGTTGGGCTGAAACATGTAGACTTTTTTTTACTTATGATTTGAAGGATACATTATACATCCTATTTTCACATCCACTTTTGTTTTCACCTCACCCTGCTCCCCAAAAATGATTTTTATAGGAATAAAGGTTAAGAGGTAATTTAAAATCACACTTTTATTATTGGATCCCAATTGATCCCAATTGATCTCTCAAGTCAGAGGGATTACCTCCTGGTGGAGGAAACAAGACCTAATGATGATGCTATCAACCATTAGTATGCAGATAGCAAAGCATATACCACTGGAAGGAAATAGTTGTTGATGGTCCTACAGACATTTCATTGAGATCCCTCTAGATCACATGACCCCACTCTCTTTTTTATGTTTTATTAATGAGGTAAATCAAAATTTGCCTCACAGTTTTCTGCGAATTGGGCCGTAGCGACTTAAAAAAAACTTTGCACATCTGGCCCTTGGTGCTGTGTCTCATCTGGGTGGTTAGTTATTCCTGTTTTGGGAACATTAATCTAACATGACAAAGCCAAGATGCTCTTTGGATTTGCTCGAATTAAAATAAATGAATTTATTTTCTGATTCATTTAAGGGTATCTCTCAGACATCCAGTTCTATCTATGAGCTGTAGTTAATTTGATTAATAAATAGATACACCTTGTTTATTCTGAGGTATGTCTGAGTGGGTTCACTGACATAATATGAATGTTCAAAATATCGATGAAAGTTATAGAATGCAAAAATATCGACTCCCTATACTTAAAGAGGTAAGTACAAAAATATTGAATCAAAATATTGGACTAAAAATATAGATGTAAAAAATATCGATGAAAAATATATATAAAAAATAAACTATATTAAATAATAATATTATTTTTAAGAAAATTAATGAAATGCAATATACATTTTATCTACATTTAACAATTAAATGTAATTTATAGAAATATAAATACGCAATCATAATAATTTACACATATACATATATTTAACTATTATTTGTATTTTTAAACTTTAAAACTATATAAAAATAATATATATATATAAATAAATTATTTAAAAAAAATTAAACTTACACTCCGCAATATAATAAATGCAACAGTAAGGAAAATGTTGGATAGCAAAATATTCAAATTTACTATTCCTCAGTGAGTGCAAAGTAGGGAAAGTGTTGGATAGCGGAGGGGTAAAAATTAATATTACCACTCCAGTAAGACAAACAGTAGGGAAAGTATTGGATACTGAAGGGGCAACAATTACTATTCCCACTCCATTGAGTGCAACAGTAGGGAAAGTGCTGGATAGCAGAGGGGTTAAAATTATTTACTATTCCCACTCTAGTGAGTGCAACAGTAGGGAAAGTGCCGAATAGCAGAGGCGCAAAAATGACTATTCCAGTGAGTGCAACAGTAGGGAAAGTATTGGAGAGCAGAGGGGTAAAAATGACTATTCCCACTCCAGTGAGTGCAACAGTAGGGAAAGTGTTGGATAGCGGAGGGGTAAATTGACTATTTCCACTCCAGTGAGCGCAACAGTAGGAAAAGTGCTGGATAGGGGAGGGGTAAAAAATACTATTCCTACTCCAGTGAGTGCAACATTAGGGAAAGTGTTGGATAGCAGAGAAACAAAAATTACTAATAACATTTAAACAATAGAATTTTTTTCAAAAAATCATATAAATAAATAAACATAATTAAAGAAATATATGTTCAAATATCTTTAACATATAAAAAGAACACATTATAATATAAATTAAATATAACAAAACACTAAAAATATTATATAACATAAATTAACAAATACATTTATAAACATTTAAAAAAAAAATATTTAAAACATAAATGTATTTATCTTATTTCCTACCCTATAACACCACACCAATGAAAGAAACGTAAACAGTTTTATCTAAATATATTTCCATCAATAATATATTTAATAATCAAACGCCGCGCTCCGGT
This sequence comes from Lissotriton helveticus, assembly GCF_964261635.1. Classification (NCBI taxonomy): domain Eukaryota; kingdom Metazoa; phylum Chordata; class Amphibia; order Caudata; family Salamandridae; genus Lissotriton; species Lissotriton helveticus. The sequence continues at coordinate 1,102,004,554 of NC_136071.1, read as the reverse complement.
CTAGGAGCACTAAGGCCATGGTCTTACCCTTGTCGATGTTGTGACGAAGTGCTTCAGTGACTCCGAGTAAAGTGGACTTAGTAGAGTAACCGTTACTGAAGCCAGATTTAGGAGAGTGAAGCAGCCCATTAGTTTCGATAAATTTGGACAAATGACCATTTACATGTCTCTCAAAAATCTTAGAAAGAACAGGTAAAAGAGAGATAGGACGAAAGTTAGAAGAAAGAGCAGGGTCCGCATTAGTTTTTTTCAACTGTGGGACCACCAAAGCATGCTTCCAGCTTAGAGGAACAGTAGAAGTCAGTAAGGAAGTATTAAGCAAGTTGAGAACATAGATGAGAGAGGAAGGGGCAATTTGTCGCAAAACTGAGATGGGCAGTATGTCACATGGGGATCCCGATTTGATGTGACCGAGATGATGCAAAAGTGCCTCCATGTCCAGGAGTGGCCAAGATTCGAGGGAGGGAACCATTGCCAAGTTTGTATAATTGTCAGGATCAGGGCAATCAGTGGATATAGTGGGAGGAAGTAGGGAGACAGGGGTAGAGCTGGCCAATGAGGAGTAAATAATCTCTACTTTATTCACAAAGGATTGCGCAAGATCTTCGCATTGCGTAGAGTTAAGTATAGGCGAAGGTTGTGTGGTGGCTGAACCGGAAAGGTCCTTAACCATTTTGAACAGAGTTTTGGGACAGTTTTTAGCCTGTGGAATAGATGCGGAGACATAATTAGCTCGCGAAACACAACAAAGGGAGTGATAGGCCCGTTTACTAGTGTTATGGGCCAATTTTGCATCAGCTGAGTAATGCTTGCGCCACTGGCGTTCCAGATTTTTGCATTTCGTTTTTTCTAGATTTAACTCATCGGAGAACCAGGGAGCCGGTGGACGGTGGTTGTTAAACTTTCTACTAGTGGTGGGGAAGCAGATATCAAGGGCCGATTGAATCCAACTTTGAAAAGCTACTAGGTCTGAAGTAAAATTATTGTGATATGTGGGAGAGTTTGAAGATAACCGGGAATTAAACTTAGTAATGTCAAGCTTTGCCCAATTCCTGGAAGGAGTGGCAGAAGTGTTGTAGTTAGTAGAAGCAAGACTAGGTATTTCCAGACTGCAGCTCACTAGGAAATTATCGGTCCAACAGAGGGGGGAAGGTAGTCTACAAAATAATGAGGGGAGGTTAGAAAAAATAGGACCCATACTTCCCAGTCACTGTCTCTGCTTGCCAGCACCAGTTGAGGTAATTTTCCCATTCCTCCAACGTGGGGGTAGATGTCGCCCCCCTCTTACTAGTGATATTTTGCTTAGCTACTGTTGCAGCCAATCCCAACCAAGTCTTCACATGTCGAGGCCAGTCCTCATTCGCCTCCGTACTCAGGACGAACCACTTGGGTTCCAGCGTATCCAGCAGCCCCACCACCTCCGACATCGCTCGAGCGACCTTTATCCAAAATTCACGAAGGTCAGGCACTCCCACAGGAGATGATAAAAGTATCCCTCCAACCCACATCCTCCATAGCAACTTGTGTCTGCACACCTGCCCATACAAGAAAGCACTGACCTAGGTTAATGCACTCTATGTAATATTTTTAATTGGATTAGTCGGAATCTAGCCTGAATAACCACTTCCCTTGGGCCTTGAAGTACTTCCACCCATTGCTCGTCTTCTTAAGTACCAACATCTTGTTCCCGTGTTAGTCTGAGAGTGACAGTGGGATCCGGAGCATTATTGATTATTTTTTTATAGAATATGGAAATTGTCTTATTCCCTATCTGCTCTGTGAGTACTCGATCTTCTAATGGGGGGCCTCTAGTATGTGGCTCTCCTTCCCTGATACGTTTCCTGAGCACCTGGCCTAGTCACCAGTATCGCAGCCATTCCCCTTGACCCATCGAGTAATCCTGCTGCAGCTCCTTGAAAGTTATATACGCTTCCCCTCTCCAGACATCTCCCAACGTCTCTATTCCTAGCAGTTCCCATTTAGCAAAGCCAGTTAAGTTGCCTACATTCTTAAGAAAGTCCCCAGCCCAGAGAGGAATCATCCCCCAAAAGTTTCTTATCCGACCCCAGGTATTTTGTGGTGGCCTTCCACACTTTCACCACCGTCGGAGTGTGGGGCGGAATGAGTCTATCCACTTGCGTATCATAGAGAACTGTGTATGGACCCCGGGATCCCATTGCCACTCTATCCACCCTGTAGGCTGGCTCCGAAGGCTCCCCTAATATCCAGCCATTCACATTCACCAGTTGTGCTGCCCAATAGTAGCCTCAGATATCTGGCACCGCCAGACCCCCGTCAAAAACTCCTCTCAATGATGACACAGAATTAAAAATTATTTGGACAGAATTGGTAGCTGGCAGTAATGACAGAAAGGGAGGAAGGATTAAGTGAGGGACCGCTGGAACTACCCGAAAATATATTGACTAAAGTGAACAAATTAATACCCTTATGAAGAATAGATAACCAGAAACTGAGTAATTGTAAACAGGAGAGAAGGTCAGCGTATATTTTCCAAGATACAGAAGGTGTTCGCATTGTGAGGTGGGCTTGATCCCGCCGATGAGACTTGTGAACAATTTACAGGAGTCAATAAAGAAGGCAATCTGCCAGTATGCTCTGACATGGTCACATAAAAGTTTAGCGGAAATATTACATCTAGGGAAATATTATGAGGATATGCATGTGAAGGATGAGGAGGTGAAGGAAAAGAAACACGAAAAGCTCAAAACTAAGGTGCGGATGGAATAGGCTTGCCCCCAGAAGGGGCGGCTGGGGGAGAGGATATAGAGGCAAAGTAGAACAGCAGAGCTCAGTAAGCCCCTCCTCAGGGGCTTGGTGTCCAGCACTTTACCAACCCATAGTATCTGACAGGGCTACAGCCTTCACAGTCATGTTACAACTGTGGAGGTACAGATCGTTGGGCATGCGTTTGCTCAAGGCCTTCCAGGCAGAGAGGGAAGGTAAGTAATAGAGGGGTGGCACAAATAGAGCAGACGAGCAGAGGCAGCATATACAGCAAGCAGCTACGAAACAGAGTCAGAATTATTTTGACAATAGTGCATAGAAAACACAGATGATGAAAGCGGAATATGATTATCAAGCTTTTGATGATGAGAGCTATGTACAGCACGGCTACCCATAGGGCTGCCCAAGAGGACTAGTACAGCGGACTGCTGTCCCAGTGGACAATGCCGGACCGTATGTACTAGGGGAGGTAGAGGGCACTCCTGATAAATATATCCTCGATAAAGGGGCCACCAGCTCATGCCTTACAGAATACACACTCCCACAGGTTTCACTCTCTGAAAAGAATAAACTATCCGTGGGATTTACCAATGTCTTAGTATCTAGCCCTGTGTCAGCCCCCTTAAAATATTCTGTAGGTTCCATTAACGATAAGCACTAATTTTAGATAACTGTTAAATGAGCATATAAGTTACTTGGTTTTGTTTTTTTTGAAGAAATAAAGGGCAACCATAACATGTTCTCCAGATGAAGCATATTTGGCAACAGAAAGAGAATTGCAGCTGTTTGAATACATGGATATAGTTTAGTTAGATCAGGACTGCAAGCGATACCAGTGGTAGTACAACAACCAACTGATGGCGAGTTTGGGCAAAACATAAGAATGATGTAGGGAAAATGCATATCAACTCTTTGAGGATTTATGTCAAACAAAACGTACAGTTGCCAAGATTACCCCAGTATAAGATTTTGCCAGAAGGATTGCAAGGTCTACAAGACATAGTAAGTGACTTGGGAAAGGAGGGCATTTTCAAGGAAATAACTGGTAGCACTTGCAATATCCCTATACTCCTGGTTCTTAAGTAGCAGGGGCCCAAACTTGACTCTGCCTCTTGGAGGTTCACTGTTGAGCTGTACACAATTATTAAGATTGTGGTACCACAGTGTCTTGTGGTGACTAGCATTGTGAACATATGTCATGTTATGTTAGGCTCCATTTACAACGCGGACAGCTACTCGGAAGTGTCCCGGCGTGGATGCCAAATGGTGAAGAAGGAGAAGAAGGATGGCCTAATGAATGATTACTTAAATAGCAGAGTTTTTAACTGCTTTTTAAACAGCCTAAGGCTCTCAGTATTACAAAGTCCAAAAGGCAAGGCATTCCAAGCCATGGCCGCTTTAACCGACAGGGAGCTGGCGCCTAATCTGATCAGGCGGTACCTAGGAACAACAGCAAGGCATTGGCCTGTAGATCGCAGCCGTCGAGGCGGTACGTAGAATGAAAAACGTCTCCTAAGATAGTGAGGCCCTGAATTATAGAGGGCACCATGAACAAGTGTAAGAGCCTTAAACAGAACCCGCTGCTCAACCGAGAGCCAATGTTGCTCACGAAAGTTTTGACTAGCGCTAACCCAGCAACGCTCTTGCCATCACGTTCTGCACAATCTGCAGCTTTTTAGCTGGTACACCGGGAGACCAATGTACAAGGCATTGGCGTAATCTAGCCTTGACAAAATAGGAGCACGAGTCACCTTCTCCTTGGCCATTTGAGGCAGAAGAGGCTGGAACTTCTTTAAACGTTTCAGTGTGCCTAACCACACACCTGCCAACTTGTTGATCTGGGGGGAAAATTTCAAATCCTCACCAAACCAAACCCCCAGGTTTTTCGCCGGACACCCTGAGGAGTTGTGCATAGGAAAGCCCACAGGCCAGATATCCTCCCTGAAATGCGGGGGAAAGGAGCCATAAAGGAGCACCTCCGACTTCTCCTCATTTCAATCGGGCCTTTGCTAGCCACTTAAAAACTTAATGTAAACATATTGTCTACATTACCTCAGGTTGAGGACTTCTTTTCAGTGATTGATTTGAAAAATTCATTTTTTCTACTCCTGGGCATGAAGACAGCATAAATCTATCCTCATTCTATGAAGCTGGACATACTTTTTGTTTCACATTAGCTCCTCTGGCTATACTTTATAATCAGGCCCTTAAGAGAGAGCTAGACGCTTTTCAGCTCTCGCCAAAGAGCGGAGACAATTGGACACAGAGCACATTAAAACAACACTACAGATACCACAACCTAAGACTCAGAAAGAGATGCATGCATTTGGACCTCAGATCATGACACAGCTTTCTTGACGTTCATCAAGACATTCGTCACGATCTCTGTGAAGTTCATGATTTGGGTCTACCTGACTATACTAAAGATTTTTACCTCTTTGTTCATAAATATAATGGGTGTGCTCTTGAGGCTCTCACCCAGCAGTAGGGTGACCATAAAGGAATATGCGCCTGTTTATCTGCCACCCTTGATACTGTAGCCAGGGCATTGTCATTATGTGTGAAAGTGGTTGCAGAGGCTGCTCTTTCACTACAGCAAGCTGAGATACTAATTACGGGACATAGAGTACATCTATATGTTACACATTCCATACACCTCATTCTGAATAAGACAAGAACACAACATTTAACCAAGGCAAGGTTAACACACTTTGAAGTGTGTCGCTTTAACCCACATGTGCAAATACATAGATGTAATGTTTTGAATCTGGTCACACTACTACCTCATGTTGAGAGTGCCCAGCAACACTTTCATGATCACGATTGCATTTACAGAACGAAGGAACAGACAAAGAGAAGACTAGATATGCAGGACACCCCATTTGACAATGCTGAAGGGGAGCTATGGGTCGATGGTTCATGTATGAGAACAGATGATAGCACAACATCCGTAGCATATGCAGTTGTGATTTGTAGAATAATGGAACAATCAGGACAGGCTGCTAAGATAATTGCATTGACTACTGCATGTGAAGTAGCAATAGGTAGACTAGTTAACATTTATACAGACAGCCAGTATGCATTCAGTGTTGCCCACAACTTTGGAAGACTGTGGAAAGAAAGGGGTTTTATCACATCTCAAGGGGCAAAGATACAACCTGGTGTACTGATAAGATTATTGAATTCTCTAGCTCTTTCCGCAAAAGGTGGCAATTAGTGAAGGAACACTCTCCGGTTGCTTAAAGTGCCTGAGGGAGCCGAGGGCAATAACATCAAAGAGTTTGTAATAAAACTGATTAAACAATCTACCCAAACTGACTGTTCAGAGCAAGCCCTTCTGGCTGATATCCAGAGGGTGCACAGAGATCCCGTTAGTTTAAGTCCAAATAAAACTAGACCTAGAAAAATTCTAGTTCACTTCTTAACCTACAATCCAAAAGACGAAATACTGAACAAAGCTCTCATGATAAACGTACTAAGTGCAGAAGGGATAACTTTCCAAATTCGGTCAGATGTTTCTTCTATAACAGCTTCTAAACAATGGGAGTTAGGAAAGTTATTAGATCCCTTTAGGCAGCTAGGTGCTAAATGGAATCTAAATGGGTTGAGGGTAAAACATAGGATGGAGAGGATCTTCCAATACTTAAAAGACACTCCTGAACAAAATCTCATTCTCCAGGAAACATACTTAACAGAGCAGGAGATGAGGAGTCTGCATAAAACTAAAAGCTGGATTCAGGATGTCATTTGCACTACACCACAGATAACAACAAAGGGAGTAGCTATAGTCATTAAAAAAAAATCTGCATTATCAGTGGAGGGCTCTAAAGTTGATAAGATGGGTAGAAAGGCCATAGTTAACATTAGGTTTCATATGTATAAATTTAGAGTGGCAGGTTATTATGGACCTAACCTGGATGACCCAGCCCCGCTAAGGGGGTTATTTGCTGAGTTATTGACCTTCCGTGATCCTCTAATATTGGCAGGTGATTTTAACTTGGTCTTGGACCCTCTGATGGACAGGACCTATAAGAGCAGAACAGTTCAGAACTGTAAAATAAGATCCTCATTAAAAAGCGCAATGAAGCAGCTGGGTTGGATAGATATATGGAGGGACAGGATAGGAAGTAGGAGAGGGTACACCTTCCATAATAAAATGTATGGACATAAGTCTAGGTTAGATTTCTTTTTAATCAGTATGGAGCTGAGGAGATGGGTGAAAGATACGAAACATTTATGGGGGCACATGTCTGATCATTCAGCAGTAATGCTAGCATTGAAGCTCCCAACTAAATAATTCAACAGAAGATGGACCCTAGATTGAACCATCCTGCTAGAGAAAGAAGTAATTGAGCAATTAGCAATAGAAACAAAGAACTTCTTCTTGACCAATTTGGAAGGCACCTCCATATAAATGGTATGGGATGCTTATAAAACTTTCCTGAGAGGCTGTATAACATCAATTAAAATTGCTAGGCAGAGGAAATATAGAGCAGAGGTAGAAGAGATAGAGGGCAACATTCAGAAGTTAGAGCATGAGTTTACTCTCCAGGGGGATAGATTGGTTGGGGATACCTGTGAGAATTTGCAATCTCTTAAAATAGAACTGGTAGGGGTGCTAGATACAAGGCTGAGGAAAAGGTGGGAGGCTAGTACGCTGGCTCACTTTGAGTATGAGAAGGTTGTGGGAAGCTCCTAGCCTGGAAGACTAAACTGGAATTAGTGAAAGGCAACATAAAAGAAGTAGTTTGTGATACCACCGGAAAGCTACTCGAGAACCCCACAGATATTGAATAGGCTTTTCAAAAGCACTTTGATAAGGTTTACAGAGAAAATCTAATCCCACAAGATAAGATGATAGAGGCTTAGTTTGATCAATTTCCTCTAAATAAAATCAATGAGGTGATGTCTAGTAATCTTAACAGATCTATAAGCCTTAGTGAAATCACAAAAGCAAATGAACCAGGAAAAAAGGCAAGGCTCCGGGACCAGATGGTTTGCCGGCCAAGTTGTATAAATCTCTGGTGGAGGTTTTTACCCCTGTGATGGATAAGTTATTTTCACACATTTTTGAAAAAGGTGGGCGTATGCCTCCCTCATGGAACAAAGCCGTGCCGCTCTGATTTTAAAACCATCTAAGTAGCCTAGTCAGTGTGATTCATATAGACCAATCTCTCTGCTTAATCTTGGTTGTAAGATCTGTGCCAAGATTTTAGCAGAGAGGTTAAACAGAGTTATAGGGGGTCTATTACACGAAGATCAAAAAGGTTTCGTCAGAGGGAGGGGTATCCAAGACTTAACATATAATTTGATCGGAGCCATAGATCTAGCGACACTGCATAAACTACCAATGGCCATTATCACACTTGACGCCACAAAGGCATTCGACCAGGTTAATTGGGTCTATTTAGCTCATGTACTAAAAAGATACAATCTGGGGGAAACTTTTTGCAGGGTAGTCTCATCGATCTCTCAAACTCCAACAGCTAGAATATTGGGAAATGCGAATCTTTCCACCGCTGTAGCAGTGCAGAGGGGGACAAGGCAAGGATGTTCCCGGTCACCATTGCTTTTTAATTTGTATATCGAGCCTCTAGCAGAAAGAATTAGAAAGCATGCTGATATACTTCCTTTTAAATATAAAAATTGGGAAAAAATGTATCTTTATATGCATATGACATGATGATATATACATCTGACCTAGTCACGGCTATTCCAATCATATACAGCTTAGCACAACAAATCGGCCATATTTTGGGGTATGAGATTAACGAGTCAAAAACTGAATGTATGGCCTGGAATTTGAATGTCAGTCTCCCCATAATGAAAAATGAGATAATGTACTTGGGTATCAGAATTATGCAAAATATTGAAGACATAACCGAGACAAACTCACGTAGAATCGACAAAGAAATCTCCAACTCTCTAAAGCGTTGTGCCTATTTGCCTTTGACATTAACAGGAAGAGTCAATATAGTAAAAATGATGCTCTTACCACACTCATATTTTTATTTCAAAACATCCCATTAGCTTTTAAGGAGGAGGGTCTAAGAAAAATACAGGCAAAAATAAATACTTTCATATGGGCCTCCAAGGGTATAAGAATTTCATGGAAAAAGTTGCGGAGAAAGAAAAGTAAGGGAGGGCTATGTTCGCCAGACCTAATTTTTAATTCATGGGTATTTTTAATGAGGGCAGGGAAAATGCTTATGAGTGAACTAGATGACTCAGACATAGGGAAAATGTTTAAAGAGATGCTGCGGGATCTAAAACGAGGAGCTCGAGCCTTCATATACAAATTTGGAGACCCGCGGTTTTTAAGAAGGTACGTCTGAAGTCTAAGGGACCTAGCTACTATTTGGTTCAAAATCAGAAAACTTTTCAAAATTAGCTATTAAAGTGCTATGGAGCCTATTTGGGACACCCTAGGCTTACCGGAGTGGACTAAAGATTCGCTGGTAACCCTGTTAAAAAAAAGTCTGGATAAACTGCTGGGCTCACCTGAGGGTTCTCAGTTCACGGTCTGTGATGCTCCTCAGATCTTTCCAAGATAACTACAAATAAAAAGTTGGTCCCAGGCAATTGGCATAACGGTGGCTGTTCAAATGAACTGGAGAAGGCCCTGAGAATGAGAAAGAGGAACAAGAGAGGTGGCAAATCTATACAGGCTCCTGATTGACCTGGCTGATGGTGATTTCATCCTTCCATCGCAGCTGTGGGGCGAGTGCTTGCCCGGATCCAGTACAGAAGAAATATGGCAAGTATCTTATGATTTACTATACTCCACAGTACAATCTGCCAATTTAGGGAGAAATCATCTCTTTTCTCTTCACAGGGTATACTGGTCTCCTTTAAAGCTCTCCAAATTTGCGAAGAGACTTATTCCCTGCTGTCTGAAATGTCAGCAGGAAAAAGCATACGATGAGCATATATTTTTAAGCTGCCCAATGCTACATCAGTTTTGGGTTTCTGTCACCAAAGGTATGGAAGACATGTTTGGTTTTGACATCCAGGTGAGCATAACTTTAGTATTTTTTTGTATTTTCCCAAATTATGAGTTGTTATCTTTAGATAAAAGTAAGTTGTGTCTCTACCTCATTTTACTTGCTCGGAGAGAAATCTGTAAATGCTGGATTAAGAACACTCCTCCGACTTTTTTAGACTGGGTACATTCGATCAAGTACACAATGAAATTGGATAGGGCCATTTGGAAGAAGAAAAAAGATTTTTGGTTGCCATGAATGGGTTGACTTGATAATCTTTAACACCAGGAACACACCAGTCAAGTCCAATGATTATGCCTTTACATAGAGATACTTTACCACTCAGGTCAGTTCTAGGGGCTAACCAGATAGACGAACCGAACAGACCGAATGCGAGAGGTTTTGTGTAAAGTGCATTGATTTAGATCAGAGCTCTCTTGCTGGTGCCAATCAATTGGGGGGCTGCAGAGCAAATAAAAATGGCTCTGGATACATCTAATGGCGTATAAGGACATAAAAAAAAGGTGGCAATTATAAAATGTAATTCACCTATAAAAAAAGTGACTGACAAAGTGGGCCAAGGAAATGCCTTTGCAGATAAGATACCCAAAGCAACAGCAAGGGATAATTCCAGCCTTATGTTTGTGACACAGGTACTTATGGAACAAATGACCATTGATATGGCATTGGAAGGAAAACAAGAAATACAAAAGGATGCCACTGAGGACGAATAAAAACAATGGTCTATGGCTGGCACACATTTGAATGACTGCTGGTTGGACAAAAAAGGACCACGGTACATGCTGCCAGATAAATATCTCTACTCAATGACAGTAACAAAGCACAGTCCTGCGCATATCGGAAAAGATGGCCTAATGAATTGCAAGACTATGCTTTGGGCTAACAAGAGCATTAGAAAATACACCACAGAAATTTGCCAGAGTTGTATCGTGTGTGCGCAGCATAATGTGGGAAAAACAGTTCCAGTACCTAAGGGACACTTTGTACTGCCAATGGTACCCTTTGAAGCTCTACAGCTGGCTACGTTGAGATGCCAGCAATGAACAAATTCAGGAACATTCTCATAGTAGTGTGTATGTTCTCAAAATGGATAGAAGCATATCTAATGAAAATAAACTATGCAATGGCGACAGCAGAGTGCTTAGTGAAAGACTTGATTCTGAGATTGGGCATCCCAAAAGTAATTTGGACGGACAAAGGGTCACACTTCTTAAACAAAGTGATAGAACTAGTGTACAAAGCTTAGGTGTGAGTCAAAAGTTCCACTGTGCCCATCACCCTGAAGCACCGGGTGCGGTGGAAAGGAAAAATGGCATGCTAAAAAATAAAATTGCAAAAATATATGCGGAATGGGGCATGGCTTAACAACATGGCCAGATAGACGTCTTCTACTGAAGCGCCCATCAACGTCATTTGTATGACAGAATCCCCCGCATCTGCCTAAGAGAGTCTTTCCAACTTGAGGAGAAGTCAGAGAATATCGGTGAGTGATCACTCTGTTGCAGCTCCAGGGCTGCCCTCCACCCCAGGCCAACGGTGGAGGTGTGGTGGAGCGCGGCCCTGGAGCTGCAACAGAGCACATTGGAAGCACTGAGGCACAGACTGAGCGCCTGGGATTGAAAATCTACGGATGCCCATAAGGACAGGAGGCGGCAGTGTGGGCCGGCATAGCATAACCGGAGGGCCAGTGGGAGGTCTGGAAGTCCAGTTTGACCAGCGGTGAATGGACAGCTGAACTCTGTGCATCTCCAGTGACACAAAGTGCAGTGGAGTTGACTGCTTTTTTGATGCACTGAAAGGAGACATATCTATGGGATAGGTAGCGCTCGGGTAGGTTTGTTGAGCGCGTCCTACTACGGACAGGGCACCTATGTCTGAGGTGCTATCCATAGAGAAGACTGTTGAAGCCAGCGCTTCTCTTTAGTAAGGTTTCACTAGAAGTGGCGGGACTACTTGCCTGTCTCTGAGTAGAGTGGTAGGTAGAACATTTCCCCATACCACATCGTGTAGATAGCTACCTTTAGGTCCCGATGAAATGCACTGTATCTTACTGAACACTTAGCATGAAACATGTCGACCAGTAACACAGAGTAGAGCATTGTTCCCCTGGATCATAGAGCCAGCGAGCAGCCTCTCTTCAATCTTTTTTAATAAGGTAGATTACCACGTTATTAAACTTACTCAGTGGACTATCTAACCTTTTTTAATACACCACCTATCCACATCTACACTCTTCCCTAGGGCCCTCACACCCACAGCACAATACGGCAGGAACAGAAAATCTCCGTCAAAGAGCTATGGGTGCCCGTTGGGTATTGCACTGCCGACCCGGCGAGGAGCAAGCCCATGTGATGAAGCATGACACCTAGCTTGCTGGGTGAGTGAGGGTTTTAGTTCCGAAAGGGAGGATCCCCCTTAAAGTGTGTCTTCACCCATTCTCTGGTTCATTCCCTTCCCCCTACTTTTAGCCTCCTCTACTGGTGAACTGGGCACTCTTCTTTGTTTAGCTAAAGGTTTAAATCAAGGACATAGGTACCCTATATAATTGCAGGACTGGCATATCTATCCTGGCTGGAATAGTCAGGAAGCACCGGCCACAACTCCAGAAAGAGGTCAAAGTGATACACTATGCCCATTTTCTGTTCTGGAGGATACCACCACCCAGGGATATAGAGGGCAGGCCGGACGAAAGCTGAATCAGGCATTGACCATAATACATTGCGAATCTGAATATACACAACGGTGGGTCTGAGGTGTTAAGCGGCGTTGATTATTCACTGGGGCCAGAGGAATAAATGCAGTCAAGCATTATGGTGAAGGATAAAGGTAACCACTCAGCCCAATTCAACAAGATACCCAACTATGTACAACTCATGCTGATGCACCAGGTTATGACGAATGAAAGCAAAGGTGAACATGCGGATGAGCTGCGGACGGGAGCGCCACCGAGAGCCATCATTGCTAGGTTGTTACATTTCTGGGATTGGGATGCTGCCTTGCAAATCACACATGCAAAAGAACAGCTTTTGCTTGAGGGACATCGGATATCCATCTTTACCAACTACACACAAAGGGTGCAAGATCAGCAAAAAACCTTTGTAGTAGTAAAACGATGACTACGAGACTTGAACTTGAAAAACAGCCTCCTTTACCCGGCGAAGTTGAGGATAGAAAGTAATGGGAGGAATTGTTCTTCTCAGCGGCAGAGGCAAGCGACTGGCTAGATACTCCGGGAAGCCCCAAAGAGAGGGTGGTGCCACCAACGAGTTCATCTGGATCGTTGAGCTCAGAGAGGCTGCCAAGAAATCAGAAAAAACAGAACCAATGCTTACTGGTGGTAGGAGCCAGAGCCATTTGAGCTAATCCCGGAATTTGTTCTTCCTTCCCCGCGGACATACCAAACACAAGCCCTGAGGATGGTCAAGAGGGAGAAGACGATCCCCAACTATTTTTTGGCTACTGTGTTTCTTTTTTTTGTGTTGTTTGACCCAGTCCGTTTTTGTTACTTTTGGAAGAGTCCATCCAGTCTATGGGACTGATAAAGCGAAGTACCTAGAAAAGACGTCCCTATAATAATAGAAAGACCTTGAAATCATTCTACTGTGTTTGTCCCATCTTCCCTTCGACCTGTCGGGCCATCGAGCCACCTACAAGGATGCTAATGATTAACCCATATAAGAACCTGTAGGTGTAGTATATCTAAGTCTATAGAACTAAGGACTGGTTGACTTTTCCTGTTATGGTCTGATCCTATAGTCTGCTCTAATGAATACAGGGGGTATGGTAAGAATTTTAAGGGGGTGTGTCTCTAAATGTAAATAAAAATGTAAATGTCGAAATTTGTAAAGCGCACAGCTACCTCCACCGGAGGTGTCCCGGCGCTGTCCGTATACCGCTTAGGAACCCTTCCTGGCTTCCCTGGGAAATGTCCACTCCTGGGCACCCACCAGGTGCAGCCAGGCATCCCAGCGCTTTAGGGGCCGTTGTGGAGATTAAGCAAGCTATTGCCCAGAGTTGCAGAGTGGGACCCATGCTTAGAATAGGCACCAAGGCGAGAAATCAGGTCCTAGGAAATTGAGCCCAAGACCTGCCGAGACGGGAATTGAACCCTGGTCCCGGGCCAGACCTCTGCATCAGGGTCTGCCGCTCTAACCATTGAGCCACACTTCTCCACACTTCTCTACATCCTAGCTAATGGTCAACAGGGGATTAGCGCTCCTGGTGACAAGTACTCAGATGGGGATCTAGACACAATGCCTAGCACCGCACTTGCAGACTGGTCAGAAGCTTAGCTAAATTCTAAAATATGACATTTTGGTTTGCTGTTTTTCTGTGTTTTGGGATTCATAGGGTAATAGGGCAAAGGTGATAGTCCCTCCCCTGGTCTCCTTTGGGGTGTTGGCATTGTGGGTATCACCACAAGTATGGTGTTCTGTATTGCCCAAAGTGAAGCTAGCAAGGGTTATTGGTGCATACTTTGACAGAGACAATGTCAATAAGTACTAGTGCTGTGCATAGAGAAAATGTGATATGGCAGCCACCATGATTAAATGATCACATGAAAAGTTTGTGGTATTGTCGCACCTGAAAAGCGTAGAAGAGTGTTGGCCTATTTAAAGAGGTATAATATTGCTGTGGCCTGTTTACAGGAGACGTATATATGTGGGGGATTCACTTCCATGTTTACGGAAACTTTGGAGGGGTCAATTGTATACCACATTATACTCTGGTTACCCGTGAGGGGCTCTTATCAGGGTGGCCCGGGGGTTCCATTTCTGCATCTCCATCACGTAATAGATCCAGAAGGGAGATGTATAATACTGTATGGTAAATGGGACGCAGCGACTTATGTATCTTTAATGTATATGCTCCTAATGATGACTGCCCCCTGTTTTTTCCTAATTTGGTTGAGACGGCGATGCCATACTTGGGGGGCCCCATTGCTTATGGCGGGGGTTGTCAAGTGTCTAAAGAAAGGGATGTTGGACCGTGAACCCCCTTACCAAAATACCAAACCCCGAATTACAAAGACGTTGCGAGACGTGCTGGATGGCCTACATCAGTTATTGTATGTGCAATGACAGCTTGGGGAGGGTCACAGAAAGAGAAATGACAACTGCCATGTCAAATGAACTGATGTGACTATTGTATTGCCCTGACAGCAGGTAAAGGTGACCTTGCCAGAACCGCTGCAAGATACTGGGCATCGCTTTCAGACAGATGACTGGGTGCTGATACGCTGCTTTCAGAGGTCCAACTGTCTTCATCATCAGTGGAAGGGCCCAGAACAAGTCCTGCTGGCCATGCAGACTGCTGTGAAAATGCACCAACAACAACAGGACTGTGTTTTTCTCTAATGCATCCAATATCTCACGCAGTGTCCGTCCATTGTCTTCCTCAATATTTACTGTCTTTATTCAAACCGCAGTGATTGTACAACAGGTATGGACCTGCCCGTTGTAAGAGTAGATGGTTATTTACGGTGTTGGCTGGGTCAGGACTGTGCTTTCTCCAGATGCATGTTCTTCTCCTTATGTCAGCCCATATATTATGTCTAAGTCCCTTAGTCATTCTTCTTCTGTGACCTAAGGTAGTATGGTGCTGTAGTGTTGCTGAGGGGTTGTGGATTTTGCTGAAATCCTTTCTTTGTGGTAGATGGTGGTATGGCCGCTTGTGGTGGCACCATCTTCAAATGATACAAGTGGATCCACTTTGGTGCAGGCCTAAATGGCACACGTTTGTATATCAACAAAATAATAGAGTAAAAGCTACTAAAAGTCTATCTTGGTGGTCCAACCAACAGTGTGTTATCTGTATACAGTGCTCCTGGACCACCAGCTGGTATGTGGAAGTTAGCCTCTGCCAGCCTACATGATGGTGAAGAAAATGTACTCACCCGTCGACCCCTCCAATCCAGTTATTGACAGACCAGGAACAGCAGCTGTCCTGGCTGTGAAGAGATGCTTGTCAAAGACAATATGTGGTAAATGGTACCTTGCTACTGTGTTCATACTCTTGATTTACTTAGCAGAATTTGGTGCACTGTATATAGGATATGGTTCTTAATGTGACGGATTGCTACATTGGTGGAAAGCTTTCTTCAGCCACTAGGGACAAGCAGGCTTTCCTCAATGTACCGTTAACCAGACAGGACCCATGCAATAAAAGAAGAGAGAGCAAGTTCTACCTTGAGAACTTTTATAGATACCCCTATAATATTCCTTCTGGTGCAATGTTTTACACATACTTCTCAGCAAACTATCTTAGAAGTACACCATGCCAAGCACAGATAACTCTTGAGGACATGATTTATAATGAGTACATTTGATTTAAATAAATACAGAAGGACGTGATCACAGCACGAGACCTGCTGCGCCCAATTTACACACACCCTAAGCAAGGGCCATTGTGTTTGGTCCAGAATGGCACTTATGAAATGGGTAAGTGCCAATGTTATTTCCCTGCAGCAGGGACATTACAGTGGGTTGGTAGTGGAATTGTGTATGTATGCGGGCGATCTGCCTATTAATGGCTCACACTCAATTAGGTTTGAAGTTGTTACTTGGCCTCTTTGGTACACAGGTCTCCCTCTGGAATAAGAAGTACATTTAAAACAAACACAAAGAGTGACATCATCATATGCAGAGTAGAAGGGATGTGGAGACATCTGAATTTCCGAGAGAGACACAAGGACAAGTTCAAGTTCAAGTTCAAGTTCAAGAATTTATATAGCGCACTACTCACCCAGAGGGTCTCAAGGCGCTTGGGGATGGGGTTCATTATTTATCGAATAGCCAGGTTTTAAGTTCTTTTCTGAAGGAGATGTGGTTCTGTGTAAGGCGGAGGTGGGTGGGGAGTGAGTTCCAGGTCTTGGCCGCCAAGTAGGAGAAGGATCTACCTCCCATGGTGGATCTTTGGATACGCGGAACTGCGGCGAGGCCTTGATTGGAGGATCTTAGTTGGCGGGTGGGTGTGTAGAAGGATAGTCGAGTGTTGAGGCATTCGGGCCCTAGTTTGTAGAGGGCCTTGTGTGCGTGGGTGAGGTGACGGAATGTTATTCTCTTGTTGACGGGGAGCCAGTGGAGGTCTTTCAGGTGGCCGGTAATGTTATTTTGGCGAGGGATGTCCAAAATGAGTCTCGATGATGCGTTTTGGATGCGTTGGAGTTTTTTCTGGAATTTGGCTGTAATTCCGGCGTAGAGGGTGTTTCCGTAGTCCAGTCTACTCGTGACTAGTGCGTGGGTGACAGTCTTTCTTGTCTCGGAGGGGATCCAACGGAAGATTTTTTTGAGCATACGAAGTACGTTGAAGCAGGAGGATGAGACGGCGTTGACTTGTCTGGTCATCGAGAGTGAGGACAAGTGGCTGGAGACATAGCAAAGGGTTTGATGCGTTTTTGGGGTCCAATAATAAACTCCAAGGAGATTAGGAAACTCGGCAGAGTCCTGGAAGCAGTGAATAATGACACTACTGCTGTGTAGCAAACATGTCCATAGAAATGCAAGCTATTGTACTGGTATCACAAGAATAGGATGGATTTAAACATACTCCTGGCAGAAAAGGGCACTGTGTATATGATTGTGGGGTTGGAGTGCTGCATGTACATCCCAGATACCCAGCCTACGGTAATGAAAACATTGCAACATCTACATTACCTGGGAGACTAAGTGCACCATGATGAGGAAACAAGTACAGATAGGTCCTTTGGCATATTGGGATGATTTAGATACTGGGGCTGGACAATTTTCAAATGAATAGCAATACTAGTGGCAGGATTGTTGTTAGTCTGCTGTTGTGTACAACACCTGACGGGTACCTGTTGGTCCACTATCTCTGCCGCCTTGCAGCCAAAACCTGTAAAAAATGCTATAACCAATGCTATGATAATGCAATATGCTGTTATAGAAGAATTATGCATAATAGAAATTGACTGAATAAACAATATGTTTGACCAAAGATTTAAAGGACAGTTTGTCGAAGCATAAAATACATGTAAACCATCGTTCAACCAATTTGAAATAATCCTTCATTTTATATCTGCTGTAGACTGTTTTCAATATGCTTGTTTAATAGAAGCTTGTCGATAGAAACTTGTATGTTTCCACTGAGTGATCACGGACTGTGAGAAATACAGATGCAGGCACGGAAAAGTTGCCTCATCACAGGAATGCTTGATAAGGGCCTTGAAAACTAAAGACCCCATTAGGATGTCGGGTGGATCACCACCGCCATGCGGGTGGTGGCGATCTGCCCGACATCCTTACACACCCGCCACCCATTTCCCCCTGCCATATTACTATGGCGGGTGGGGGGGACCGCGGCGGACGGAAAGACCGTCTGCAGCTTTTCCGCCCGGTCAATGAGTTGACCGGGCGGAAAAGGGTTTCATATGGTGGCAGTGTCTGTTAGACACCGCCATTCATATTAGGATGTGGTCGGGAACATGCTTTTCCATGGCGGCAACGATGGGCAGACTTTCTGTGGCACTGCATCTTACAGGATGAGCACCTGATTGTAAAGCATTCTGAGTACAGTAATGTATAGGCAGGAATGACGGTTCTCCAAAGCTACAAAAGGAGAATCTGAATTTTGATAAAGACACAGAGACAAGCATTAAACATAACAATCTTTATTGCCACTCTTCAGCTACCACTTAAAGGCACTTCAAAGCACCTGGTAAAGAACACTTCTTAAAAATTAAAAATTAGAATGTTGATAGTCAAACACGGAATGCAATGTAATCCAAATGCGTTCCATTCCCCCAGGTCTTTGAAGTAATGCTCCTAGGACCAAAAAACACCTTTTCACTTTTCTACAAATCCTGTCTTACAAAGGTTCTAGGTTTTGGGCACCACACAAAACTCCACAATGCTCAACTTCTTCTTTACTGGCCATCTGCAAAGGAGAAAAAAAATACATATTAAAAACAAACAAAATATTTTTTATATATTCTCCTCAGTATCATCCAATGGAAGAAAACTCCCCACAATCTTATTGCTGGGATAACAAGGATAATGTTAGTGATGGGTCTTTGATAAAATCCAGATTCTCTGATCATAACTGTGAAGAATCATCATGGCAAGTCCAGAGGCTATCATTATGCATGTTTAAAGCCCCTGAATGCTAAATTCAGTTATCTGAATATCAATTACAGATTGTAAGATGCACGCCTATTTATCCAATCTTTGTCCATGTTTTTCCTCCTTCTCCGTGAGTGAGTGCATACTGGGTGAATGCCTTCCCTAGGTGGCATTTAGATGGTCAAAAACGTTTTGCGAGGTGTCAATGCGCCCCTCTCCCAGTTGCACTGCTAATTGTGCTTCTTTAGCTCCAACTTTATAGTTTTAAACATTTTACTTATATTCTTCAACGTAATCCTCATTTTGTCTTATCATCTATTTTCTTTTAGTTTTCTCAATACAATCCACGCGCAGGAATGATATGCATTTCCAAGGTTTCCCATGTTTAGGTGTGCCCTCCGGGCCTCTAACAAAAACACAAACTAATGCAAATTCATTCAAGGCAGTGTTTATTAAAAACCCAATGCATTTCGGGCTGACAAAGCCCTTCTTCAGGGGTAACTGAAAATAACAATAAAAATTACCAATTACTTTAAGCTGCATTATTGTGCTTTTTACTTTCAATTGGTTTTTGTTGCAATTCACCACATATTGTTAAACTCAGATATGCATTATTGTTCATCATGTGACTTTAACTACTGTACCTAACACCGATAATAAACCCCCATTCATAATTCGACCGTTAACATTACATCATTGGCCATACATCGTTTTGACTTCACCCGCCCTTTCTTTAATCACTGTCAGTTACCCACTCATTTGCCAACAAACGTATATACCCGTAACCTCTTGGGAAATATCCATGTCACATTCCTATTTAAACTACATTTGTACCCTTCTTTTTTCAAACCTCTTTCCGGACTCACACTATGTTTATAACTCACTCTCTTCAGCCGCGTCATTCCCAAACATCTTTCATTCTTCCCACTCAGTTTGGAAAGGCTTTCCTCCAAGCTCCCTTGTCAGTCCACATTCTCCCCTTCACCTCTTAACCCCAATCCTCGCTTTAAACTTCTGGAATCCTACACAGCTAAAACATGAATTCAATGTCCCTCCAACCCACGAGCGCGTTACCCACTCTCTGAACGAAAGTCACCTTTCTCAACCTCACGTACCTGCCAAGGCGTTAAAAACACTCCATCCTCCTCTCACCAATGTGTAACATCACGCAATGCTACCACCCTGCTTTTAACTGCCTATAGGTTCGTAACCACCTCCCACTTTGCAATTACCAAATGAGCCGGCTGTTCTGTTTTACCCTCCTGGTATCATTACAACATGCTCCGAAAATAAAGGGGAACTACACTTCCCATAATTTATTGTCTTCGACCAACTGTAATTGATATTCATGAATAAATTGCCCGCTTTGTCAGCCCGAAATGCATTGGGTTTTTAATAAACACTGCCTTGGATGAATTTGCATTAGTTCGTGTTTTTGTTGGGAAACCTTGGAAATGGCATGTCATTCCTGCATGTGGATTGTATTGAAAAAAGTAAAAGAAAAAAGATGATAAGACAAAATGAGGATAACATTGTAGAATATGAGTAAAATGTTTGAAACTATAAAGTTGGCGCTAGAGAAGCACAATTAGCAGTGCAACTGGGAGAGGGGAGCATTGACGCCTCGCACAATGTTATTGAAATTCAGTTATATGTTAGTTCAGTTAATTAAAACTTCGCAAACGCCCCAGCATTTGGCCGGTCAGTTAACTTCAACAAGTCGTTCAGGCAAAAAAACCTTGTTCACCATCACATCTCTGATAGGGTGAGCTGTATAGACAGACGTATCCACATCACTATTGTTCATTATCATATTTATCCATCTAGCAATAGTTGTAGAAGACATTTCCTTAAAAGGTTTTTACACAGCATATTACCAGCTGATCTTCACCCAAAGGACATACTTCCATCACTTAACACTCATGCTCTTTCATGCAACTCACATATTTGGAAAATGATGAAATCTTGGATACAACATTATCTTACTCATAGTTTTATTCTCTTTGAAACTTCAAACAACACACCATCTGAGTGTAATATTTTGTACTTCTCTCCATTGGGCATACATCTATCACCCTCCTAAAGATACCAAGCACAACAATGTTGCAATCCTTCAAGGTACTTGTTTCAAAGACATAAACTTGCCACTGAGTATATCTTGAGATAACCTGAAATCCTCACCAACTACCCAACATTGCCTTCCCACTTCTACATGAATAGCACAAAGGCATGTTTGGCCATGAACACGTTTACGTCCAAAACCCCTTAATTGCCACCTTTCTAGCAATCACAAAAGGATGCATAAGTGGTTTTACTGATGGAGATTTCTATGCCATTTCTGAGGAGAAATATGCAGCAGTACATACCACTCAAAGGGTGTAAGTAAGAGTTCCAGTGCGTGGTTTGCTTGGAGGTGTAAAAATGTCTACAAACATGAAGGCATTCACAAACTTCCATATGGCCTGTTTTCAGTCTGGAAATGGTAAATTATATTCTGCAGCTAGGACATAGTTACACCCTGATCAGGCTGCAATGGGTAAAGGCACATTCCTAGATTTGGAGGGGCTATAAGAAAAGGGCTTATTCAAGAAGGAAAAATATTTTTCCTGTGAATAAAAAAAAAAGAAAACTTGTTCTTGCACTTTCAGCTGCCCTTTCTGCCATGAAGAATTGTATGATGTGTACAATGCCGCACAGGGGAAATAGACAACCTTAGAAGAAGTCACACAATAGGTGTAATATTACGCTTGGAAACCTTCACCAGGTGTAGCTTTCCATGAATACCTCCTTTGTAAAAGCTCATTCAGGAGGAGTTGTAAGACTCCATTCAACATTTACACGTTCCTTTCTGATCTGTTTAAACAGTCGGTGGTATTAAAGTATTCACGTGTGAGCACAAAATTGGAGGCACCTGAACTCAGTTTTACTCCCTGATCCTCACAATAATCTTCATAGAGAAACAAATATTCAATACCTCAAGATTACAAACATTAATGGGGATTACATCATGATGACACTAGCAGAGTGTCTTCTCTTATTTATGAACTATATCCATTTTAGGTTTCTTTTTTGCTTGTAGGTTTACAGACATATGAGTATAAATGAGGTTACAATGCCCATGTTTTCAAGATGAAAAAACTCAAAACCGTGCGTAGCAGGTATTATTGAGAAATGTTTTCTTTATATCGAAATGTTTATTTGAAAATTTACAAATTTCTGCTCATTCAAGTTAGGGCACTTGGATGTTAAACAATAAATAAAATACCATAGGAAATCAGATCATTAGAGATGCAATTTGATTTTAATCAATAGACTGCCACTTAATGTCGAAAACCATTAAGCTACGCATTTTGATTAAAGAAAGGGTTGGTAAAAATGAGTAGATTTATGTCCTCGAGAATGACTATGGTCAGTCCAAAACCTAATATGAGACTAGGAGTAATGCAACTTACCTTAAGGAACAAAAAATATTCCTTTTACTTAATCTTTATTAGTCCAAATCTCACCTTTCTAGTCATAGTCCTAACACATGAGGTTATACAGCAATGTGGAAAACCCTTTTCATGGCCATGAACTTGTACCACAAGCACAGCATAGCCTGGAAATACCAAGCAAGAGACAGCAGTACCCAATGTTATGGAAGGGTGGAAATGCAGTACTTTGATGAAGAAAGTAATGCTTGGGAATAATGAAGATTACTAGTAAGAAACCAGGACTTATCTTCCACATCACAACCCTAACATGTGGGGATTTATCAGGCGGCAACACTGGGTGGACCCAGGACACTAACGCTGAAAAGTTTAGTGGTGAGAGCTTCTTCGCCAAAGGAAACAGAAAGAATCACCCACCAACAAATTTCTATGAAGAATAAAAGTATCAGGAACTACAGAAGCAGAATAGATGTAAGCTAACCCTACCTCTTTCAACTTAGCCAATGAAAGAGTTGAAATGGGTATCAGCAGTCCTGAGGAGAAAAAGTTATGGCAGAAAGACTGTCCAAAAGAGGATGGATCTACAATTTAAAAACACTTCTAGAAATTGGTAGACAACTTTTTAAATTCAGTGAGTTCCTGAAATAATTGTTTTCTTTACTGAGGTTCTAAATTACTACAAGAAGGATCTGGCAAACAATTGAACATCACAGGATTTACTGTCCACTAAAATCACAGATTTGTCTAATTCTACCTCTTAGCATTTTAGTCACTTTAAAATCAGCTTCCCTGCATCCTTTCCTCATATTAGATCAATGGCAGATTGTATTCTCTATTTATAGGACCGCTGCACCAATGACATGGGCGTATGGTGGTGCACATGCGTGCAACAGTTATAATCAAACAATGACTGATGGGTGTGGGCTGGCCAATGTGTCAGGAACATTTACAACAACCAATGGCTGAAAGGGAGCAGTGACCTTTTACCCCTGTCTCTCTAAAAACATTCAGTGCTGTTTGTAGCCAAACATAAAACTAATGAAGGATTTCCTAGGGGAAAACATGTTTATTTGGAGAGACACCAACATTTGGCTACATCCTGGTTGAGTACTGTGAGGAGGAAAACTTGAAGTTTTGAATGATGGAGAACATAAGTAAAAAATCAGGCAATATGTGCATATACCCTGATGTTAGCTATATGTTTACATTGCTTCTGCAAACACAAACATCAGTACTTTGTCATCTCAGGCCACAGTGCACCACATATCCACTGACTTCTTACCTGTTCACTTGGGTACACGTATTGCTTCATAAAGTCCTTCACCTGATGCAGAATCTTGTCCCCATTCTTACTTTTCAGAAACAATTTATCTGTTACATCTGATGCACCGGCTTCTGCTTTTGTGACAGCAATGGTTCTATAACAGTAAATATTACACTTAGTAAAGAAAAGAAATCCATATAAGATTCATCACATCAATAGTTTAAAATGTGAGTGCCAGGTTAGTTTTAAGCAATTGTACATTTGCCAGTTGTAAATTAATCTAAAAGAAATTGCCTTTTCTGAAACCTGGTAGTCAAGCACTCCTGAAGAAATTCTAGGGCATTAGTGTTGCTGTAATATCAATGAGGAGTAAAGACAGGAAGGTATGTTCATTTGCTCTCAGTAGTAACACAACAGAAAAATCTATCTAAAGGGCACCTCAAAGTATAGGAAAACAGAACACATGTACATTTTTTTTTTGCAGAGTTTTATATAGCGTGAACTTGATCCGAATCGGGTATTAGAGCGCTTTACATAGCACCAATTACGTTACATGAGGACACACATTCATTTTTGTTTTGCACGGGGATATAAATTGATTTGCCCAGAATCACAGGATGTTCCGCGTCATTGCCGAGACTCGAACCCAGTTCCCCAGATTTGAGGTCGACCACCCTAGCCGTTAACCCAACTCCTCTCCCCATGCATTGTAATTAGATGGACAAGTTTAAGGACATTCAATTCTAATTCTTTTAAAAGAAGTACCTAGATAGGGTGTATGCAATATGGAACATACGAACAATCAAGACAGCCAACCTACTGTCGTAGTAAAATATCAATATTGCTCATTATCCAGAATATTCATATTCTGCAAAGA
Source organism: Lissotriton helveticus (assembly GCF_964261635.1). Classification (NCBI taxonomy): domain Eukaryota; kingdom Metazoa; phylum Chordata; class Amphibia; order Caudata; family Salamandridae; genus Lissotriton; species Lissotriton helveticus. Next base: position 1,101,980,153 of record NC_136071.1, on the reverse strand, counting down.
GAGCATTCAGACAATACATTTCAGGTTGATATATTGAACGGCAAAGTATCTACATCATAATACTCAAAAGACAAAATATTTAAGAGTCGCAATATCTAACAAAAAATGTTAAAGGGAGAAGGATGGGAGTGGGGTGGGGACCACAGATCTCACAATAAAGCAGGACTAATGGAGAAAAAGATCAGTAACATGTGGGATCGTTGCAAGACAGGCAGACAGTCTGGTGCAGTACAGATTCAGCAGCACGGATTGTTAACGTTGGTGCAACCCTCAGCCACTGGCACAGCATAACCACCATCTTAGGTGGGCTGAGTGTAAATAAGCAAATAGCAAATTATAGATAAGATGCTAGGTACAAGGAGACAATAGATTTGTTTGTAAATATTAAGGCTTGCAGTATTGTGCCTTAAAATGCTTTGGCGTTACAGCACTATGACTTTAATGTATTTTAGTTAAGTAAACTTGTAAGAAAATCTCTGTTTTAATATTATTTTCAGTAATCTAGTTGTTAAAAATATTGTAGATTGAGAATTTTAATGTGCTTTAGTGCATTTATTAATTTTATGTGTTATTGTTTGTATAACTGTTATTTAAAAAAATATATAGTTTGCAATTTCAAGTGAGTTAGATTTTTTAAATGTAATTGCTAATAGTAATTTATAGTGTCGTAGTGAGTTGTTGGGTTTGTAGGGGATAGGGTGGAAAGTTAAGTAAGTAATTGTCAATTATTATGAAATTAATAATTTTTAATTAAGTATGTGCAACCTTAGAGGTAGATCAGAGTGGTCCATACGTGTATGGTGAAGTGAATGGAAGTCGTGTTTCATTCCTCATTCACACGGACGCTACCCTCTCTATTGTGAGAACAGCAGAGGTTCCCAACTGACCCATATCAGGACAAAGAATCCAAGTTGAAGGCATTGCAAATAAACAAATGACTAGTCCAGTTTCAGAAGTGGTACCTGTCAAGGTCCTTCGAGGAGAATTACCGATTTGTGGTGTGTGATTCGAGTCCTGTAACCTGCTTGGACTAGATATTTTAAGCAAGCTGAATTGTTCCATTTACTGTATTCCAAATGGAATTGAGTTCCAATTCAGGATGAGGAATTGCCTTTAAACTCGTCAGACAGAGATCAGAAATTGAAATGTGCTCTATGATGCCAAAGATGATTTGCCCACAGAGTTGGGCTGACAGTGTTACCTGGGTTCTGGGACTTTACAGGTAAAGACATTGTACTTATCAAAATTGTTAAACCAGCCACTTTACAGAGAAGACAAATACTGAATACCAGTGAATCCCACACTATAATCGGACCTCTGAAACCATTGCTGGAATTACTCCTGTGACTGACGCAATGATTATTGAACAAGGCACCTCTGGAATCCTGGAGAGTGCATCCCCTGGAGTGCAAAGTTTCTCGTAGAATTAGGTAGGCATCAGGTCTCCGTACAATCTGGACTGAGACATGCTCGTTCCTAGTTTTCCCACGAATGTAGCATACTTAACCAGTGGCGGACCATCTGGGAATTCAATGGGAACCCCTGATGTTTTAATACTTGGGTGTGAAAATAAAAATATACCTTAAGAACGAGGACATCTGGAAACGGAACTTGGGAGGAACATTGCGAGCCCTGAAGGGTAGTGTTGAGTTTTGGCGATCCTTGCAGTTGTCTATGATGACAAGGATTGCCCTGTCTAAAAGGGTGATGCTTCTGTAAATGTTGCCCTACTTTGCAAATCTCCCGATTTGAATCTTGCAGTCCCAGTTTCCAACAGTAAATGTCCTATTAAGTGAATAGGTCTGGTACGGACTCAGGTATAGAGTGTTGCTGCATACCCTATGACACCAGATAAGAGATGGAGGGCATGAGCCCTGACTACGAGTCATACTGCTTGGCTGCCCAGATAGCATGGCGGCTCAGCGAGACTGGTACTGCTAAATTGGCCCAATGGGAAAGAGACAATGGTAGGGTGTTTTGACTGCACTGTTTCTGGGTGTAAAGCCATATGAAGCTAAGCATTCTAAACACCTCACAATTTCACTCTGGTGTTGGAAGAGAGTGATATAGAATATGCCATACCCTCCGGAGTATGCACCAGCGATCCCACTAATAGTCTTACTCACTGTATGGAGCGGATACTTCACAGCATGACAGATAAGGGAATGGACAGTGGAAGGAATCCACACAGTGCGTAACTGATACGAGGGCCCCAGATGCACATGGAGCTAGCTGACACGAACCGATTTCTGGCATGCATGTATGGCTGAATTAGAGGGAACGTTAGGCAGAACAGACTTGCTTACAGCAGAGATATATTGGTTAGACTTGCATGCCCCCTCCCCCACAAAGGCAAAGAGGGTGGGCTCCAATTTCCTGGATCTAGTGTTAGTGATTGACAAATGCACCTTAGTGGTGCACTTGAGGTCCCCTGAGGGACACCCTTGATGTAGATGGAAGGAGAGGCCACGAGATGGGTGGTGGCGCAGGGACCTGACCTGAGATAGACCAAACACCCCATCACTGACCTTTGAATGAAAGTAAAAGACACACTATTGATGGATGGTATGCAGAACAAATCAAACATTCACTCCCAGTTAAGAGATCTGGGTTAAATCCATCGTTCTTTTGCTCACTACGCCACCCTAGTTTGGACCCAGCCATATGCAAATCAATCTTGACCCTGCTCCTCATGGGAACAGTTCAGCCAGAACTGCCAAGCAATATCCTCCCTGGACCCGAAACAAACATCCTGGAACTGGTTTCAGAGTAACACCCCTCATCAGCAAGGCTAGCTTGAATCCAGTGGCAAAGTGAGCAAGGGACCCATGTCTGGGCATACCCTTCCCACTTAAGGTGAGTAAATTAAGAATGCTGGGGGTAGACACCCCATTACTTACCTTTGAAGGGAAGTGGTAGATTCACTCCTTCTATGGGATTGAATATTGATTGATTATTGATGACTAGAGCTAGAAGGCAATGTTGCTAAGAATGTCCCATGTAGGGGGGTGGATGGGGAGATGGCGTGCGCTGCATTAAACTGCAATGGCTACGATACCACATGTATATTGCAAAACATATTTGAGGGCAAGTAGGTGCTGGCTTTGGATTCACCTTAAATATCACATTGTTATGGGCAGGCTTAACAAGTTATTCTTATTCTTGTTTGTCAAGTTTTCTGTCTTTGCTGGGATAACTAACTGATCCCCACAACAGGTTGCAAACTTCTGCCTTTTAAGGACTCGTTGGTTTAATACGACTGATATTCTATCACATGACTGCTACACTTTTTTAAAATGCAGAATTGCTGTACAGCCTCGTAATTCTAACCAATGGAAATGATACTAATTGGAAACGGTTGAAAATCATTAGAAATATTTTTTTTTACAAAAAATTTATGAAGTGAAGACAAGTAACGATGCTTGGAACTAAACTCTACAAATCGGCTGTTGTGTCCTGCTGGACACAGTCTAGTGTTTCTGCAAGCCACTCCCTCGAAGGCTGGCTCACACACACCCTCACCCATCCAACACGGGCGTCACCACCAGTCAGGTGACCCTGTGAATAAAAGAGCCCGAGTGCACGTGCTCGTGGCTAGTTCCCAGTACCATATGCCAGTGTCCGTGTCATCCTTCCGACAGCATATGGGCCTAGGCCCAGGGATTTAAGTGGGAAAAAAAACTGGTGGTGCTCTAAAAGGGGCGTGGCACATTTCTGATAGGGGTGTGGCTTATCCGAGTAGGGGCGAGGTCTAAATCAAGATAACTAGCATTGTGTGCTTAAGAAAATCATGACGTCGCATCTAGCAAAGGATAATAAAATAGGGAAAAAAGTATATTTATTAAGTATAAGCCCCTGTCACTCACAAACCAGACATTCAATACACAACCAGGCAGAGGCACACAGAAAGGTTGCACAGGAAAATAGCCACTTTCTACAAGTGCTATTTCCAAACTTAGAATTTAAAAACCATCTTCACTGAAGGCGGTGTTATTAAATTCTGAGTTAAGAGATACCAGATTCCATATGTCTATCTTGCCATTATGGGAAGATATGCAGGTAAACATGTTACACAGCATTCCCCATGTTATCCTATGGGCAAGATAGCCTTTCAATAGTGAAAAATGAAATTGGCAGTATTTCACTATCAATACATGTTACCCACACTAGTTACAACAAACAAAAACCGGGACGTCTGGTCACCCTACCTTTGAGGCCCGAAAATAGAGCCCCCTAGAGCCCCCTTTTGAGGCACCCCCCAAAAAACTGGGGGGGCTCAGACCCCCCCCCCGACTTAAAGCCCTGCCTAGGGCCCAGGACATAACACTGGGATGAGTGGGTGTGTCCCCATACTCACTGGGGACACACCCACTGATTCAAACGTCACTGTTCACTATGATTGTGAGGGACGCCAACATGGGTATTGTCGCACCAGCCTGCCCCAAAAGCCTGAAAGTAAGTGGCTGTAACACTCTCTCCCCCTGTGCCTTTCCTTCCTATTCTATTTCTGTACAAAGTGAATCAATAAAATCTGAAATACCCAACATGCTTTAAAACCCATCCTGTACAGTTTTTTGCAAATCCCCCACCCTTCGTGTTAATTCACATACTGATTTGTGTTTATGGTAGAACAAGCATTGAACTGTCCATGTGTTGTGCCAAAGATGAAGTATTGTCTCCATCACTTGATGTGCCACTGTCGCTTTAGAACAAATATTGGCGGAAGGGATCGCTCTTTAATTCTTCTAGATAGTGTCGGTGCATTATGGGTCTATATTAAAATATTTTGCAGGACTGACTTAAGCTCCCAGACTGGACTGCAGCTTTTGCCTTCAGCAGTAAATCATGTGCATATGTATACATTGTACGTATAGGATTTGAGTAGATTTGCACATTTTTTAAAAGGCACAGAGCCAAATTCTAAGAGACATGGGAATCTATACAAAGTGCAGATTTCACTCGCATATTCCATCTCCAACATATGTACACGTGGCACACACGCCATTGGAGCGTGCATGGCAGAAATGTGCATTAGTAAGTTTTGGTTTTTGATCTCTGTGGATATGCCCCTATGCAAAAACCACTTTTACACCTTCATCAAATATAGGAAGTGCACACATCTCTTTCTTACACTGAAAAATTATTTACTGCGGCTTTCATCTAAAGTGAACAAGAGTAACAGGGCCTTATGCACAAAGGTAAACAAACTTTTGTGTAAGTTTATGATTGATTGCTACTCACAAAGGTATTTTACGAGTAGTATCTTTTCGACAGTGGAGTTTCTGCACATAAAAAGATAGGACTGTGCTAAAATACTACTACTAAAATACCTTTGTAAATTTTAAACAATCGTAAACTTACAAAAATGTTTAAGTTTACCTTTGTGAACCAGGCCCTGTGTTTCCAGGAAGTGATACCACTTGTGAAATGTTTGTTTACATCCACAAACCTATGCGTTTGTGCTTTCACCCCACATCTTGCATGGCCTCCTGCCCTCACTCACATCCTTCTTGAATGCTCACTTTCTCACCCATGTGCGTACGATTAACACTGGGTAAAATCTGTAGCTCAAGAGGGTTGATTGGCAATGTACAAGTCATGTAATATAGATTCTATGAACTAAGAGCTGTTTTTGAATACATACGTCTGCTTTACGTACGAAAATAGTTGTGAGTTAAGCACTGAGTCAAATAGCATGAGTTCTGAACCTTCTTGGCCTTTTCCTCACACAGTATGATCAAGTTAGTGTGTATAAAGTCACGCAGAGTGGCAGTGAGGGGACAGGTCTGTGATCCATAAAAACAAGAAAGCTTTACATCATTCAAAAATGTAGAGCCTCCTTACTTTTTCGTTAGCTTTAATCCATGTTCTACAAGAGGCCTCACCATCTCTCCCAGGCGATGTGCCTTCTTATTTGAATTTCCAAGGAGTGAGCCACTGTATAGTACCTGCAGTTGGACACAAAATGACATCATTACACATTTGGATCAATTCTCAGATGCAAAAAAAACACTGGATGTTGGTATGAGCCATTTTCGAAACTTTTATAGTACGTGGATCTTCCACAAAATGAGTACATAGGGCAGCTATGAAACCGAGGTATTGGTGACTTGTCATTTTGCACTCTTGGCTAGGCGTCCTGGAACCCAATTCTCAAAGTCATCTGCATAATTAAGTTAAAGTTAACCTAAGTTAAACTCAAATTTGGAATTCCCAAAATGTAGATTGTCACCTAAGGTGCTCGAACTGAGAAACCCCCTACTCCCCCAAAAGCCCTGTTGGGGGGTGTGCAATCCTTAGCCATGGGGTTAGACAACCAGCCCATACCACTAAAATACAGCTTCAAGAGACATGCTTTGAAGACCACATACCCTGCTATGCTTCATGTGGTTGTCATGCTGGTCTGTGCACCACAACAGGGCGAGGCACAGAAACCTTAACAGCATAGCACCGGATGGCTATCGTCACAGCTGATGCATATTTCAGATGGATCCTTGAATCACCTTGACAACCATTTGCCCAACCCTCACAATTTTATCACTACACCTGCACTTGCGTGAAGAAAAAGTTCCAGGAGAGGAACCCAATGGGCGTTCAGGAGAAGGGAAAGGGTGACCAAAAGGAAGGGAGAACGGTTCAGATTAGGACTTTTGTTCAAGGAGCAGGGACCAGGACTACTCATTCTGGTGATGAGTAGTCCCTGGCCCCATCATGTTTAAAACCCTCTCTAGAATACGGAGGTGAGAGAAGGTGAGACAAGTATGAAGGGATTTAAAAAGAGGTCAGTTAGCAAAGGGTTATTGGTAGAGTAAAGCAGACCTACTCTGACCTTCCTTTCTCTTCCACAGACAACTGTAGAGATGCTTATAAGGGATTTACGTGAGATGTGTTCAGATATTTGGTTATCAATGGTGGCTTTTGACCTATCTGGATAACCTTCCGTTTAATTCCACAGATTGATCCATCCTTCCAAGTTAACATCTTGTGCAGGGAATAAAAGCAAGTATTGGACACTGGGTGACTTGTTCAATGTTGGTTTACTGACATCTTCACTTCAGAATGAATAAAATAGAATATAAAGAAATCTGTCCACCCGAGACCTCTAAATAACACATACTTGCACTTACAATTGCACCATTATACTGTAACCCTTCCTGTGCAAAAAATACTCACAGGGGGCAAGCCTTTCATAAAGGAGATACCTTGAAAAGTAGGCGAACACCCACAAACTTCTACATTTGTGGCTTTCAAAAGCCTTTGCAAGGCATATTCCCACCCTGGATAAAGTCAGAGGGGAAGGGCCCAATTTATACTTTGGCAGACCGAAGTAATCTCAGTTGGCCTGGTGTAGGGCTTATCCTCTGTCAGGTCGAGACTACTCCGCCCAACAAATTTAGAAATGACTGCCAAGTGGAGAAGTATGGCTCACTGGTTAGAGGAGGCAGACCGTGAAGCAGAGGTCAGACCCGGGACCAGGGTTCAATTGCCGATGCGGCAGGGTCCTGAGCCCAAATGTCCACGGACTCGATAATTCTCGCTTCGGTGCCTACTCGAACCATGAGTTCACACTCTGCAACTCTGGGCAATAGCTTGATTAATCTCCACTATGGCCCCCGCGGCGGGATGCCTGGCTTCACCTTGGGGATGACCAGTACGGGTTACCTCACAGGGAAAATCCAAGACAGGTTCCCAAAGCAAGTGCCTTGAGACCTTGCGGTGATAAGGCGATATATAAGAACCTTTGACATGACATGACATTGACATGACAAGTTGGTGGTCATTTCTAAAGTATTGGCAGGAACCACTGTCATATCAATGCAGTTTACAGATTAGTGCAGGGCTCAGTCAACATTTGCTCTGCAGGGTGGTTGGAGGGGTTTAATCACGTTGGAGACCGGGTACTATACGCCATGATTAAACCTAAGGTCTGTCTGTAGTTAAATTTGGCTGGTGGACCACAGCTTGGTGGTATGCATACTCTGTTGTCGTTATAATGGAGTATCCATACCGCCAAGATATAAATCAGGCCCTTAAACGCACTCAAAAATTGTGAGCAGTTAAGGGAGGAAAAAGAAAGAAAAGTATTAGCAAAAGAGCATTTTCATTTTATTCCTTATTTATATGTACCTTGTTCAAAGTAGTAAGGGGAACATAGAGAGCTACATCATGCTCGAGAAGACAGCTAGAAAGGCTCCATGTGTATCACTGTGAGAGGAGAAATTACTTCTTAGCAACCCTCCCTGCTCTTAGTATCCGGTCACTGAGTAACCAAGATAATTGGCATGAGCTTTTGGATGAATCCTGCCTCTAGATTGATTGCTGACTCCAGTGGCGGCCGGTGCAGATAAGCGTGGTGGGGTGGGGGACGGGTGGACGGTACGGGGTGGCAGGGGAGAGTCAATGGACGACAGAATAGTAAAAATAAAATAAATCAATCCTATTCTGTCATCTATCGTCCTACCCCCCATCCCCCCTCGCCCCAGCGTGGTTACCTGCCGCGACTGGCTGACTCAGCCACAGGCTAAGAGACCGGTAGAGCAATAATACAGAGGTCTACTCGAGACACAGGCCCATAAAACTTCTGTTGGGCTGTACGAGTGCTTGAAGGGCACTGACTCTCTTCACTGGATAGCGCCACCTCCCCAGATGTTGGTGCAGCCAGACACAGCCACAGTGGCAAGCCACCTACTGGGCATAACAAAGAAGGAAATATTGGGGGTTTTCAACTCAAATGCAGAATATCGGCAGAACAGCAGCGCAATGCATGAGAGCAGCGATCAGCTGGCGTGGGGAGCAAACACATCTGTATGTCTTACCTGGTGAATTTCTCTGGTACATAGAGAGAGTCTTTTCTACATTGAGAGAGGTTGCACTGTGACAACACATCATCCGAAAGCAGAGCAACCATATGGCCGCCAGCAGAGGGAGTTTTTTAGGGGATGCTAATGGCTATGACATCTAATGGTGGACTGAGTGTACGTGCCGAACTCTGATATTATAGACGATAACGGGGAATGATCAACAGACTTTTTCAACTGCAGTAATGGCAAACGTGTGAAGAGAAACACAGAGATATAAGCAGGGTGACTCAGCTAAACAGAGTAAAGCACTGCGTTTACACCCAAAACCCTGTTACTGATTACATATACCTAACCAGAAAATATATCTAGTGAGAGAAGGCGCTTTCCTAGTGTAATACGATTTTGATAACTTCCGCTATGCTATTTACAGCAAATACACATAGGTGTGTTCACCATCGACAGAGCTCCCGCGACCTCCGAAGGAATGCCCAATGCATGCACCACCGAAACCCTGACGTGCATCCTACTCAACGTGTGCTCCCTGCACCGACACCCCATCGAGAGCTGGGACCTACTCGACACCCACTCGCCCGACGTCGCCTTCTTCACGGAAACCTGGACCAACGCCACCTCCAGTCCTGCCAGAGCCACTGCCATCCTTGACGGCTACAAGAGCCAGAGAAAGGACCGGCCACACCGCCCAGGAGGAGGACTCGCCATCGCACACAATACCCCACGCTGCCTCTCCACATCCAGCATGAGCAACCCCGACTCAAACACGGAACACCTCCACCTCCAGACAAGCCCCAGGACCACGCTATGTGGCACCCTCATCTACAGGCCACCAGGACTGCGCACTCACCACACGACTACCATCACCAAGCTCGCCGCACCCCAAGCCATCACCTCCACGGACTAAATGATACTCGGCGACTTGAACTTCCACCTCGACAACTGCAACGACCCAACTCCACTGCTCTCCTTGCCAACCTTGCCAGCCTAGGGTTGAAACAGATCATCAACACGCCCACCCACAGAGCGGGCCACACCCTCGACCCCATCTCCGCGGGAGGAACCAACATCTGCTTCTCCCACATCACCCAGCCCCTCTGGACCGACCACCACTGTGTTCATTTCACTTTCAACACCACCACGACACCCAAACCCGCCCTACGCCCACCACAAAGGAACAGGAACAAGGTCACAAAGGAACTTCTAAACACCACCCTCCTCCAAACCCCCCCCCCCCCCAGCACAACCACTGACACCAACTCCTGAGCCAAGGAATTCCACCGCTGAATCGCTTGCTGTACCGACAAGCTTGCACCCTGTGCCACCCCGCCAAACAATGCCGGCCAATAGCCTCCTGGTTCACCACAGAACTTCAAGAAGCCAGACGCTCCTGCAGGCACCTAGAGAAAACCTGGCGAAACCTGAAAACTCCTGAAGCTCGCAACAACCACAAGAGTGGCCTGAAGGAATACAGCCAACTCATAAGAAGCACCAAACGGACCTTCATAAGAGACAAGGTCCAGACCAATGCGACCAAAGCCAAGGAACTGTTGAACGTCATACAGCAGTTAGCAAAACCCACCTGCGAAATCATGGACATCACACCTTCCCAGGAACTCTGCGACAAGCTCAACACCTACTTCCATCTGAAGATAAAGGCTCTTTACGACAATTTCAACGAACCAATGACGAGCACCACCCCCCCTACCCACCGCCGCAGATACGCTGATCATCACGTCCTGGGACCGTCGGACACATCACCGTGCCGATGAAGAAAACACACTTTGGAGCCCCTACTGACCCCTGCCCACTGCACATCTTCCACATTGCCGCCACCGTCATCGCACCCAAAACTAGGGCGCATCATCAACGCCTCCCTCGGATCCAGTCTCTGACCAGAAAAACTGGAAACAAGAGGAAGTAAAACCCCTCCTCAAGAAACCCTCAGCCGACCCAACTGACCTGAAACTACTGGTCTATCTCTCTCCTTTCCTTTGCGGCCAAAGTCACAGAAAGACTTGTAAACACCCAGCTGACCACCTTCATAGAAGAGAACTCCATGCTGGACGCCTCCCAGTCAGGATTCCGCAGCAACCACAGCACCGAGAACACCCTCCTTGCCGCCACTGATGACATCTGCATGCTACTCGACTGGGGACACACCGCGGTCCTCATCCTTCTAGACCTCTCTGCAGCCTTCAACACCTTTTCACACTGCACTTTCACAGCCAGACTACACAACATGGGAATTCAAGGAGCTGCCCTCGACTGGATCCAATCCTTCCTCTCCGGCAGAACCCAGAGGATCCGACTCAGGCCCTTCCTCTCCGAACCCACGGAAATCAACTACAGAGTGCCCCAGGGATCCTCACTCAGCCCCACGCTTTTCAACATCTACATGGCCCCCCTCGCCGCTATCATCAGACAGCACGGGCTCAGCATCGTATCCTACGCCGACGACACACATATCATCCTCACTCATGAAGAATCCTGAAGACACCAGACTCTGTTTCCAGGAAGGCATGAAGAACGTGGCAGCCTGGATGAAGGCCAGCTGCCTGAAGCTAAACTCTGAGAAGACGGAGGTCCTCCTCCTCAGTCCCTGCACCTCCGTCTGGGACAACACCTGGTGGCCCTCAGCCCTCGGGATCCCACCCACCCCTACAGACCACACCCGGAACCTTGGCATTATCCTCAACGCCTCCCTCTCCATGTACCGTCAGATCAACGCCATCGCCTCCACTAGTTTCAACTGCCTGCGCATCCTCCGCAAGACCTTCAAGTGGATCCCCTCCGACTGCAGAAAGACCGTCACCCATGCACTCATCACCAGCAGACTAGATAACGGCAATGCCCTCTACACTGGAATCAACAAAACTCTCCTGCACAGACTCCAGCCTATCCAGAATGCCACAGCCAGACTCGCCCTTGAGACACCGCGCCATGAGCACATGGCCCATCACCTACGAGGCCTCCCCTGGCTGCCCGTCGAGAAGAGGGTCACCTTCAAACTCCTCACCCACGCCTACAAATCCCTCCACAACATCGGACCCAAATACCTTAACAAGAGAGTATCCTTCCACGTACCCAAGAGGAACCTCCGCTCTGCCGACCTGGCCCTGGCAGAGGTCTCCCACATCCGCAGACACAGAAAAGGCGGGAGAGCGTTCTCCTGCATCGCAGCCACAACCTGGAATGAGCGCCCTGTGAACATCAGACGTTCCCCGACCCTGAACACGTTCAGGAAGGACCGCAAGATTTGGCTCTTCAACTGATCCTGGGCTGCCCCCACCACTCTCCACCCAGCACCTTGAGACCCTCACGGGTGAGTAGCGCGCTTTACAAACCCCTTACTGATTGAACGCCGGGGAACAAGGCGTCTAGGCAGATGCTCTTCTCGGAGGCTCTTACCAGCTAAAAGTCATTGTCTTGCTCTTATGACTTGAATTTGGCGACAGAGTTGTGCTGGATCTCAAACACATCCAAATATCAATCTCTGTAGTTGAAACACACAAGACAGAAATGAATACAGTTGTGTCATCTGTTCCCTGTTTAGGTGTCAAACAATTTGCCATTTCACCCTTTGGTGGCACCGGTTCTGTATTGCCTTTGATGCACTACATTCGGTATTAATTGTATTTTTTGCACTTTTGTGCTTTAATATTTACATGTTTCACAATGTCTATCGTAACCTAATTTGAGTATTGGGTCATGTTTTATGGTTGGGTGTTGGCTGTCTTCACTGTATATGTGTGATGCTTTTTAAAGAAAAGAAAAGAAAGACAAGAACCACATCCTTGTTTAGGATATTGTTGTGGTGCACTTCTACGTCTACATTGTCATTTCCAAGAGAGTACTAATTGGTTACCAGGGGCCCTGAATAGCGCAAAGCGGCATATGCATTACCACCAAGTGGGAAACAGTCAGAACAACGTGGGCCCAGCCACGCGTGTCCAACCAACGCAAGTGTAACCATGCTTGCCTTAACCATGGAAATGCCTTAACCACTCATCTGCGTGGTTAAGTTAATTCCCGGTCTAGTTGCCGAGCGGGTGGGCGGTAGAGGAAGAAAGGAAGAGGAAGCATGATTGGGAATCAGGAGAGAATGTGGGGTTGGGTCTTGGGGGGGTGGTTTTTGGGTGGAGGTAGGTTGTAGGACTCAGGAGGGGGTCGGGATTGGGAACAGTTTTAGGGCTCAGGGCTGGGGTCAGGGTAGTTAGCAGATGCAGGGTACAGTTTTTTGGGCCCAGGGTGAAAGGCTGGGGTTGGGGTAGTTTTTAGGGTGGTAGGCTGTTTTTAGGGGTAATGGCAGGGCAGAGGAAAAAGTACAGTTTACAGGGCAGGGGCGAGTTTTAGGCCTCAGTGCCGGCGGCTCTGGGTCAGGGCACTTCAGGGATGTGGAGGCCAGTTTTTAGGGCTCAGGGTGGGGGATAGGATCAGGGTAGGTTTTGGGGCTTGGGGTTAATTTTTAGGGCTCAGGGCAGAGGGAAAAGGGTCGGTTTTAGACCTTAGGGTGGGGGGGCAGGGTCGGGTAGTTTATGGATGTACGGGACAGTTTTTAGGGCTCAGCACGGGGGGGCAGGTTGGGTTTTTTTATGGATGTAGCATACAGTTTTTAGGGCTCAGGGCTCAGGGCAGGGGGGCCTGGGGTAGTAGTAGAGTAGAGTAGTTATTTGGGGGGACATGGGTTTAATTTTTTGGGCTCAGGGCAGAGGGAAAAGGGACCGTTTACAGGGCAGGGGGTAGGGGTATGATCTTTAGCACACATGTCCCTTAACCCATCATGTCTTTACCACAAACATGCGTGGTAAAGGCATGTGTGGTAAAAGCATGCATGGTAAAAGCATGCATGGTAAAGACACAGTGCGTTTGACTATCATACAACCCCACCAAGTTGTTCTCTTCTTCTTGTGGAAAAAGATCCTTCCAGAAGTCTGAAAATATGGGCCACGTCTTCAAACAGTTTGTGGTCCTCGTCTAGAAACCTTCGAACACTCTAGACCCATGGGAAAACCCCTTGCTGGAAAACCCCTACAAATCTCATTCCTTCGTGGGGTACCTAATGAACAGGGATAGGAGCAAAGGCAATACCCAAGACATCTACACCCACTGTATTGTGTATATATATATATATATATATATAAATATAACTACACCCAAGGCCATAGCGGCCTCTAGTGGCCATTAAAGGCCCGCTGCAGCATTAAAGGCCCGAGCTGAAGGCAAGGGTCTTTAACAAGGGAGCAAGCATTTAATGTAAGGCCGCTACCGAGGGCTCTAAGGCTATTCGAACATTCCGCCCCCAGAGGGCTGAATGTTCTAATTTGTAAAATAAAGACATCACAGAGCCAGAGGCGTAATCCCCTCAAGCTCCCTGAGGCCTTTTGTTCACAGCAACAGCATTGGAATGTTGGTGCTCTGGGCTCCTACCAGCCATTAGAAGCCCGGAGCACTCCATTGTTTTCAATGGAGCTCCCAACATTCCAGTGTTCTAACAGATGGAGTCTTCAAATCTTTCACACACCTTTCAATGGGATTTCACTTGCAAAAAAGTCAGTTCAGGAAATATCTACAATTATGGATCTACTTCATTTGTAAGACAGAAACACAAATGTGTGATGTTGTGATCTTGCCATTGCATGGTTACCTGGAGAAGTGGGGTGATGATAAAAAACTGATCTGAGCTGCTGATAACAAACTCTACTTTGAACCAACTGAATTTCTCCTCAGATGTAAGTGGCAGGCAATGTTACAAACGACATATACTGAGGAAGCTTGGACAGAACTCATGAAGGCCCCTGATAACGTGAAGCCTACCTGAAAAATTGTTTTTTCAAGAACTTGCAGAATGGTCTCTGGATCCCGTATAAGCCACATACAAAGCTCTCCACGACGTAGGACCAGAATATTTGAACCACTGCCGCTCATTCCACGTACCCGCCAAACAACTTCTGTTGCGGGGATTCTGCTCATGCACAGAACTATGCGCAGGAAACCAGGACCTCGGTGAATTGTGGTGTACCAAAATCCCACCTCAGTGCTTAGAACCCCAATCCAACTAGCATCAGTGTCTCATTCGTTCTTCGTGCTACAGCGAAGCTACCAATGATTAGACAAACCAGAACAAGCGACTTAGGAACCTCTCAGGAACAGTGGGAATCAAGAACACTCTTTCGTTTTAATTCTCATGAAAGTCCACAACGTGAGTAATCATAGACAAGATATAGTTTAAAATGTTTACTTTAACTACATGCTTCAAGATGCAGTATCTTTGCTAACATAAGTAAAAAGATGCATAAAATCAATACAATCAGCATTGTTACAATTCCATAAAATACAAAAGGAGAAATCATATTATAATGATAGTGGAACCAGGTCTATAGCGCCTTGTGCACCACCCTCCCCTTGCGCGGAGCTAGGTATTCTAATAATAGAAGATCTATAGGTTAAAACAGGGAACCCCATACCTCCAAAATCAGCTGAAGTGAATCACATCCCATATCAGCACAGCTCTTTGTTGATGGAAAGGTTTTCTCCAAGTGTGTCTCTCATGCAGGCAATGCAATATTAAAAACACCCGAGTTTCAGTAATGTGCAGCTGTGTGCGTGTTATGTCTAGTGCGTGGGCCGATCAACTTGAATCAACCGCATACATTGTTATTTAACCTTGAACACTCTGTACAGACTTGAGGTCACGTTGTAAGTCTAGAGATGTGAAAAACGGACCGTTCTCATGTGAAGGAAAGCAAGCAGTTTGTCTTCATTAGAACAGAGGCATTTATCACCCTTCTCTGTAGCAGCAATAGCTGGCAAGATGTCATCATCAAACTTACTTTTGGACCTTGAAACTGCTGCTACTAAGTATGTTGCTACTGCTACTGCTAGACTGTTGTCAACAGCGTGTGCTCCTATGTGCTGGTGACCAAAAGTATGAATTACACTTACGAGAGCCAGACGCTCTTTAAATACTGCGACTCGAACCCGTAGCATTTTATGCTTAATTGTACTACCTTTGGAACCACCATAGTCATTCTGAGTCCAAAAGAATAAATTGTTGTTGAAATACTAGACACAGTAGTAAGAGTCACTCACTATCAAAGTAGTCGAATGAGGATCTGCAAACTCCAGTGCAAGCACCAGAGCACGTAGCTCTGCCAAATGGGCAGTAAAGTCTACTAGTGTCTGCATGTGCACGACATCGGACTTGAATTCTCCATTCACAATGGTACCAGCCACTATTGCTCAGGCCGCTGAATAAGATTGTTTTAAGCAAGATGAACAAATCCATACTGTAAAAACTCCTGTGTTTGCAAAGAGGGGTCAAAGATAAATGTGACATCCGGAGATGTCAGCGAAGTCGCCCATTGTATCCAGCAAGCATGTAAAGCTTTGGAATTTGGTACACTTGCTTTTGTCACTGCCTCAAGTGCAGGATAAGGTGTAACAACCAACATGCGTTTTTCCTGTGACAGCGCTCTCTCTTTTAGAATAGCCATCTGAACTGCTGTCAAAACCTTTTTGACAGACGAAAACCGCATTTTAGCCGAAGTGTAAAAGTGTGACTTATAAGCAATAGGTCCTATGTCTCCTTCATTAAACGTTAAGTACGTGAAACCCACGGCACCTGGCACAATTCTTATCACCAGGTTTGTGTGGTTGTCACGAGTCAATAAGTACTTAGATTCAAGAAGATCAGACTGCAAAGATTGCAGAATAGCTGAATGTTCAGGCAGCCAGCATGACTTGGTAAATGTTGGTTGTATCAAGGCATATAGCCGCTTGATACGCTGGGCATAATTGGGAATGTAAGTACGTCCGAAATTCAGAAATCTCAGCAAGGATTGTTCTTTTTTCAGAGTTTTAGAAGATCGCAAACATGTGCATTTCTCCGGGAAGTGAGGTGCAAGACCTCTACCTTCATTGTTGAGCTTATAGCCCAGGAACAACACTGTGTACTCTGCCATGTGTGATTTTGCAAAGCTACATTTGTATCCAAAGTCCGCAAACATAACTATGATGCAGTCCACGTGACAGAGATGCAGCCATAATTCGTCGTCCGTGAGATAAATATCATCAACGTACGAATATGCATCAGGGTCAACGCCAGGGCTGTTTTTATAGCCCATGGCTAACCTTTTAAATTATTTTTGTTTGCCGCCACAAGTGAACGCTGTCCATTGTCTACTAAGAGAGGACAGGATATGAAAAAAAAATCCATTGGGTATGTCTAGTGTGGTTTTAAACCTTTTACGCACAAGACTGTCCACAAGAGCAGAACTGTGCTGTGGGTGTTCTGTGCCACACATGTACGATAATGAGAGTTTAAATGTTGATAATCCAAAACTAGGCGGTACGACCAATCAGGTTTGGTTACAGTGGAAAGTGGATTATTCATGGGTGACACACATGTCTCAATCACACCTTGATATTCTAATTGTTCAAGGATTCCCGCAACGGGAGCCTTTGCTTCTGGCCGCATGGGATATTTGGGTTGTGGCTGTGGCATAGACTGCAATGGAATCTCATGTCTGGGCGAAAGTTTACCACATCCGACCTGAGTGTGGCACAGCGCCGGTGCAAGCACCAGAGCCCACTCTTCTGCAAAGTTCTGGACCTGCTCCTTGGGAACTGTGTGTGAAAAACTAGGGAAGATCACCTCCTCCCTTTCAGAGTGGCTAAAACGAAAGGCGGGGGCCAGTCTGCCTCAGTTAACAAAATGATTCAGAAAAGGGGGTAGTGATGAACAGAGTGTCTGAATTAAGCAGACCACTCTTACCCAGTCCAAAGATCAGGGCTTGATCCATCACCGTTATTTAGCTCACTGCCCCATCCCAGCTCAGAACCTGGCTATATGCAAATTAGTCTGTCCCTGGCCCAGTGCATCATGGGAACAGGGCAGACCAAACTACCAAGCCAATTCTTCATCAGAAAGGAAACAAGCTACCGGGGACCCGTTTCTGGCATTTCAGCCTCGTCGGCCCGGCTTGCTTGAATCCTGATGGAGCAGTGAGCAAGGGACTCATGTCTGAGTATACCCTGCCACACCTATAGTGGCCAAAAACGATTCAGAAAAGGGGGTGGTGATGAACAGAGTGTCTGAATTAAGCAGACCACTCTTACCCAGTCCAAAGATCAGGGCTTGATCCATCACCGTTATTTAGCTCACTGCCCCATCCCAGCTCAGAACCTGGCTATATGCAAATTAGTCTGTCCCTGGCCCAGTGCATCATGGGAACAGGGCAGACCAAACTACCAAGCCAATTCTTCACCAGAAAGGAAACAAGCTACCGGGGACCGGTTTCTGGCATTTCAGCCTCGTCGGCCCGGCTTGCTTGAATCCTGATGGAGCAGTGAGCAAGGGACTCATGTCTGAGTATACCCTGCCACACCTATAGTGGCCAAAAACGATTCAGAAAAGGGGGTGGTGATGAACAGAGTGTCTGAATTAAGCAGACCACTCTTACCCAGTCCAAAGATCAGGGCTTGATCCATCACCGTTATTTAGCTCCCTGCTGAATCATTTTGTCCACCATAAGCGTGGAAGGGTATACTCAGATGTGAGTCCCTTGCTCATTGCACCATCAGGATTCAAGCAAGCCGGGCCGACGACGGCTGAAATGCCAGAAACCGGTCCCCGGAAGCTTGTTTCCTTCCCAGTATAAGAATTGGCTTGGTAGTTTGGTTTGCCCTGTTCCCATCATGCACTGGGACAGGAACAGACTAATTTGCATGTAGGCAGGTTCTGAGCTGGGATGGTGCAGTGAGCTAAAGAACTGTGATTGATCAAGCCCTGATCTTTGGACTGGGTAAGAGTGGTCTGCTTAATTCAGACACTCTGTTCATCACCACCACCCCCTTTTCTGAATCAGTTAACAAAATGTCATATGTAGAGTCAGATTTTCCCCCAAAAATCCCTTTTATTACACGTTGTACGTCACCTTCTATTAAAAGAACTATATCATATAGTCTGTCAGGGGGAGACACTCTAGTGTCAGTGGTTTCCACTGTAATAAAAGTGTCAGTTGCTGTAGTCTTCAGATATGGACGCAGTGCATGCCACACTATTGTAACCTCCACTGCACTGTCTAGCAGCGTCAATGCCCATGTCAGGTTCCAAAGCTGTGCTCTCACCATCGGTGGCATACCTTGCGGTTAACGCAGCAACTTTCTTTTTCTGAAACTGAGGACGTTGACGTGGAAATTCGTCCTGCTTGCCTTTACCGTCAGCTGGGAAGGGCTGCTCACGTCCTTGCGGGGCACCCTGACCTCTGCTGCGTTCTCCTCCACCGGCTTGTGTGCCGATGTTTCCTGTGAAGAACGAGGAGAACGTTGATCAGGAACACTGGTATTGGCGACGCAGGACGCGACTCTTGTTTTTGTTGCTGTTTCCCCTGTTTTTAGGTCTCGCCTTTACAGCGCGCATGCGCTTCATTGGAAAAAGACCTTTAGCCATCAATTCCCTTTTTCAGGCAAAAAAGTGCACGCGTTGCATTGCTTTGAATGGCAACATGTGCACGTTTGGCGACTCCCTTGCGGGAGCGAGCAGTGCCATCTGGTAGCAATTATCGTGCTCGCACCTGCAAGGGAAACGCTGCTCGTCCCTGCTCTCGGCCGCACTCCCCGCACTTGTGAGCGCAAGAAGTGCGTGCTTCTTTTTCATGACTTGAGACCGATATGTACCAGTGGAATAGCCCTTAGATTAACGGAAAACAAATAACATTAGCAAAGTAAACCTATCTGCTGAACGAAATAGTGAAATTAGAAAAACTATGATCTGATAGGGACGTCTTAATGCCCTTCCGCCCCTAGCCTGCCCTTTGTCCTTCCACTGTTTGCAACCAAGGAACAGCGCCGCCCCTCAGCCTCCCGCAGTGCCTCTAAGATTGGTTTTGGCGGCAGCCTAGCCAGCGGGTTGCAGGTGGGCCCGAGGCAAACTGTGAAAGGAATGATGAGGCGCTGCAATGTTTTATCCTATTAGTAAGATACTTTTTCAAGTTGTCTGGTCTCCTCTACGGTGGGGCGTCCTTCCCATAGAGTGTATCTTTTCACGGGCCGGCACACGT
Source organism: Lissotriton helveticus (assembly GCF_964261635.1). Classification (NCBI taxonomy): domain Eukaryota; kingdom Metazoa; phylum Chordata; class Amphibia; order Caudata; family Salamandridae; genus Lissotriton; species Lissotriton helveticus. The sequence continues at coordinate 1,101,960,277 of NC_136071.1, read as the reverse complement.
TTGTATGGCGCAGACATTGCTTCAGTGCAGCGGCAAGTAGGCTGGCCTCGGTTTACAAGGTGAGATCTGCAGGAGTTACATTTAAGTGGATGGAGGTGTGTAACGGAAACGCAGGGTTAATTCAAAGGTGCCAGGGCTGGAAATAGATCTGAGTCCAGAGTTCAATAGCACCATATGGCAGCAAACCTGTACTATGCAGAGCAGGTCTGCTGTTTGTGTGGTGTGGAGTGAAACAGCAAGGGTGGCTTGATGTGGTCAGTGCACGGAGTGGAGAATTCCAACACCTGCAGTGCTTAGGTGGGTTGAAAAAAGGTGGAGGCTATCTAAAAGGGGCGTGGCCAAAGAAGCATGACTAGAAACTCTTTCCAAACAACAACAGCTAAGGGTGTAACTTAAGACTCGTGAAATAACATTCTGTGCTTCGCACAGCGTGCCAGCTGGCAAGTATTTGTGTGGCTCTCTGTAGGTTTTCTTTTATTGTATCCAGACATATAATACAACAACAGACATACATCTAAAACATGCCCGATCTGCCAACGATGCCAATGCTTGTTAGTAGTATCTAATACATGAATAACAATTGAAGAATGCAAATTAAATATTTCAAAAGTTTGAGAAAGGGCTAGTGGTCTTCATAGAATCTCAATCACTCCTATTCTCCTTTTCAAACAACTCTCCTTACCATATCTCACTCTGTTAGAATCTTACACCTTTAGGCTCCCAACATTTTTCTGAAATCCTCAGTTTGCATATCTCACACATCTTTGCCTTCATCTTCAGCACTATCTTCACACTCTATCCTCCCGTATGCACTTCCATTCACCCCCTCCACTTCACTTCTCCACACAACCCACCCACTCACCTTCAAGCACTCTCTTTTTCTTTGGTGTTATCAATATTTGAAAAACTAGGTATCACCTTCAGACACTTTCCTACAGAATCACAATTACAATTGGCACATATGTGACCATCGCTCAGTGAGGTCTGCAGAGAGGCCAAGGATTAGATGAGCATGTAGTCAGAACCTCATAATGACTTGCTGACAGGCACTGTGAGAAACTCACACTGCATTTGACCTCAGCTACAAAGTTCTCAACCATGCCCCATTAACTACCACACACAACCTAGAAACACAAATACTCTTTGGGAATACATCATGAAGTAAAATATGTGAAATGTAAACAGCAACTGCAGCAGAGACTTTTTTTGCGGTCATTGTTAAGAATTCAAGTTAAGGAAATATATATAGGACCCATTCCAAAGTCAGTGTTTTATTACTGGATTTGAGACCTAGTAGGACCCATCCCACTTAAAGCCCTGCCTGAGGGTGAGAATAATAAGAAATTAGGGTGAAAAGCATGTAGAGCTGTCAAGTGAGGCATGTCAAGTATGATACCTGCACTATATGATGGCTTTTAGACTACGATAAATTATATATGTAGGGAGCTTGATGTCCCTACTTTCACTGTTAAAAGTGAAACTATATCTCCCAGAATGCAACATGCTAGTGGCAAAAATAGCAGACTTGATGTATGCATCTCAAAAGACAGACAAGTGGCCAGTGGATGGCTATGAACTTGTGTAGGCCTGCAGAGGACAATGGGAAGGTGCCTGGGCGATGGAATGTGAAACCCATGTGTCTTTCATATTCAAAGACAATCTAAACGTAAAGCCCTAGTACCACCCTCACCAAACATTAACTCATAGTAAATCCAAACAATATATAGTTAAATACAGAATAAACTACCCACATTTCAGGCATGTGTGTGTATTGGTATTTAAATGGCACAAGCCTAACTGGAGAGCAGTAAAGCGAGGTAATTTGAAGGTAATTTGAAGGGAATTTTACACACTTGAACAAATGTATATGATATATTAACGATTTTAGACTCAAGGAGGATCATTTTCCAGAGATATAATTAGGTACCCAGTTTCAAACACCTGCTGTTTAACCACTAAATCACATCTGCTCCATAAGCCTGGTCCAGAGTATATTGATTCACATATTAATGGACTGAAAGATCATAATTTACCATCGTAGATTAACATTCCAAAGTTATCCACTCCTGACCAGATTCACAAACTTTTTCTCTGAGCAATAGGTCTCGCCTTTGGGACCTTATAAGTGTTTAACCATGCAACAGTTAATGTTGTTGCACCAAGGACACTGTGCTGCATAACTAAATACTTATAAGGTCCCAAAAGAGTAGACTTCGCCGTCTGAGTTTGCGGTTGAGCTGCTGTTTAAGCAAAAGGCTTAACACCCAAACTATTGCGGCCAATGATTTTATAAGCATCTGCAATAATCTTAGGTAAGGCTCGGGGTTTCTCGGCATCGGTGACAAAGCGCAAAGCATTAGACACCTGAAAGTTAACCGCATCTCCCTTTACATTTGCAAGGATTAGATCAGCAACTACGTCAAACACTCCAACTAGCCTCATACCCAATTCGACTGCCGCCCATCTTGAACACGCTTGATCACGGAGGGCAGTAGAGTCATAGACGGTGTGCCGAAGCACTTTGCACATACTGCTGCAAATACTTTACCCCAATTCTCACAATCGGTTACCTCTGGTACCAAGTCTTTCTGCTAACTAATTGTGAGGATCCTGTTTGTTTCCACAGGTGTGGTATTAGGAAATACTGCTTCCAGTTGGTCAAATTTTGCAGCAAGCCAATAAGGCATATCGTTCTTAGTTTGGGGGCGCTTGCCCATTACCAAATTAACTATGACGGGACTAATAGACATCCCGGCTGGTACAACGGGTTGCGCCACAACCCCAGGTGCCCCCACCTGGAGGTTGCGTGAAATGTATTGTACTAAAGCACCTATGTACCACAATCAAGGAGGTATAAAGTTGACGCAATTCGTCAACCGGGACATTTAAATAACGTGACTGGCCAAGTGGCCCCAGGGATAGACAAAGGACCTAACCGGACCGGAGTCACGGTGTGGGGAAGGGTGCCATTAAACCAAATGTGATGCTGCCATGCCGAAATCGGAATCTCTTGTGTCCGATATGGAGTATAATTCGCAGGTATCACGGTGGGAGGGTATGAATGGAATGTATCATCACCCGCATTTATTGCAGGAAACATAACCCAAGATTAGAAAAGCTCAAAGGGGAACGCTGCATCGGCACTCACCACAAAGATTACTGACATACCATCGTTAGACACTCTAAACTGCGTCAGATGAGGCCGAACTGCTGCGCGACCTTGCAGAGCTTTATCAATATCACCCATAAGGACACAGAGAAGAAAAACAAGTTATATAAATTGTAGCACAAAAAGGGTAGTAATTCAAAACGTGAACCTTTTTAAATCTCAAGCTTGAATAAACCTATAACACATTCATATAGGTAGGCTAATCTGTCACGTCCGTTAACCGGAAACAGAAGTGAGGGTATCGTGGACAAATATAAGCACTACTAAAGTGATTCAAATAAAAGACCAAACGTTAAGTGCGCCATGTTGCAGGGATTCTGCTCATGCACAGACCTATACGCTGGAAACCGGGACCTCGGTGTATTGTGGTGTACCAAAAACCCACCTCAGTGCCTAGAACCCCAATCCGACAAGCATCATTGTCTCATTCGTTCTTCGTGCTACAGCGAAGCTACCAATAATTAGACAACCCAGAACAAGTGTCTTAGGAACCTCTCAGGTATAGTGGGAATAAAGAGCACTCTTTCATTTTTATTCTCATAAAAGTCCACAACGTGAGTAATCAGAGACTTGATATAGTTTAAAATGTTTATTTTAACTACGTGCTCTAAGATGCAGTATCTTTGCTAACATAAGTAAAAAGATGCATAAAATCAATACAACAGCATTGTTACAATTCCATAAAATACAAAAGGAGAAATCATATTATAATGATAGTGGAACCAGGTCTATAGCGCCTTGTGTACCACCCTTCCCTTGCGCGGAGCTAGGTATTATATTAATAGAAGATCTCTAGGTTAAAACGGGGAACCCCATACCCCCAAAATCAAGTGAAGTGAATCATATCCTAGATCAGCACATCTCTCTGTCGATGGAAAGGTTTTCTCCAAGTGTGTCTCTCATGCATGCAATGCAATACTAAAAGCACCAGAGTTTCAGTAATGTGCAGCAGTGTGCGTGTTATGTCTAGAGCGTGGGCCGATCAACCTGAATCAACAGCATACAGTGTTATTTAACCTTGAACACTCTGTGCAGACTTGAGGTCACGGTGTAAGTCAAGAGATGTGAAAAACAGACCGTTCTCATGTGAAGGAAAGCAAGCAGTTTGTCTTCGAAAGTACAGAGCCATGTAGTGTCATGTGCAAAAGCGGCAAAATGGTGTTTGAGCAAGTAACTCACTTATGCTAACATAGCAATGTGTGCAAGCAGAACCGTATCTTCACTACACTTCGCTCCACCCAACTTGTCCTGGCCACCATCCCACAAATTCACAGGACCAGAACCAGAGGAATATTCTTCTCCTACCTCGCCGCCAAGACCTTCACCTCAAGCAATTCCCATTGCTGACCGAATTTAGGAAGGATCTCAAGACCTGGTTCTTCACCTGAACCTCCTTGCCCAGGTGGACCAGCCCCCCTCCCAGGACCATAAGACCCTCACGGGAGAGTAGCCGCACTTTACAAACTCCTGATTGATTAGGTCAACGACATAGGGCAAAAACGTCAGCCATTGCAAGTTGCTGGCAACAGAGAGACAGTCATAGTTTGTGGAAACGCCTCCAACCTACAACTCTAATGGTATTGAATATGGTGTACCACTGTTGAGAAAAGGGACTTCCTCTTCACCCCCTTCCTGGTGTTAGGAATCCTTCATTATATCCAGGGCATTTTGAGGGTTGAATAGTTACAAGAAATGGCGGACAGACTCTACCCTAGTGGTGGTGAAATTCTGTATCCTCAAAAGATGGAAATTGACAACAGTGCCTACTTTTGAGGACTGAATAGGCGCTGCTGGCAGCATGCGAGTAACTGATATACAAGCTTAATGATCAGTTGCAGGTGTTCATTGACAATTTGGTCTGGTTCCTCTTGTAATGACTCACATTCTATGTATGACAGACTGATGGTATGATGGATGTAAGGTGAGGTACTGGAACTGTACTCTACTACCACAGACTTCTAGTAGGAACATTTAGACATCTTCTATACCTATCTTTTGATCCAATTTATTCCCCTAGATCACATATATTATTGTAGGCTTGCATGAAGGGGCCATCATACAGTTCAAAGCTACTTTTTCCTTCTTCCTTCTTGGAAATATCAGATACAGCAATGGAAATTGTATGTTTTGGCAAGATAATGTTCAAATTGGTTACGGTTGGCAATGAACGGCTGATGTGTGTTTTTTTTTGGTGCCACTGAGAAAATCCTAATAAAAATATTCAAATCAAAATGACACGGAACGGGCACCAAATGTAACTTCCTATGAGTACTTTGATTTTTTGGGGAATTGACAGAGAATTTCAGATATTTACTTTGAATATAAGTGTAGGCCTAAAGACGCACATGGTTTACTTTTATTTTAAGAATTGTTGCTTGGTGCTTAATGTTTGTCGCAAATTTTTGTAACAAAAAAACAACTGTTCTCATGTCGACGGTAGATTGAACAATGTTGAGGAGGAATGCAAGTGCATCTCTTCAGAGAAATTTGACAATGGATCATGGTAGAATGTCATCTTCATATGAAGTGACCGTCGGTGAATTCAAGGATAGGTAGAGAACTAGTAAATGATTAAGAGGGCTCAGTCAAATGAAAAGCCCAGAACCCCTTCACCAACAAAATTCGAGCGTATTGATAAATCACAAAATATAGCAGGTCATGAACCTTGTAAAGAGTTATCAGGATAAGGAACGGAGATAAAACAAAGTCTTCCTTACATGTCAGGTGTGCGTGAGAGAGTAATACCTCTATGAAAGGTTGCTAGAGGTTGCAGGTGCTATGATTGAACTTAGCATACCCTGGTTCTCATTACACATGGACCAGGATTCCCATTGGTTCTGACCTGGTATTACAACTTGAGTGGTAAAACCAGATAGAATTTGTGGGAGTATGCTAGAATTTGTGGGGAGACATTACCACACATTCAAGGTTTTGCATCTCTCAATGAGGGGAACAGGCAATATTACTAAATATCCCCCTTTTCCTAGGTGTACAGCTCAGGACAGTGATGTAAAGCTGAACCTGAAAAAAATAGTCAGTCGTTTTGGTACTTACCGGGTGCAGTGTTAACTCCAAAGATATTGGTCAGTTTGCATTGTAGGGTTTTAGATTTTGGTTCTAAAAAGAGTCTAAGAGGGTGTTGCATGAGAGTTGAGCCAGGTCAGATTTGCAGAATTTAATTTACAGACAGCAGGCAAAAATCAAAAGACATGTTCCGTTGGTGATAGTCCTTGATGACAAGACAAAAAAACTTAAAATGAGAAGTGTAACGGCCATGAAAGTAAACCTTCCTAGTGTAGTAAATGAATTATTGTTTGCTTAGATCAAGGAACAAGCCTGAAAAATAAAACATCTCTTGGTTTCAGTGAAAGATTGAATTGAGCTTGACCTTCCCTGGTAGACTTTGAGGTCAGAAAATTTCTCCTCCTGGGGAATTCTGGAATATAATTTAGGAAGATGGACTGCTTTATTGCCCCATTTTCAAAGAATGTGGCCAGAAAGCTATAGGTTTTCTAGGCTGCTCTGAATAAACACTGAAGAGGTAATCCAACAAATAAGTCAATCTGACAAGACTGTTGTTGCTCTAGCATGGTTACAATGGAGATGGCCCTACTTCTTATGAACCATTCACAATTAGTTTAGTAGCACTTACGAGTTGGTCAATGGAGCACCAGTCAGACAATGAGACACAGAGCTGTTAGAGTATATAAGGAAGGAAATCAAAAGGTTTTCAATATTTGTATTCTTTGGGATTCCTTCAAGATATTTTCAGGGTTATTTGTACTCAAATCTGATTGTAAATTGAGGTGAGGGGAGGCAATTCTTTTGATTCACACATTAAGAAAATTTAGACCATCTGAGGCATTGGAAGTGTTACGAGTACCGGGGGCAAGATAGTGGCCGGTCATTCGGCTGTGTAGGCTGGTGCCGTGGCTCCTCTGGATAATCCCTCCTGTATCGTGGTTTCCTCTGCTCATGCCCTGATTGAAACTCTGGAAACCTGGACATTCTTAAATTATAAAGTCTACGCTCTCACCGCCTCTGTAATTCATAGTGACATGCTCAGCCGATTGATCCAGCTGCAGAAAAGACTTACCGGCAAGACGCTGTGGCTCTGGTCCAGATCTGCCTTGAACGGCTTCAACCTTCAGTGGCTGCACCCCCCGCAGTGTGCTTTTGGTGTTATGGCCCCTAAAATAGCGGTAAAGAATGCGCCCACGATTGCGAAAGCTCGAGTCTCCACACGAGCCAGCAGCCCAGGCATAACACCTGCTGGTGTGAAGAAACCGCGCGCTGCCTGTGGCGGTGAGGAGGTAGCAGCTGGGGAGGCAGGCGCCTCACAGACTGTTACCGCAGCTTGTGTGAAGGGCAAGCAGACCCTCCCTGCCTTGTTTAAACTAATTGCTTAAAGTGCCTGCAGGCGGGGGAGGCAGTAAGCGGGTATTGTCAAGCTTGTCGAAATTGCTGAAAGATTCCCCTTTAAAATCAAAAGTAGGAGCTTCTTTCCATTCAATTCTAGCTTCTAGTAATGTGGAGGTAGGCAATGTCACGACCCCCGCGTCCGGAGGATCAGCTTCGGGTCATAGCAGCAGCACACCCAGGTTAGTTTATTGGGTCCGGATGGGGCTGTTTTTCATAATAGTGTGCTGCTGGCTGTGGGGGGGGGGGAAATCTTTGGAAGCTGTTAATGAGGGAGCAATCCAAGTCATCCTGGTACTCTTCCTCCAGCGAAGTGCATTCTGGGCTCCAAGGGTGAGGATTCACCTCACGGCCCCAGCACGGTCCGCAAGGCTAGGAAGCTGAAAGGTCAAGGGTCATCGGCTTTAAGCAAGGATCCGGGTTCTCTTGGCTCAATGACGTGGGACTATTCTTTCTCAGCACAGCCTGGTTCAGTCGATAATGCAGGTGTAGGTGACACAGTTGCACTTCCTCCGGAGCCGTCTGGCGAAATGATCAATTGATTGAATTAATTTTTGGCCATCTGACCCGGCTGAAGACGCCCCTTCCAGAGACTTCACTGAGTTACTTCACAGTCTGAACTTCATATCACATATTCATACTCCAACCCACGTTCAAGGCCATATCTTGGACTAAGTTTAGTCTCTCAATATCCCTATCCCTGTTCCCATTGTCACTCCTTGTTTGTGGTCTGATCATTATTTGATTTCCTTTCTCCTGGATTTAAGTTTAACCAAAAAAAACCCTACCCAAGAATACCTGGGCCCGTAACTGGGGCAAAGCTGACATTTCCTCTCTCTGTTCCTCTTTATCAGCCTCTAGCCCAGCCATGGAGGAACTCTCCATACCGCTTCAAGTAGAGACCATAAATAAATGGCTGTCCCATGCCTGTGATCAGGTGGCCCATCTAAGGCGCATTAGGGTAAGACGCGCCCATGATGTTAACAAATGGTTCAGCCCGGAGCTCAAGGAGAAAAAATGTGCTGTTCACAGAGCAGAGCGAGCTTGGAGACGCACCTATTGCACTGCTTCTAAATCACTATACTCCTCTATCCAGGCTGAGTACAAGAAAGCCATCCTTGACGCTAAAACCAGCTATTTCTCCAATAAGATCCTCTGGGCAGAGAACCAACCTAGAGAAATCTTCGCTACAGTCTTTGAATTGGCCTCTTCGGACAGGACCTTTTCCAAGCCTGTACCTTCCCAACCCCTGTGTGACTCATTGAACAATTTTTTTATTAATAAAATTGCAGACATTAAGGCCAACATTCCCCTTCCTTCCCCAGCCTTTTTAGACCCTGACCCACCACTTAATACCCATCATCTTGATCATATAACTCTCCTGTCTAAAGAAACATTTCTTTCTTTGCTTCCCTGTGTCAAGTCTGGATCCCCTTCCGATATCTGCCCGGCCTATATCTTGCGCGATATCTTCCTGACTTGCCCTTCCCCTCCTCTTATTTTTCTCAACGAGACCCTTAAGTCAGGAATTGTCCCTCCTTGCCATAAAACAGCTACCATCATCCCAATCTTAAAAAAAACAGGCGCAGACTCTACAGCATTAGAAAACTATTGGCCTATTTCCCTCCTTCCTTACCTGGCCAAAATCCTTGAACGCCACGCCACTAAAGTTCTCAGTTCTTTCATCGAGGACAGTGGCTGCCTCGCTCCGTGCCAAGCAGGGTTTCGCCCTCTCCATTCCACCAAAAAAGTGGTGGTTTCCGTCATGGACACACTTAGAGAGGGGCTAGATGCTAACCTCCCACAGGCATTGGTTCTTCTTGACCTGTCGGCCGCCTTCGACACGGTGGACTATAGCATTCTTCTTTCCCGTGTCGAGGCGGCAGGCATTGGAGGTTCTGCCCTGGCCTGGCTTAGTTCATTCCTGAGCGCCCGCTCACAGGCAGTCCATTTGGCGGATTTTTCCTCCCCTGCTCGTAAAGTGCAATGTGGCGTCCCCCAGGGATCTTCTCTCTCCCCTCTTCTTTTTAATTTGTATATCTTTCCCCTTATTTTTGCTCTGCAGAGGATGGAGCTCACGGTGTTTAATTACGCCGTTGACCTCCAGCTCATTTTTAACCTCTCTGATTCTCCTGACTCTATTCACAACTTCCAGTCGGTGATGGTCTTTATCAGGGATTGGATGAATTTTAACCATCTTAAACTTAACCCTGATAAAACCGAGCTTCTTCTCACTGGTGGCAAACTCAACCCTTGGTCCCCTATTTTTTGGCCCCCCTCTTTTGGTCTTCCCCCTTCACCTTCTTCCTCCGTTAAGACATTGGGGATTACGCTAAATCAACACTTAACTTTACACTCCCAGATTAGCACGGTGGCCTCTTCTTGTTTCTTTATTTTGCGCATCATTCGAAAGATCTCACGTTTTTTTTCTCTTTCAGCTCTTAAACTGATTCTCATGGCTATGGTCCTTTCCCGTTTAGATTAGATGTAGATTAGATGTGGAGAAGTGTGGCTCACTGGTTAGAAGCGGCAGACCCTGAAGCAGAGGTCGGCCCGGGACCAGGGTTCAATGCCCGTCGCGGCAGGGTCTTGGGTCAATGTCCGCGGACTCGATAATTCTCGCCTAGGTGCCTAAGCTAACCATGGGTCCCACTCTGCAACTCTGGGCAATAGCTTGCTTAATCTCCACGACGGCCCTATCAGCGCCGGGGATGCCTGACTTCACCTTGGGGGTGCCCAGGAGGGACCATCTCACAGGGAAAGCCAGGACGGGTTCCCCAGCGGTATACAGCGCCAGGACACTCCGAGATGGAGTAACAGTGCGCTTTACAAGTATACATTTACATTTTTTACAAGTATACATTTACTTTACAAGTATACATTTACATTACGGTAACGTACTGTACAATGATGTCCCTGCCTATGCCATCCGGCGGCTCCAACTTGTGCAGAACCAAGCTGCCCGATTTGTTTACGGTTTACCAAAATCACACCACATTACTCCTCTCCTCAGATCCCTCCATTGGCTCCCTATTAGAGAAAGGACCCTTTTGAAGATGGGATGTATTACGTTTCAGGCCCTTGCGGGAACAGCTCCGATTTGTATCAAGTCCAAAATTGAACCCTACATTCCCAGTAGACAACTACGCTCCTCCTCTCTGTACCTCTTGGTGGTGCCCAGGTTCAGGAAGAGCAGAATGGGAGGTTCTAAGTTCTCTGTTCTTGCTCCACTGTTCTGGAACTCTTTACCTCTCTCAATGAGAACGATACCATCTTACCTGGAGTTTCCCAGCACTTTGAAAACTCTTTTGTTCTCACAGGCTTTTACTATCTAAACCGCTTTGCCACCTGACTTAGGATTCCTCCCCCACAGCGCCATGAAACCGCTAGGTAAACGAGCACGTAACAAATACCCTTAAATTCAAATTCAAATTCAAATTGATTATCTACCAAACCATTATGGCTCACCGTGAGGTGACGCAACAGGAAAGTGGCCGTATGCAGGGTGCATGCCGTAGGATGCAAAATTCAATTCAAAGAGTTGCAAAAACGTGCTCGGACTTTGCTGCAAGGATCGTAAAAGCCGAGGAGCGCATCTCCACCCTGGAAAGATGCAATGGCCACTCAGACGGGACTTGCCGACAAAATTAAAGAACAAAGGAAGAGTATGCTATGGAAACTGACTGACCTGGAAAACAGGCCCAGGAGACACAATGTGAGGATTTTGGGGATTGCCGTAGGCAAGGAAGGTGCAGATGTCTGGCAATTTGTTGTTGAACTATTCTCCGAAGCATTTCCGGAGGTTACACAGTGGGACTGGCAAGTAGATGTCCAACAAGAGCATTGTTTCCCCTTTAAAAAGACACAGAACTCTGGCCTGGCTGGTGATAAGCCTTGGGCAATTCTAATCTGTTTGAATAATTTTTTGGCCAGGGAGAAGTTTTACGATTTAGCTCGGCCAGACAGGAGGAGGGTTGGGAAACATTGTGAATTCTTTGTTAGACCAGACTTTTGTCCAGCAACTGTTGAGCGGAGGTGGCAGCTCCGCCAGCTAATAGCCCCATTTCATGCTAAGAGAGCCCAATCTTTCTTGCTTTTCCCTTCTAAATTGAAAGTAATTTTTCAGGGGCAGACTACGTTTTTTGTATCCGAGGTTCAGACGAAGGAGTTTCTGAACTCTATTTAGTTAATAGTGTTTTTTTCGGGTTATCAGGGTTGGGGCATTTGATGATGTATTCTAATGGGGGATGTGCTGATCTCTCTTTCTATTATTTTTTCTTGGGGATTTTCTTGTTTAGGTCAGATCAGCTCTGATCCCCAGGTGTTGGTCAAAGGGAGGTAAGATCCAGGGAAGAGTGGGGGGAACTAACCTTTTCCATCACAAGGACGGCAGTCCTGATGCCTCACAAGGGGGGTGAAGGGGTCGGGGGGTGGTGGGGAGGGGTCTGGGGTGGATTCAGGTTGAGAGGTTGGGGAGTGTGGGGGTGAGTTTGTTTCTGGATGTAAGTCTTTGTCGTGGTACTGGTGATGGTATCAGTAACAATAGTTTCTGTTTTTCTTCAGAGTTTATGATTACAAAACATGTTCTGTTTGGGTGGAGAGTAGGACTTAAGTTTTTAGCAAATAGATTACGGCTGAGTTCATGGAACATCTGTGGTCTGAATGATGGGAAAAAGCGGGCGCTGTTGTCTAAGATTGTCCAAACAATGCAGGTTGATATTTTGTGTCTACAAGAGGCACACATACCATGGGGGAAGCGTGAATCTCTGAAATTGCCCGGCTATGATATTATAGCCTGCTCTCGTCAGACATCCATGATTAGAGGAGTGGCCATTCTGCTAAAGAAAGGAGTTGGGCTTTTTAAGAATGTTAGAGAGGATAAGGCGAGCAGGTGGGCAATAGCTGATATTGTTATAAATAGTTGGTCCCTGTCTGTCTGTACGATTTACGGGCCTAATTTAGATGACCCAGAAGTTATTAAATATCTGAATGATAGAACTTGCAGCATGGCCACACCCAATGTTCTTTTGTGGGGATTTTAATATCAATCTGACAAGCAAATGTAATTTGATGAGTGACTAAAAATATTTTGGTAGGAAACCCTGGGGTTTTAAGGCTCTTCAGACCGTAGTTTCAGAGCACGGGCTGATTGATCTCTGGCATCTATATAATAAAGATGATGACGGCTATACATATTACTCTGCTCCTCACAACAAAATGGTCCGCTCGGATTATTTTTTTGTTTCTGATCAGCAGGCAGTGGCAGCCACTATCGAAGCTCTGCCAAGGACATTATTGGATCACAATGCATTGATAATTGAGTGTCCCTGGGTGCGCTCTATTAAAGTCCCTAGGCCATGGTCATTCGAAAAAAAGCTTCTTTTGGATCAATCCTATCGGGATCATATGGAATGTTGGTCTACTGAATTTCTGAATATCAATAGGGGGACCGCAACTGACTGCATAGTCTGGGACACGTTTAAGGCAGCACTTCGTGGTGAGACCAAAAGCTTTGCAGCTCATCGCTGGAAGAGCATTCAGTTGCAGAATAAAACTCGATTTGAGGAGCTGCGGGTCGCCGAGCTGGAATTAACATCTAATATTCAGCTTGGTCTTGAGACCGACTTGAGTCAGCAGGTGGTTGCTTTATTAAAATCTAAACTGCTTAGTTTCATGGTCAGGATTTAGCGGCAAAATACGTGCAATATCGGAGTTGGGAGCACACCGCTGATATCGCACGTTGATGTATGAATTCGGAGAAAATTCGGGTAAAGTCCTTGCTAAAAGGCTACAACAGAAAAACATTGCAAATCGAATTGTCCGAGTTCAGGATCAGCAGGGTGTTATCCAGGATACACCAGAGGGGGTCATGGATGTTTTTAAGAATTTCTATACTATGTTGTATGAGGAGGATGTTTGTAGATCTCAAATCGAGACTCAGGGGATGGCTTCCTCCAGAGTATCGATACCTCGGTGATCACACAGGAGCATAATGAGGCACTCTCTGCGCCAATTATCTGGGAAGAGGTTGAGTCCGCAATCAAATCTTTGGCCAATGGTAAGGCGCCTGGCCCGGATACTATTCCTTTAGAATTCTATAAGATGTTCTCTGCATCATTTAGCCAGGATATGTTGTCAGTATTTAGGGCTGCACTGGGTGGTACTATGCCGGACTCTTGGCATCAAACTACGGTGGTATTGTTTAAAAAAAAGGCAAGCCAGAACTAAATCCTTCATCCTATCGACCAATCTCACTCATAAATACTGACATTTCTGCGGACGCCCATGGCAACGCACACTACTTTGTGAGAGAGAGTGGGAGAGAGTGGAGAGAGAGAGTGGAGTGAGAGAGAGAGTGGAGAGATAGATTGGAGAGAGAGTGGAGAGAGAGTGGAGAGAGACAGTGGGGAGAGAGAGAGAGAGAGAGAGAGAGAGTAGAGAAAGAGAGTAGAGAGAGAGGGTGGAGAGAGAGGGTGGAGAGAGAGAGTAATGAGAGAAACAGTGGATAGAGAGTGGAGAGAGAGTGGAGAGAGAGAGTGGAGGGAGACAGTGGAGAGAGAGTGGAGAGAGAGAGTGGGGAGAGAGAGAGAGTAGAGAGAGAGTGGAGAGAGAGAGAGTAGAGAGAGAGTGGAGAGAGAGACAGTGGAGATAGAGTGAAGAGAGAGTAGAGAGAGAGTGGAGGGAGAGAGTGTGGAGAGAGAGTAGAGAGAGACAGTGGAGAGAGAGAGTGGAGAGGGCGTGGAGAGAGAGTGGCAAGAGAGTGGAGAAAGAGTGAGAGAGAGTCGAGAGAGAGTCGAGAGAGTAGAGAGAATGGAGAGACAGTGGAGAGAGATAGTGGGGAGAGACAGTGGGGAGAGAGAGTGGAGAAAGAGTAGAGAGAGAGAGAGAGTGGAGAGAGAGTGGAGATAGACAGTGGAGAGAGAGAGAGAGTGGAGAGAGCGTGGAGAGACAGTGGAGAGAGCGAGCGAGAGAGAGAGAGAGAGAGAGAGAGAGAGAGTGGAGAGAGACAGTGGGGAGAGAGTGGAGAGAGAGTGGAGAGAGAGAGTGGAGAGAGAGAGTGGCAAGAGTGGAGTGAGAGGAGAGAGAGAGTGGAGAGATTGGAGAGAGAGAGAGGGTGCAAGGTAGAGGGGAGAAGGGTGCAATGGGGAGGGGGAGAAGGGTGCAAGGCAGAGGGGAGAAGTTGCAAGGCCAAGAGGAGAAGAGTGCAAGGGGGAGGGGAGAAGGGTGCAATGGGGAGGGGGAGAAGGGTGCAACGCAGAGGGGAGAAGTTGCAAGGCAGAGAGGAGAAGAGTGCAAGGGGGAGGGGAGAAGGGTGCACTGGGGAGGGGGAGAAGGGTGCAAGGCAGAGAGGAGAAGGGTGCAAGGCAGAGGGGAGAACAGTGCAAGGCAGAGGGGAGAAGGGTGCAACAGGGAAGGGGAGAAGGGTGCAACAGGGAAGGGGAGAAGGGTGCAAGGGGGAGGGGGAGAAGGGTGCAAGGCAGAGAGGAGAAGGGTGCCAGGCAGAGGGGAGAAGGGTGCAAGGGGGAGGGGAGAAGGGTGCCAGGCAGAGGGGGGAAGGGTGCAAGGCAGAGTGGAGAAGGGTGCAAGGAGGAGGGGAGAAGGGAGCAAGGCGGAGGGGGAGAAGGGTGCAAGGCAGCGGGGAGAAGGGTGCAAGGCAGCGGGGAGAAGGGTGCAAGGCAGAGAGGAGAAGGGCGCAAGGCAGAGAGGAGAAGGGTGCAAGGTAGAGAAGGGTGCAAGGTGGAGGGCAGAAGGGTGCAATGCAGAGGGGAGTAGGGTGCAAAGTAGAGAAGGGTGCAAGGCGGAGGGGGAGAAGGGTGCAAGGCAGAGGAGAGATGGGTGCAAGGCAGAGAGGAGAAGGGTGCAAGGCAGAAGGGAGAAGGGTACAAGGCAGAGAGGAGAAGGGAGCAAGGCAAAGGGGAGAAGGGTGCAAGGCAGAGAGGAGAAGGGTGCAAGGCAGAGGGGAGAATGGTGCATGGTAGAAAAGGGTGCAAGGCGGAGGGGGAGAAGGGTGCAAGGGGGAGGGCGAGAAGGGTGCAAGGCAGAGGGGAGAAGGATGCAAGGGGGATATTGATGAAGTTAAAAATGTGCCCCGCCTGGAAACATTTCTGTGGACGCCCATGGCAACACACACTACTTTGTGAGAGAGAGTGGGGAGAGAGTGGAGTGAGAGTGGAGTGAGAGAGAGAGTAGAGAGAGAGAGAGAGTGGAGAGAGAGTGGAGAGTGTAGAGAGACAGTGGAGAGAGAGAGAGAGAGTAGAGAGAGAGAGTAGAGAGAGAGGGTGGAGGGAGACAGTGGTGAGAGAGTGGAGAGAGAGAGTGGAGAGAGAGAGAGTAGAGAGAGAGTGGAGAGAGAGACAGTGGAGAGAGAGTGGAGGGAGAGTAGAGAGAGAGTGGAGAGAGAGAGTGGAGAGGGAGTGGAGAGAGAGTGGCGAGAGAGTGGAGAGAGAGTGAGAGAGAGTGGAGAGAGAGTCGAAAGAGTAGAGAGAGTCGAGAGACAGTGCAGAGAGATAGTGGAGAGAGACAGTGGGGAGAGAGAGGAGAGAGAGTGGAGAGAGAAAGGAGAGAGGGTGGAGAGAGAGAGTGGAGAGAGAGAGTGGAGAGAGAGAGTGGAGAGAGAGAGGAGAGAGAGTGGAGAGAGAAAGGAGAGAGGGTGGAGAGAGAGTAGAGAGAGAGAGAGTGGAGAGAGAGGGAGTGAGAGAGTGGAGAGAGAGTAGAGAGAAAGAGAAAGTGGAGAGAGAGACAGTGGAGAGAGAGACAGTGAAGATAGAGTGGACAGAGTTGAGAGAGCGAATGGAGAGAGAGAGAGAGTGGAGAGAGAGTAGAGACTGACTGACTCAGAGACTGAATACTGACTGACCGAGAGACTGACTGGCTGAGAAACTGACTAAGAGAGAGAGACTGACACAGAGAGAGAGAGAGAGACCGACTGACTGACAGACTGACAGAGAGAGAGAGAGACTGACAGACTGACTGACTAACAGACTGACTGACTGAGAGAGACTGACTGACTGAGAGAGACTGAATGACAGAGAGAGAGAGACTGACTGACTGAGAGAGAGAGAGAGAGAGAGAGAGAGAGAGAGAGAGAGAGAGAGAGAGAGAGAGAGAGAGAGAGAGACTGTGATGGAATTGGGGTCAGAGTGTGTATGAAGCTAAGTAATGCCTCTTAAGATTGCTATTGTCTACTAATAAAAATGTATTATCAAACTTTGCTTTTTCTAGTTACATCTGCTTTTGAAATACTGCATTGTCGCATTGTCTAATGTTTTAAAATGGAAACGAGAAGGAGCAGTGGATATACTTTTGTCAAAACTGAATGATGAGTGGGCCCGATGTTGTATATCATGACAGGAGTCTGCATCAGGAAACCCACCTAAAATTGGATAAACTTCCCCGGCGTACTGATGGCAGGGACCCTGTAATGAATGAACCACTACCTATGATAGCCTGCTGGCAGACTAAGCCCAACCTTTGACTCCACCATCCAGTGTTACTTATAACGGCTGTATTGGTGACAGTGGCGTAACAATAGTATGGCGGGTTGCTGGCCTGAGAGCTCTAGACTGGCAGGGAGGATGGGAGAGGGGGCCCTCCATGTAGTTTGCAGGAGGGGGCCCTCAAGTTTCGTTGCACCACTGGGGAGAAGAAGGCGGGTGTTGGCTTCCAAGATATGGGCCCCTCTAGAACAGTGGTCCAAGCTCTGAAAGTCTTTCTTTATGGTTTCAGTAGTGTTGAATTGTAACTAGTTAATGTCCTCTTTGAAGAATCTCTCTGCTCCGCTATTTGTTTACTGTTCATTGCGATATGATATATTTCATAATTGTTGTCTTCTGATTTAATTTCTTAGTATCTTCTCCACTGTATTCTTTTTTTTTTGTAAATGGTATTTCTTACTGGTTTAGTTGTATATGTTTGTGAATACTGATGCCACGACTTGTTATTCCTTTCTTTTTGTTTTCTTGGAAAAACATTAAACAAAGTAAAAAAAAAAAAAAAAGTTGAGACCTACACAGATGGCCATTTGGTTCAATCTGAAGATGGTTGCACTAAAGAATATAGAAACAATCATAGCAAGACTAGGCAGAATGAGAAGATTTGCTTGCCAGGAAAGGGAACAGAACACGTGCTTGGATTGGTCTGAAATAGTGTGCAAATTACATTAGAGCTGCTAAACATTTCCCCAGTCATATCACGAAGAAGAAGGATGGGAACTCTATTGCTGAAATTTATAGTCCGGAATACCAGAATGCCACCTAGAGTGCAGTGATCTCAAAGATTTGTAACACTGTTTGCCCAACTTGCTAACACTATTTTCTGATTTATGAGTGGAAATTGGAGTCAGTTGAACAGGATTAACAAAAGTTGAAGCATTGTTAAGAGTTACTGAAAGTCACTCATGAGGGCCTAATTTATGCACTTTTGAACAGTGGTCTGGATATTACATACAAATGTGCACATCCACTCAGTTATATCTTTTGGTGTAGAGGAAAGTTTTTAGAACATTGTTTCCCAAACCCAAATTCTCAGATATCACTTAGTAAGTCAAGTATGGAAACTTAGTTGGTAGCAAAACATGCAATTTGTTTGTAAATGTGTACACTTAACAGTGCTATTTATGACAGCGTAAGTTATTCCTGTTTCAAAATTCAAATTCAGTACAACATATAATATGTATAACGTAAGAACAGATAGACATTGCATTGAGAGTTATAAGCCACGCCTACTTTAGTACATCGAACACAATGCATACATTTTTAATTATGTCTCATTTTAGAGGGTTTTGTGGGAACACAAAGATATTTTGGGTTCCCCAATAACTATCCATTAACGAAATGGAGGTATTGGATAGGTGACTCTTAAGGAACTTGGCAAGAAGTGTTTTACATCCAGTGGAGGTCTAACTTAGGTGTTCTACATGTGGTTGTCTCCTTGCTTTTTAGTGTTACAATACTGGTGAGGGAAAATGTGTGATGTCTCATGAGAGAAGGTAAATATCTGTGTCGGACACCTTTCGATGGAGCCATGGGGCAAGAATGGGCTACTAGGCCTCTGCCTGCATGTTATAGACTTCATTTCGAGGTCCCCAGGGGTCGCAGCTGCAGCCCCTGGCTTTCCCCTTGCGACCCCTGGCACTGCCTTTGGAACCTCTGGCCTCAGAGGTGGCAAAATCGGTATCAGGAACACCGGGGGACGCTCATCCATATGGACGTCAATTGGGGCTCGACTTTCTTTGTTTTCTGCCAACGTATTATTACACTAATAGTGTCACATTATTCACTATTAGTCTAATAAAGAATGGAATACAATTAGCGGGAATATGACCCTCCCTGGTGACTGAGGTAAGTAAAAATATATTTAAATGTATGTTAGGAGCGTACTTGCAGGTGGGAGTGTGTTTAAGTTATAGAGTGTGAATGTGTTTGTATGTGTAAGCATGTATGTGTGTGCGTGAAAACAAAGGTCAAATTGTGTATGATGTCACTTCTGCAACCCCCGGCATTTTGGTGAATGTACGTTCATGCTGCATGCTGGGGTCGTCTACTTCTGATGTCCCAGGAACCTGCCATACTATGGCCCTGCAGACAGGGCCAGGTGCAACCCCTCCAGCAGTTTACTCTCAGTGGTAGTGGTGGTGAGGAATCACAGGATTTCCAGGGGCAGTGTGGAGGAGCTTCAAGCTCAGAACTCAATATTCACCCAGGAGGGCAATAACAGATTGTAAAAGATGCAACTTGGTTAAAGAATAGTACTTAACTACAAATAGAAAACTCAATACAACGGAAGACGGGCAACAATGTAAATGCGTCCCAATTCCACTGTCTGGGAAAACAACCTCACCTTGAGTTGGTGCAGAGTGGCTTCCAAAATGGAACCCACAGACCTCTGTAACTCAGGTTCACTCATACGCACAATGTACCACACAGGAATTAAACACGTACATACACAAGCATAACATATACTTGGGATGTTAGCACTCAGATTTGGGTTAGCACACAGCAACTGAACTTCAAATGAATGTGTCAGCGGGCGTCTACTCCAGGTCTGGTCGCATCTACTGATTCAGAAATCATGATGTTCTGCCACCACCACTCTACATGCTAAACCCATGGCAGGGATGATAGTCCACAGTCAGCTAAACAAAGGAATGCTTGGTGCACCCCCCACATTCCCACCCCCCAAGTCTTAGGACCTCACGCATGTCAAGGGACAGGTCTAAGCCTTTGTGCACAGACAGGATTAGTGTGAGGCTAGGGGCACAATTAAAACAAATCAGGATACCAGATATTCACAGGCAGGTAGGGTACATTTCCACTTTAACATTCAATGTGTTTTAAAACAAGTTAAGAATCAGGCAAAGCAAGAACCATACCATCCCTTTCCTCTTCAAATATCAATATTAATTCACAGGCCTTTCAATACATTATTGCCGCTCAGCTTACTGCGATTACATGAATTAGTACACAGTGACCAACAAGTTTTTGTTTAAGGCTCAGTCACACATTCAAACTCACTCCATGTTCAGCACAACTGGTTATGCCTGTATCAACAAAGAAAGGGCATTCAACCATATATTATGACAGTTTTTTAGGCAACAAAGTATTTCTTTTTACAATACATTTATAGAAATTTTCTGATGGACCACTTGGCATGTCCATTTTCTTTATTGCTCAGTTTGTATGTTGAACCCTGTGCTATTGCTAATTGCTCACATTCACACATATTTTAACTCACAGGTTACTCTCAAAAGCTTCAGTATGATGATGATTTAGGGCCCTATCCAGAAATGCTAAATTAGTCATAAACATAAGTTCATGACTGAAATTTCCTGTTTTATTCCGGCAGGAATTCATAAAGGGAATGCTAACAGGCAAAAACATATTTACGCTTGTGGGAATATTTTGTACTCAAGGAGTGGGAAAATGGGTATTCCAAAATAAATGGTTAGTTTGGGAAGTTTGTGAATGCTCACAAACATGGATAGTTGTTGACATTTACACACTCATCTCATTCTTTATCTATCCTAGAACAGGAAAGATCTGCACTCCAGCCATGGACATGTGCACAACCCTCTCCCCAATCTTTTGTGGGTTTAGGTCCCCAAGAACCAAGGTGATTACAAAATTATGGTGCTAGCAGCAATTCTGAAGTAAGCTTGGGTCTAGGATTGCATAGGAGTTGCAAGAGATGATGGACAAGATCCTAAAGTGGACATGTGCATTTGAAGGTATACATACCAACAGAAAAAGCCTGACAAAGTAGAAGGGTGGAATATCTTTTTCCAAAAATTATGTGTCTTTCCCTAAACATCTGGGAAAAAAGGCCTTTTCAGCTAAGTAGGGACCTGTCGTGATGGACAGATGAATATCTTCACAGATGGAGGTAAGCATGTATAATTTGTGGCTGGGGGACACACAGCATCAGTAGTATATACAAGACAGCAGAAGATTCCGGGTGAGACACGCTGAGACCAAGATGTACATGACTGTCATGGAGGATTATTTAAGTGAGCTATTATGAATTTGGTGGTCTGAAGTTTGTCTACTTTGGTTGCATGTGGAGCTTAGAGTGGAGATAGGAGATTTCCATATCTAATCTATGAAGATTTTTCTTGATGTTCCGCTCCTATCCTGAATCCTTTTCTATCAGCCCTTCTGGACTTGTGGAATATAAAGTATTTCCTTAAGATGAGTTATGATTAAAGGAGGAATTTATAATATAAAATCTGAGTGTTTTAAATTGGAGACAGGATTTTCCTGGTACCAAGATGGTTTTAAATCTCAGCCCTGAAAACTGAGCCCCTGGTTTACAATATTAGCACTTCCTCAGGTGCCAAAGATCTGATGCAGATATAGCAGGGAAAATCAGAGCTCGGTTTTGGATTGAAGTGGGGGTCTCATCTTTGGAGGAGAAACCTGAAGCAACCCCTTTGGCCTTCCCTGGCCTGGATGCAGATCTGTACCCTACACAATGAGCATGACTGTGCATATGGTGTGCCCGGGCTCTGAGTTAGAGGATTGCTTGGACTGAGGAGCACAGGGCACACAATAAACACAGAAGTGGCAGTGAATGGCATATGACACTATGGGCATCACAGTTAAACTATAGCCATGTCAAACAATTTTGCTAACGAATTTAGATACTCACGTGCAGCATCCTGTTAAAAAATGCAACTTCTATTTCATGGTGTGCAGCCATGGTCCCATGTTGTAGTGTCCATTTGGGATACTCTTTTAAACCCAGCTCTGGTCTGCCTACCCTGTACGCAGACCCCCGTCAACATGATTTAGCCATCACTGCTGCATTTTGGAGAGGGCTCAACAGGTCCTCAAAATGCAGGCTCTGGGATTTGAGCTTTTAAGTACAGTAAACCCCCATGTCTGAAAGGTTGAGGAGTAAAAAGGACTTTCCATGCACACACAACAGTTACCAAGTCCAGTCTGAGAGATCCACCAAAGGACCCTTATGAAAGAACAGCAGTGTCTGCTGGGGAAAAGATATTGCTCCACTCCATTGATGCACTGAACAGTGCAGGCATTCAGACCTTAGATAATCATGTGCTTGCGATGAGATGGACTCTCACTTCAGTACAGTTGACACCACATTAAAGTTGGTTGAAATATCAACTCCTGGACAATGACTACGGCCACTCATCTCAGTATAACTGGTGCCATTTCCAATCCTTCCCGAGTCTCTCCCGCCTGAGATTAGAAAAAGGAAATTAAAAGCTTTGGGATAAGCTGAGCAGGGACACAAGGTCACCCTCTTAGAATACTTCAGGAAATAGTGGGATGGTATTGGTGATGTTACAAGCTGTGAACTGGACAGTACAGGTGATTAATGCATTGATTCAGTGGAAATCAGTAGTGATGAGGGAGTACAGGCTTCTGTCCTTTCCAGACCTGAGACCAGATATCCTGTTGAGAACAAAAGTGCTGATGGCAATTGAAAAGAAGTGGGTGGATCATGGACCAAAAGCATGTTTAGGATTCCAGTGAGGCTCAATTTACAACATCTGAGGAAGTAGTAATCATTTTCACATGTCAACTCAGCCAAAGTTATTTTGTAGGGAGTCCACTTGACAGCTGGGTTACTCTTTACACAGGTAGCCTCAGCGCTTTATCTGGAGTGAATTACAGGGCCCAGGGGTGAGGTTTATTGGCCTATATAGGGACATATAGAGGGTGCTCTTGCTAAAAGGGGGCAGCAGAGTTGGGGCAGTTTCAGAAGTTCAAAGGTATTACATAGTATCTTTGCAGATTATTTTGTTTGTTTCACATCCTCTCCCCTCACAGTCTGATATTTAGCAGCTGATTTTCAGAGAAGTAAAATTAACTGTGGGGAAATCTTTATTCAGTTATAGGTTTAGATTCCATTTTTAGGTCTCGGCTGAACGCGCGGAAGCGCGTGTCCGCCGACAACCTATTGTGGCCGTGTCTCCTTTCCAGGAGACACTCCTGGCCGCGCGCATCGCCTTGGAGGCGATTTCAAACGAGCACGCGCACGCGAACGCTCGCTGCATTCTCTCACACACACACACAGAAGCGCCCATGCATGCACGCACGCACATACAGCCTCCCCCACACACATACACACGCGCACGCACACAGACACACGAGTGCTGCCCCCCTCGCCCCCCCCGCACCCCACACACCGCACACCGCACACCGCACCCCCCAGCCCTTTCTAACTTACCGGGGCAATCTCGGGGGACTCCGCCGCTGCAGCTCTTGCCAGCTCCTTTCACGGGGCTCCCTCTTGGTCAAGGGAGCCCCGCAACAGTCGCCTAACCTCCTGCTGGCGGGCCCGGGGTTCTCCACTGCTCACAGGAGCCCCGGGCCGCGATACGCATGCCTCCTCTTCCGGTCCTGACGCGGCCCCGCCCCCGTCACAGGCGACATTGCCTGACTTCCGGTGGGTGCGTACATTTTTAAATCAATGTGAGCAAGTTTCTTTTTTTTTCTTTACTGCTTTCCGTGCAACCTTTTTT
The DNA here is from genome assembly GCF_964261635.1 of Lissotriton helveticus. NCBI lineage: Eukaryota > Metazoa > Chordata > Amphibia > Caudata > Salamandridae > Lissotriton > Lissotriton helveticus. The sequence goes on along the minus strand of NC_136071.1, from coordinate 1,101,936,701 downwards.
TCTTCACACAGCTATAATGAAATAACAAGCGATTTAACGCCCCAGTGAGGCATAATTAGACACCACCAGATGGCTTACAGAGTTACCTGAAATAACGGGCGAAAGCGCACTTGTGGCCACCCCGCTACAATACTCTTAAAATGGTTGACCTGGTCCACCCGGGAGATAAGCATTGTTTTTTGAGTGTGTTTATTTTCACTTGAAAATCAAAACTAGGTTCATCCCCCTTTCCCAGCTGCACAAGTGGAGACATCGATATTTCGAAAGAAAACTGTTTGGGTATAATAGCCGGTTTGATTTGCCATTCTTCTGAAGCAGGGTGAGAGCGAGTGTTTTTGGGGGTCATTTCATTGCAATCAATGGAGATGGAAATATCTGGCAGTGTGAAGAAGGCTTGTTTACAGGGCGGGCGAGCAAATGTCACAGCTCTGTTCTCGCCTCGGTCTCTGTTATCCACCCCAGTCTGGCAGCTTATGCATGCTTTCCATGGCTTGCGTCTTCTCACTGGCTGCGTCCTCTGCCTTATCTTCCACCATCTCCACGTTTGTTTTCTTTCTGTTTCCTTTATTCGTCTCTGGAGAGGACAATCTTTCATGACCAAAGCTTTGTGTTTACAAAACTTTAGGAAAGAGAGAGAGTGTGTGTGTGTGTGTGTGTGTGTGTGATGTGTGTGTGTGATATGTGTGTGTGTGATATGTATGTGTGTGTGTGTGTGTGTGTGTGTGATGTGTGTGTGTGTGATATGGGTGTGTGTGTGTGTGATATGGGTGTGTGTGTGTGATATGTGTGTGTGATATGTGTGTGTGATGTGTGTGTGTGTGTGATGTGTGTGATATGTGTGTGTGTGATGTGTTTTCTATGTGATTCGTTTTGAAGCTGTTAATTTGTGTGGGTGCAAATGCAATAGGTCTCGTATTTGCCAGAGATTAAGCTATTGGCATTGTAAATGACAATGCCATTTATTTATATGCTTTAAAGACAAAAACATAAATAAAAATGTCATGACCAATGCCAATAGCTCTAACTTTAACAATGCCGAGACCATTGCATTGTAAATGCTTGTTTTAAGTTGAGGGCAGCTTTTTCTGGATGAGTTAATACTTATTTTTGAAGTATTTACCCTATATTTTAATTCGTAAATGTAAATGTACATGTATTTATATAGCGCAAATCACCGACCCGGTATCTAAGCGCTTGCTTAGGGAACCCGTCCTGGTATTCCCCTGTGAGATACCCCGGAAGGGTATCCACAAGGTGAAAGCCAGGCATCCCGCCGCGAGGGGCCGCAGTGGAGATTAAGCAAGCTATTGCCCAGAGTCGCAGAGTGTGACCCCGTGAGTCGAGTAGGCACCGGAGCGAGAATTGTCGAGTCCGTGGAATTTTTTAGCCCAAGACCCGCCGAGGCGGGGAATCGAACCCTAGTCCACGGCCGATCTTAGCTTCCGGGTCTGCCGCCTCTAACCACTGAGCCACGCTTCTCCACATTCCCACATTCGTAACAAGAAATGATTGAAACATATAATTGGGATCGTCTCTTAGATGTCCTTGTGAGTTCTAGCAGGAATGGATGCACGCTTTGGGGATTTTAACAAAAATGATTTATTTTTATTGTATAGCTGATATTTGCAACTTTTGAAACTCCTAAAATACTTGTTTAAATGTTTTACTAACATTTTCTAAATAACTTGCAGAATTGCATGACAAGAAATTCCAACTTTTTAAAAACTATAAAAGTAGCTGAAGTTGTCAAATCAATTCATGTTTTTCCTAAATGTTTTTAAACAAATAAGATATTGGCAAATAGAAACATTGGCACTTTGATTTTGAGGGGAGAACCAAATTTTGAGTTGACGAAATCAATTTCAGCACACACTACTTAAAAGAAACTCTACTCAGCACTTGTTACAGCATTAATAATTGAACTAAAAATATACTCTGTGTTTTCCTATTCCCGATTCAAGAACATTCAACAATTGTTTACAAAATATAAATTCATCGACAGAATAATAAATATAATTCCCTAATGAACAAATGGCCCAAACACAATAGTGGTGCAAACATCAATGTGCAAACTGCACACCTCCCATTTCCCATTAGCATGGGGCATGATACAATTAGTTGTTGTTCAATCTGCACTCAATTCTGAGCTAGACAGGATGGAATACATAACTATTCACAAACTGTGCATGAGTTTAGCAATTCTGGGTATGCAAATCGACATTTGCGCATTCTGCCTCTACTATTTAGAGCAGATTCTACTTGCTGAAAAGCATGGGGCATTTTTCATCGAACTCGCAATCCCATTTTGGGTGCATATGAGAGTTTAATTGGAATTAACCCCAATGTTATAGTCACAACCTGCTTGTTCAGTTGTATTTAAAGTATCATGCATGAGCCAATCAAATGACGGAAAATAAGATGACATGATGCATTAATCAGACCTTTACCTGGCAATTTGCAGCGATCCTGAAGAAGGCTAGTGCAAGAAAGAAGTTCCAGTCATTTAAGAGCGGAGGAACATTTCTGCCGCAATAATATACTGAAAACAAATCTTCAAGTTCTGGAATGCAAGTGAAAAAGAAATAAACATAGTAAGTTAATGACAAACATATACAACCTTGAAAGTGGTTGCAAAATGAAAAGACGGGTCCATTCACAAAAGGATCGGATCTAGCTGTGTACATTTGAATGCTACAGACTTATTGCAACATGAATATCAAGCTACTAACTACATATAGGTTAGTGTAGATTACTATTCCTTATTCCACATTTACAGATGTGGAGTAAAGTATAGAAAATCTATACGTAACCATACATGCTTACCTTCATGATATTTTTGTTGTCAATATTCTTGTTACAATATTTTTGTAGCATGATATGTAGGGCTAGATTTTCTGATCGTATACTGCAGAAAATTACAACAGGTAAGTGTGTACCTTTATACACGAGTAAGTGGACTAGCTGTGCATCACTATATAGAATGTATAACTGCATTTTTTGCTAATGTAAGTAAAAAAAAGGACGTTTTGTGAAAGAGGTCCATGCTGGTGCAAGCCTCATTTTGCATTGATTGATTTTGAACAGATTATTTTCCCAGCAGCCTCAGAATGTGTATTAGATAGTAAGGTACCAAATAATAAGATAGCATTTGGCCCACTTGGCTCAAGGTACAGACGAGCATGCAAAATCCCATTTTGTTTTTTCTGTGTAATAGCAATTTGTGGTGCACACTCCCCATGAACATACTAGCTGTGAGTAAAGTTTTTCCAACTTTGTATTCTAAAGAAAGATCCAAAAGAGCATGTATACAGCCAAAATGACAAGCAAAAGGTCAAATTGAGGGAGCGCATGGGCCATAAAACACACACGCTCTTTTACTTCGATCATGACAGCGAAAAACAGGCGCAGCATGATACACACAGTTTGAATACTGAATAGACAGGTATAGCGACCATACTTTCTTAATGAAGCCCTTAACAATACGCATACATACATATTTGTCACGCATATGAGAACCATGCACATCTAACTCGAACTATGTCTTATTCTCAAGTTTTTACCAACATACACACATACTAATGCCGCCATAACAGCGAATGACGTGTCTTTTAACCTTAGTGCCTACATCACACATATTATTATAATGGGAGTCTCAATCCAAAAACGTATTTCCTCGCATACAATCACAGTTTTAGGAATACACCGACTGGTCTGTCAATACTATAGGCCAATAGCCTACATGAGCATCATCAACACGAGGTTTTATTGTTCAAAAAAAGAAAGTATACAATTGCAACTTTCTTTCTTTTATTTCCAGTCAGAGGTACAACTGACCTGACTCTAAAAAAAATTGAGTGGTAAGTTAACCACCCATAGTAGTCGCCACAACGCGCCACTACGAATCCACCGGTCCTGAAGAAAGCCTCTGGATGAAACACTAGGCTTGACCACCATCAGTGCGGTAGATTGTTAACTTTATCTACGCACGCACGCACCTCTATTTTTACTTTCTCACACCACCTGATTAATTAAATTATCTACCGACAAGGTGGCGTAGGTAATTTTAAACTGCCTTCACAAGGGCACCTTTCCTCCCTTCACCCTACTGTAACACCAGTTGGTCTTCCTCCGGGTGGAGGCCAGCAAATTCTCAGAATAAACCCGATGATGATGCTGTCACGTTAAACAAAGGCGAAGAACCGCCCCTATCTTATGTACGTGAATGAGGGTTTTTACAGAACGAAAAACATGACCCTGGTACGCAGGACAAGTGGTCCATTCTCCACCCTCTTTTGATTATATGAATCTTCATCTGGAAGCCGAATGGACCATTGCTTTTCCTTCCCTCCTTTTTAATTATACTACGTCCAAAATGGGCCAGCTGATCGGGTATACATGAAAAACATTCAGATTGGACCAAGAATTACATAAAGGTACATTAAATTGCATTGAGAGGACTGGTGTCTACAGGCTGCTTTGAGCGACACATCCCTTGTTTGAATGCATAATCTTGTGAATATAGGATTCATGGCATCATACCACTGAACATGTGGTATGTAATTGAATGACCTTTCTGAAACAAGAAACATGAACTTTCTAAAGCCCAGGTGTACCCTTCAAATTAAGTAGTTTGATATTTGAAGGATCTGTCATTCTTTATCTACAGAATAATATCCAAGCTCAATCTTGTGGTGGAATTGTACCTGCCTTGATACAAGAGGCTTGTTATCTTCACATTTTGAATCTAAGTCTAATTGCTTCCAGATACATTCATAGTAGTGAGAAAAGCCTTACAGTTGATTTGTAGGGAAAATCATCACGGTTTCATTTACAATCTTCTTGTATTAGATGGCAATTTATTAGAGTCAATAAATGCAATTGTTAATCATCTAAAACATAACTGCTATGAATAGCAAGTCATTTCACAGAAGGAAAAAAAGTTTCACAACTTCCACCTGGTGCTCACAGATGCACTTACTATAACCATCAGCGTTTGTTTGGGGATTAATAGCAGAAGGCACAGAAAAGTAAGCCAAATCTGCCAAAGGGGGCCCAATTGATGAACATTCCCAGTCAAGGACGGCCATGACACGTGCCTAAAATAGAAAGAAACAATAGGTTCACACTAGTAATGCACCACCGGATAAATGTTGTTTGTTCATCAACAGCCGTCTACGTAGATATATAGAACAGAATTACAACATAGAAAGAGAGACGTCATTCTGATGTGATAAGGAAACAAAATAAATTAATATAGGTTTTGTACATGTCAAATCCTCGTAGAGGCAATGTTTGTAAAGAAAAGAGGTACCCCCAACTAATATTCCTAGGTTTTTCTTAGTTTAAATTGTATATATTACACTAGTCGTAGTCTTTTGTAGTCTTTTGTATTAATTCTTGTTCTTGATTTCTTTCTATTTTGGAAGGAAGTTAGATATGTTTTAGAGGCTTCATTCCTCGAATTTGTAATTAAATGTTCACTTGGTGATGGTTTTTGGTTGATCTAGATTAATTGTCACAAACCCATTCGGGTTATTTGGTTAGGCTATTATAATGAATGTGTAACGACTAGTAGTTTTTAATGTAAGTTGGTTGTAATGATTGTTATTGACCTCATGTTGTAATAGAGGCTATTTTATGTATATAGGACCGTTGTACAGCACTGATATAGAATTTTGGTTATTTGCAGCCTGATTAGCCTCTGATTGAACTATATTCATGGCTTCCTGATGAAGGCTGATAGCCGAAACTCGCGTAGGATTTACCAGAATTCAAAGCCATGTCATCACTGAATGTTGTTTTTACATTGTAAATGTGCTATTTGAATTAATGAATTCAGAAAGTTACTCTTGAACTTTAAAAACGGTGAAAATAAGTAATACAATTGAAACACAGTATTAAAATGTGTATTAGGCAACAAAATTTGATAAGTGTAATTGCCAGACAATTTTTAGATTTTTTAGATTCTTTAATTATAATAAAAAGAAAATTTAAATAAAAAAATATATAGAATCAGTTGTTGTCCACTGTGTATTAAACAGGCTGCATTTACACTGTATTTGATTATGTTGTATCGTGCTGGTTGTTTAGGTCCAGAAGTATTATTCTCATCTTACTAAATGTATTTGTTTCACACTAAATCCTCGTAGAGGTAAACTTTAAAATGAATTGTAGCTTAGCAAGTTCAATTGCATAGTGATTGGTTGTGTGACAAGAAAAAAATAGAATGAAGCTTCAGGAATGGAGTTTAGTTTTCTGTACTATGGGCCACATCTACCAACCAAATTTGAGTTTGCAAATGGGGCGAACGCAAAAAAGTATTTTTACATGTTTTAAAACCCATTTTGTGATTTGATATGGTGTTACCGAATCACGAAAGGGTTTGCGATACGGTATTTGGAAGGGGCGTGTTTAGGGCTTCCCTTCCAAATAGCGAATCCTAATGATATGTATGAATGTTTTGTGACCGTGAATGCAGTCGCAAAACATTTGCATTTTACCACCTACTTCAAGTAGGTGGTAACCCATTCGCTAATGGGAAGGGATCCCCACGGACCCTGTCCCCTTTGGGAATGGTTGTAAAAACTTTTTAAGAGTAGGCAGTGGACCACTGCCTGCTCCTAAAAAATTAAAAGAACACTTTTTATTTTTTTATTTTTTAAATGCAACCTGTTTTCCTTTAAGAAAAATGAGCTGCATTTAAAAAAAAAGATTGCTGTATTTTAAAGCAAACATGGTGGTCTGCTGACCCAGCAGGCCAACATCACCAAATGTTTCATATACCGACTCCTAATGGGTCGCAAATTGTGATCTACCTCATTAATATTAATGAGGTATGTCGATTTGTGACCCCCTAGGAATCGGTATCTGAAACTCTTGGAGTCTAGGCATTGGGAATTGCGATTACCTAATTGCGATTTGCAGAAAATCACAATTAGGTCATTGCAATTTCCAATTTTGATGCATGTGGCCCTATAATATTAATTTGACATATGCTGTTTTATTTGCTTGGAGATGATAGAAACCAAGGACCTCATATATGAATATTCCAAGATACTGATTTGCAGTTTGTGGTTTCTTATTTGGAATGTATTATAATGGATTCGGAAAAAGTAGTCACAGTCTGAGCACCATCTTCTACCGAAAGCATTGATATTTTGAGAACCACGCTATGTATTGGTTGGTTCACAAAATACTGAATCGCAGTGTGTGGCAGTATGACCTACCTCATTAAGGTAATTTGCAACCCACCACAATTAGCTAGCGCAACGGACATGGTGACCTGCATGGGTCAGCAGACCACGTTGGTAACTGCTTTTAAATAAGCAGCTTTTTTCAAAAAGATTTTTTTTTAAGTTCCCCCCATTTTTCTACAAGGAAAACAGGATATGTTTAACAAAATGTAAGATTTTACTATCATTTTATTAGTAGCAGACAATGGCCCCAGGGATTACTGCCTGCTCCTAAAATGTTTTTATGCACATTCACAAAGGGGAAGGGGTGCACTGGGGACCCCTTCTCGTCCGCAATTAGTTACCACCTATTTTGACTTGGTAAAATATTACTGTTTTGCAACAAGATTTCAGTCGCAACACATCATAGCTTAAGGAATCACCATTTGGAAGAGACGCCCTTTCCACACCGCTTTCAAATACTGATTTGGTATTTACTTGCTAACTCAAATTAGCATGGAGTGTTACCGAATCGCAATTTGGGTTTTGTATATTTAAAAATTCCAATTTTAGGTCGCGAAGGCTCCAATTTGACCCTTGTGGCCATAAACTTCCTTTGCACATGAGGTCCCAATCTTTGTATTCACTGCAACCATTTTGCAGACAGCCATGTGTTGAGCTAAATTATGGTATATGAATGAATATCAATGGAGGTTCGGGACCCATGTAAAAAGCAATTGATCTCAATGCTCTCTTTCATCCATTTTATGAGACAAATTGTCTGCAAGGGGGAAATGGAAACAAACAGCTAAATTAAATATGGTAGCCAAGCAAAGTCGAAACAATGCATGAAGTTCTTGTTTTATTCCCCAACAACAGCCACAAACACCAAATCTACAAATGAAATCAACATTTGCTTTATCAGGGGACCACGGAATCGAGTTATATTATGTGTATTTGCAAAGCACACTATCAGTCGCGAGAATATCCTGGCACTGAGCAGGTGTGTGGGCCTACTCCTGCTTATGGTAGGTTCAGTGATTCTGAAGATAAAAAACTTTTTCTGGTGAAGCGGTCTCCAACTTAATTCCCAAAATATTAATTCAGTCCTGGAACGTGTTGTTTAGGTCGAAAAAGACGAGCTGCCATCTGTATTTTTTCTAGGCTCCCCTTCACCTCCCTGGCTATCATCATTCCGGGATTTCTTTCTACTGGATTTCTTAATTTCAGTCTTTGCCACTAGTCTGGTACCCTGGTCAATTCCCTCACTTTCCCTCAAAACTATGCTTTTATCTGTACCTCTGTCCTTGACTTCTGCCTGTTGCCTAGTATACTTACCCGCATTACCCTTGTACCAATTCCAATGCCTATTCTGAAGTACTTACACCCCTATTTTTACCCTAGTATTGCTACCTCTAGGTATACAGAGGTACCTTTATTCCAAGCTATCCATTTGTACACCTATATTGACATATACCCGATGAAGGCTATTGCTCACAATAACAAAACACCTCTGCCTTCTCTATACCCGTCGTACCACTGTCCTTACATATAACGTAGTATATTTTCATCTACATATGTTCTAATCCCTCTATACATACGTATGCTCCATGCCTGTAAGCTGCCTAAACCTAGTACCTCTACGTTACCATAGAACCTATACCACTGCTTATACCATAAGAGCTATACACCAGCCAATATCATTTTACATTTACGGCTACTTCTACTTTAGTATCTCTATCCCTACGTATACTCCCATACCTGTGCCACCAGTTACACCCTAGAACCTCTACATCTCCCTATACACAAACACCTCATGCTCACATTTGCCATCTATTACCTGGTAGTTTGCAAGGGGTGACCAGATTTGTGACCCTTTGAGTAAAAATCCCTCTGAGTGTGAGAATTATTGTGTGTTGAGTAAGACATGGGTCAGGCAATAGACAGCCATTGCAAGACACCACCACAACACCATGCATCTGGAACCATGTTACTGCCCATGATTAGGTTTATCCTATTTCTATTACTGTTTATTGGCATAGACAGACCAAGAATTGAATGTGGTGATACTCCACTATTTTCTCCACCTCACTATGATTTGATGTCACAAAAGGCCTAAATACTGTAGGCCTCATTTACAAATGTTTGATGCACTGCAGCACACCAAGCCTTCCTGCTGCACTGACGTGTATCAAACTAAATGGGCAGGAATGTAAAATACGGCACATTCCTGTCCTTCTCCCCAGCCTGGCACACAACAGCAGCAGTACGCAGACACAATTGCGTCATTTCGCAAGGGTGCCTACACTGAGCGGATGATTGTTTTTGTGCAAGGTGTCCCTTCCTGCACAAAACCAATCATTAAAGGCATTTTCCTCTTCCAATGCGTGCTGCAGAATACAGGATTCTTGATGAGGGTCTGTAATAGTGCTTACCCATCACAGACATTTATAGTGCTATATTGTCCAGCAGGTAGATTCACAGACCCTTTAAAGTCATTTTACTGTCAATGTGAGCACACGGTGAGCAGTTCCAGATGCAGTAGCATCACACACACAAACACACACACACACACACGCAAACACACACACACACACACATACATAAACCTTAGGCATACACAAAAGCCACATTCACAAAGTGACCTTTAAACCACTCATACACAGAAACTGACCCTCACTTACCCTTGTGCAAATACCCATCATAAGGGACCCCTTATGAATGTATCTGCTAAATCATCCACCATCAGCCTCCTGATGTGGGAGCTGTGAAATCTGAGTGGGAAGGAGCAAGACAACTTAAATGGGGAAGGGGAAGTGGGATGCCACTGGCGATTGGGCAGGCATATGTACCATCCAACGTATTGTCCGATCGAGGGAGGTGTTGTGGAGAGGGTGAGAGGAGGGGCGCAGGAGAGGATATAAGAGGGTAAAGGGCATGCAAGGCTTGAATAGACTATTGAGAGATTACTACCTCTTCCAGATTTGTGCTCCTAAATGACTTGTAATGCACGACTGGTGAACAACACAATGATGCAGATGTGTACATTTCTGTTTATGTACTTAAAATTTAAATAAAAAGATTTTTTAAAATACCCATCAATCCATAGACATTTTCCTTTCAAATACATTATCCATCTATCTAGCATCTGCCCACATAATTTCAGCATACATCACAACATATATTCACGAGCCATCTAGACTATCACTCACCCAACCGTCAATAAACTCACACCACCATCCAATACACCATCCATTTACTGATATATCAATACAGTCATTCACCTCTCAACCCATAACATATCAGGACATGACATGACATATGTATTTGTAAGTACACCTTCATCTCGAGGTATCTTGGTGCTGAAATAACAATGTTTATACTCAACCATCCATAGCTGACCATTTCACTTGTTCAACCATCCAGGTACTTACAAATCCACACACTTTGCTCAAGCGTACATGTTAGAAATGGGGTAGCCAGTTCTACGGGGGGTAGCATGGTGCAGAGCGGGCAGGCCAAACTCCCACAGACGACTCACCAGGCGCACCACAAAAAGAGACACAACACCCGTTTTGGTGAAAAAGAATAACTTTTGTATTGTCTCCAATATGCAAAAGCAAACACAGTAATCACTTTACTGCGCCAACTGGCGCCAGGGCAATATATACAAGGGGGATTATTTACAGGGTAAATGGAAACAGAAAGAAAAAGGTAAGTCCATTAGTTCCAATGCTGAAATAGAAAAACACAAGGCATTCTCAGTTAGCATGAACTCATTAGGCCGGTAACACTGTGCGCCTAAACATGGCCTAAACACCTTGGGCCTAACCTCATGCAGGTACGTACACCATAGGCCTAGAACATCAGGATGTGTACTCAAGGGGCCATTGGCTTCAACATTAGGCACAATAGTATAGGCAGGACTCGGGGCCTAAAGACCTTCCCTGGCATGAACACCTTCCACAGGGACATATACCGCTAGCATGACATTAGTAATCAGTGTCGGCATCAGGCACCACAAATCATGAGCATGGGGCGTATTCAAATGAGCATGGGACAGTACACGTCTGCACATGAAGTGCCACCTAGATCCAGGTAGGGCACTAACCCCGAACCCAAATCACCATGGGCCTACACACTCTAGCATTTCAATAGGCATACTTTACATTTCCGTAGGCCTACAGGTGAAGCAACCTGACACAAGTATTAGGCCGAATTGCATGGGGCATACCAATAGGCAACAGAGCACATTAGGGGCTAGAACAGGCATCTAATGGAAACCTCACTAAGCGCCCCAACGTCGTAGGTCCACCTTTGGAGTCCCTGTGTCCTGGGACCCTACAATCAGAAATTTAGGGGCCCGCTGAGTTCTGGCCAGTTGGGGGTCCCCTCCGGGTACCCGATGCTCAAAGAAAAATGCCTCACGGTGCAGCTGCCCACTCCGGTCCTCTTACAATACTCACTGGGGGCGGGCACAGGTCATGTGCTCTGTTGCCCCCCCTCCACCAGTTGAACCCCACTCACCGGGCTCCTCGAGATGACTCCTCTTCTCCAGCGGGCTGGCGACAGGCGCGGGGCTTCCCTGTCTCCACCTGGGAGTCCCGCTGGCAGTAACACCTTCTGGGCAGCCAGGACTTCACAGTGGAGGGGGCAGGCACCGACAATGTGCCTCCAGGTCGCCCTCCGCCCTCACCAGACAGCTGCGGCCACTGCTTCATGAGCGGCGGCAGGGTAGGCTCCTGCTTCCCTGGGGCTGTGTGCGTCTTCGGGGGCTCTGGGCGAGCATGGGGTAGGCTCCGCCTGGCTCCTTGGTCCAAACGGGGTTCCCTCATCACCACGGGAGCCCCGCACCACCGCTGCTTGCTTCCTGTTGCTTCCTCTCGGTCTGCGGCCACACCCCCAGCCCGGCGCGCCTCAGCCTGGCTTTCGGGTGCTCCCTCTACTCTTCTTCCGGGTCGCCGCAGGCAGAGCGGCGGCCCATAGCGAATCCCTGGGTCGCGGCAGTGATTCCGGCCCGCATTAAAGTTTGGCCATATGCGGGGTAGGCACCCGCTTAGTTTTAAGGCACGCCCAAGCAGCGCACAAGCAGGGTAGGCACCCGCGTAAGGGGGCATTAAAACGCGGCAATATGTGGGGTAGGCACCCGCCAGCTTCAATTGGCCAAAAGCGTGCCAAAATGCGGGTTAGGCTCCCGCAGGGCTTCACAATCAAGCAGTTCCTTTAGGCCAAGCAGCGCTTCTGCAGCACAGCTCCTCGGGGGCACAGTCCTCTCAACACACAGCTGTAGGATCCCTCAGTATAGCGCTTTTACAGCCCAACGTTGCAGAGGGCAGACACTCCTCTTCCCCGGGCACTTCTGATGCAGCGCCCACGAGGCGCCAGGTCCCATCAACAGCCTCAGGGGCCCCAGGGTAACGCTCCTCACCTCCTGAGGGGGGTCCAGTCCAGCCCCAATGTAGTGCTCTCCTCTTCAGGGGCTTTTAGATGTAGCGCTCGGGTGGCGCAAGGTCCCAGCAGCCTCAGGAACCTAGGCTGGCGCTCCTTCTTTCAGGCGCCAGGTGGCAGAGCAGCGGGCACTACTGGGCCAGGTCAGCAGTCAGTGGGGACTCATCAAGACAGGGCGGTAGGCTTTAACCATCCTCCACTGTAGCATGGCCCTCCTCCTGTACAGCAGCCGGTACTCCTGCAGTGGGGCTTCTACTAGCCCTGGGGACAGCAGAGGGGTGTTAGTTAGGTGCAGGGTCCAGCACACAGGCCCAAGTGGCGGTTTCCACTGGCAGCAGGTCCCCTCACTCTCATGTCCCTGCTCTGTCTCAGCACATGGTGGCACAGCCCCCTTATTTATATGCCCCTCACCCCACCTACCAGGCAGTGCCAGAAGCTTCTGGAATCCTCTGGGGAACTGGTTCAAACTGGCTCAGGGGGAAGAGTAGAGCACCCTGGGTGCCAGGCTTTCCCTCCAAATGCTGGGATGGCTGGGTACCAAACAACTAGACTGCTAACCCACTGCAGTCAGGTGGCGCAACACATAGCCATGGCATCCATTTTAAATGCGACATTTCACCAGGGTGCATTTTTACTATGGGGGTTAATAATTGCACACACCATTGCATTACATTACACATTGAACAGGGCATCTCATACCACACATGGCCTATACAACTTCCTTTACCATGGGGGAGACATCCTAAACTAGGGGGGTGAAAAGCAAAAAAGTTAGGGGGAAAATGGGCCAAGTCCAACAGTACACATCAAATAGTCACAGGTGTTTGCACTGCTGCTGCAGTCTGTGCTGTACCTGTTATTTGAGAGAGGAGGTTTCACAGATACGTCCTGAGCTCAACCTGTTCTTTGACAGTAGGAAGCCTGTTCTGTTGCTGCAATGTCAGGGAGAGAAGTTTTTGCTGTCCGTGTTCCACGAAGGAGAGAAACTTGCCCCTTTGCACAAGCTGCACCTGTTCCAGGAAGGAGGAAACCTTGCACTTCTTCACATGCTGAACCGGTTCCACCAAGGTGGGAAGCTTGCATTGAATTAGTAAGAAGCATTTTGTGCAATTGGCCTTCTCCAGAATCCGAATAATTGTATGCCCAGGTCTTAACATAGCAGTTAACTTTATATGCTGCTTTGTAGCTCCCATACCATGTGCTGTATGCTGCTCTCTTGGCTCTTTTAGCTTCAGTACCCTCTGAAGTGAATTAACAGGTTTCTGCTCCACCATGACAAGGATTGGATTCCTTAACAGGGGTAAAGTTGTCTTATGCTGATGAGATCCAGCCACTAAACATCAACAATACTGCCAAAGAATTTGCCACTGTAGGTAAATTGAATGTTAAATATGCAATAGACTCCCCAATAGTTTCTGCAGGTAACAACAAACAATTCACTTTGTGTAGTGTGTTGTCCTTTGAGGGTTAACTAAAATTAGTAATATAGCATGATTTCATTTGATTTTTAGTTTTTTATAGCACTCGGGTGCCCGGAGTGGTCTTAGCACTGCTTTTTGCAAAAGATGATACTAGATATAGGTGTACTGCACTTTTTTGTCAAAGAGCCAGGTTTTTAATGATTTTCTAAAGGAGATGACGTTGGAACTGTTAAAGTTTAAGGGAAGTATCTTCCAGAGTTTTGCTGTTCCTGCAATGAAGCCCCCCGTGTACTCTCTTTGTTCTGGGAACCACCAAAAGCTAGTGAGCAGAAGATTGTACATTTTTAGCTGGAGTATACCAGACAAACGGATTCCTAAAATAGTCTAGACCAACCTTGTGCAACTCTTCATGGGCTAGGCATAATAATTTAACTTTAATCCTTTTGGCGACTGGGAGCCAATGCAATTTGGCCAGGCCCTGGGACACAGATTGATGCTTGGGGATTCCCAGAAGCAATTGTGCAGCTACGTTTTGAAGTACCTGAAGTCTCTGCAGGAGTCCTTTTTGTATGTTTAAAAATAGTGCATTTTCATAGTCCAACTTGGACAGAGCCAAAGCAGAAACAACTGTCTTTTTGAAGGTGTAGTAGAATGAAGAGGCGGATCTTTCTAATCATATTTAAGATAAAAACACTACTGAAGTTAGGGCATTAACCTGGTCTTTAAAGGTTAGTCTGTCATCAAAGATGATCCCGAAATTCCTAATCTTTCTTACAGGTGATGGAAGGGATCCCATCTTGTTCGGCCACCAACTCGCTGACCAAAAGGAAGTGTTGTTCCCCATAAGAAGGACCTTTGTTTTCCCCGAGTTCAACTTCAGGCAGTTATTCTTCATCCATTCATTAATCTGGGTCATACAGGAGTTAAAAAGTTCTGCTGTCTCTTTCACATTGCTGGATACAGAGACAATTAAAAGAGTAGGGCTCAGCAATGAGCCCTGTGGCACACCGCAAGGTACCCTGAATTGTTCAGAGGAGAATGGTCCCATCTGCACATATTGTCCCCTATCTGTAAGGAATGCCTCAAGAAGTTCAGGGAACTAGTGTTATGTGGTTCCTATAAACCTATATAGGATCTGCACGTTTAGACAACATAGACTGTGGGATTGGTGTCCAGACTGATTCCAGACACCCCCACCGGGTATGTTTGCTTGTATACCAGCTAGCTCACAGTGCCACTAGAAACCCCTCTTACCAAGGAGAGAATAGTTCTTGGCAACTATTGAACAGGACAACTTTGTCCCATCCGGGATCGTGGAAACAGTACAGTACTTTTTGCTCAGTCACTCATGCTCACTTTGTCTCAGAGAGATACACAGAATAAACAGTGGAGACATTTTTCAATATGCATAAGAAACAATCGATGGACGGAATGCTGGACAATGCAAACATTCACCCCTAGTCACAAGGATCTGGGTTTAATCCATCATTCTTTTGCTCACCACACCACCTCAGTTTGGACCCAGCCATAAGCAAATCAGTCTTGACCCTGTTCCTTATGGGGACAGTTCAGCCCAAACTTGTAATTGTCACCCTAAGTGGGACGGGTTTGTCCAGACGTGGGTCCCGTGCTCTCCATGCCACTGGAGTCAAGCTATCATGGCTGATGAGGGGTGAAACCTCATAACCGGTCCTAGGATGCTTGTTTCCAGTCCAGGGAGGACCTGGCCTGGCAGTTCAGGCTAGACTGTCCCCACTGGGCATAGGGCCGACACTGATTTGCATATGGCTGGGTCCAAACTGGAATGGTATGGTGAGCAAAAAAAACGATGGGGTTAGGCCCAGATCTCTGGACTGGGGTGAATCTATGACATTATTCTGCATTCTGTCCATTAATTGTTGGTTTGACATTTTTAAATAAGCATTTATTGAACCAACATCTTTCTAGTGCAAAATAGGTGTGCTGAAACAACCATTAGATAGAAACAGATATAGAGGATTATAAGCACCAACAGAGTAAAAGGATGGTATATTTCTACCACAGTGCCAACACAATGAATACAGGCAGGTATAAAAATACATGACAGTAAAAAATGTACTCCTTCGATGCAACCCTAACTAGATGTACCCAAGTGTACCTAGCATGTATGTAGGTGTGTAGCCAAGAATCTCTCTAGGATAAAATCAACCCAATTTCCTGAAGTAAGAGATTGTGGGACCCCATCTTGGTCTTGAGATGAACACCCCACAAGGGATGTCAGACCACTGCGAGCTGGAGTGTCTGCGTGCAGGAACCGCAGTGTCTCACGTCAATGTTTCAGCATGGAAGTTCTTTTCTCCTCTGTCTACCTCAGCAAGATATGGTGTTTATATACCCAAAGTGGTACCCTCAGGGGTTCTACCTTCCTGTGTCATTTCGGATTTAGGATGATGGAAGAAAGGACCCTTATACATAGTTATTATGCCGTAGATAGTAGTCCTGCTGAGTTTCCAAGAATCCTCATACATAATGGACGAGGCTAGTTTTCAGGGAAAACCCCACGTCCTGCAAGCAGTACCATTACTACATAAAAGATCAGTCCTAAGAACCGTTATGTAGTGTAATGGTGGGGGAGAATATAGGTGAAAGGTTAGGTGACTACTTGAGCCTATATTGGGATACCTATATGAAACATAACACCCACTCCTCATCCGAGTGGACGACATATTAAAATTCTAACGTATTTGTAGGCGTATGCAAACAAGTAATACATCCATAAAACAGTATTTAAAAATTTAAAATTTCTTAAAAATGCTAAGATAATAGTTTAAGCGATAGAAGTCTTTACTAAACATTCGTTCATAGATATAGTTCAAACAACTATGAGTGATTGAAAGCCATGCAGCTCAGCAAAAGTTTCTATTGTTTAAAATTCCACATTAGGTTGTTTTTGAAAAAGGCCACATTTTTCCCAGCACATGATGAGCCAAATGTTTATGTGTCCTGGCTGGGAGACGCAACATCGCTGTTGATTGCCATTGCAGATGACGATCCCTGCAGCACCTCACAGATTAGGTCAATCGAGCACAGATGATCTTCTGCTGTACCCACTGCCAATGTTGAGGAGCTGGTACCCGTTCCAACAGGAACTGAAGCATCCTGTGATGGCTCTAAGAATGCAGACATCAACATGGGAATACGCTGAGGACACAGCACAACATGGGCCTTTATCGGGTCAAGTAAAGCATCAACGTCCATTGGCGCAACCGATGGAAGTGTTAGACAGAGATCCAACATGCATTCTTGTCCGCAGAACAGGCATCGGAGGACAGGCAAAACACAGTCAATCCAGACTGGTCTAAATGACAGGAGCCAAGACTCGCTCAGTTCGTGGAGGCGCGGTGTGCCCAGATGGATTACCATGCGATCACGGTATCAACGCTCCAAGAGCATTTTTCTATCTCCTTCATGCCTGGGACGTCCGTTGCGTAGCAGAAAAATGACAATCAGGATTCCTGCTATTAGGAACAGGATCAGCGGAAGCCCTCCAAAAATACTTCTGAATACGGAGTGTATGAAGTTGGGAATAACTCCGAAGACTGTCTGAAAGGTGCTTAACAGTCCAGAACCTATGATCTTAAATAGGTTTACTATACCCGTCATATCAGACATGTTAAAGATACATTGCACCATTTCTTTGAAATGAAAAGGGCAGTTTGTGCGTAATAGTGCCTGTATCTCAGCTGAGGACCTTGCGACCTGAAGATCATAAGTCTCTTGGGTGAAGGTTAAGGGCACGGTTTTCTGTAAAAGCATGGCTATCATTCGACTCAGAGTATCAAACCATATAAAGGAAACATTCAATGAAGGCCATAACAGTGCCTACCTGACTGCGTGCGTCAGTGGAAACAATAGTTGCATACAACATGTAACCCTGGAGTTCACAGGGACAGATATGCGATGCCTGGAAGCATCCCACAACAACCTTGATCATTCAGCATCAAGTAACTCCCATTCAAGAGCAACTTGAACACCGGATTAATCACGACATCCAGGGACCCTTTCAAGTGACAGGTTAAGTTTGCAACTGAACCATTACAGGCCCCTTGAAGCATGACATCCTGGCATATGAGAGATCCTCTTAAAGAGTTTTTGCAGTTTGTACCGCTTAAAAAAACGTTCATGTCCCCACTCCTGCATCGAAATCTGTATGGAAATTCCCAAGATTACCTGATGAATTCTCTACCCATCACTTCACATCTGCCTGCCTGTTGTTGTTCTAGGTAATACTGAAACTGGAAAGTGGTGACGGGTAATGTTATATGTCCATGGATTAACCATTCTGTGGATGGTGACTCTAAAACAGTGAAAGGTAACTTGTCCAGTTTTTCAATATGCAGCATTGTAGATTCTGCTCCCCATTTGTGCCATTGTTATCTATTTTTCAGTTAGATTGTATGCAGAGAACAAGGAAGTACTATTGATACACCAAGCTGCAGTTCCACTAGTCATTATTAGGTGTCCCTCATGAGTCAAATGCAAAAGCATTTAACTTGAGGGACACCTAGCAACGACTAGTTGAACTGCAGCTTGATGTAATAATTTCAATGCTTTTGCATTTGTCTCGTGAGGGACACCTAGTGACGACTAGTTGAACTGCAGCTCTTTGTAGAATTATTTTAATATTGGATAATATAATATTAACTGCCCACTGCTAATCTTGTCCCATAATGCTTTGCAGGGCCTTTGGTTAAGATTGTATTTTTGCCCATAACTGTGCTTGGGGTGGCCCTAAGAGGATGGGACCACCACTGAATCGTTCAGCATGATATGCTCTTTGTGTTCAAGGGGACTGCTTGGTCCTCCCCCTAGGTTAGGGGGACCCCAAAATCATCACCTCTCTCATTGCCTGATATTTATAATTTTCAAAGTTCCCTTTTGTGAATTGGTAATATGCTTTTAAGCATGTAAAAGTTGCTTTATCAAAGCATTGGTGGGTGCAGTTTCATAGTTTACTCCGCTACGCGGAGGAACAGAGTTTTTGCCTGAATTCTGTGTTTTTAATTGGATGCGTAGTTAACAAAGCTACCCAAACTCCGCTAGCAGAGTGGAGCTCATTGCCCAGGGTTAGTATCCGGTGTCTACACCGTGATATGTTCATTCAACTCCATTGTCACCAGAAATTCCATCAGGTTCTGGTGAGCTATTGTTACTTCTGCTGTGCTGTCTAGCATGGTCAGAGCCCATTCCTCGTTCAAAGTTGAGTCCTCAGATTTCTGGGCATGTTTAACTTTAAGGGCTGCTACTTTCTTCTTTTTAAATTGAGGCTTTGATTTTTGTCTTTCTTCTTTTTTGGAAGAATAGTCTGAAGCACTTTGCATGTCTCTGGACTTTGTACGCTCTTCTTGTCTGTGTTTTGACAGTCCTTCCCTCTCTGAGTTTTTTGATGAACACTGAAAGGAAGGAGAGGAACGGTTATCAGTATCCTGATACCTGTCAGATTATTTGATGTTATAACGATTCCCAAGGCTGTAGCTCCTTTCGGAGGGCTCCTGTTGAGGAGACCCACCCCTAGATTGTGATCTATTCGCTCTATTCTTTTGTTTTTTCTTGTTATCCCATTTCTTCTTGGAAGAATCAGGTGCTTGCTTGGTGTTATCCTTTTCAGGACCACCCATGAGTTGTGGTTTCGTTGCTCTAGCTCCCAAACTACCTCTACCTAATTCGGCATAGGTATCTTCAATAATTTTAGGTAATTCCCGCTCCTGTTGTACAGAAGTGAAATCCCTGAGGGATTGGTGTATTGTCACTGCTGCTGCCTCCCCGTTTACGTTTGCTAAGACAATAGCTGATAGCTTGGCAAAATTACCTAATAACTTCATCCCTAAGTTCAGAGTAGTTTCTGCTCCATACTCATTCTGTATTTGTCTTAATACATCTGATATTACTGCTAATGAAGGGATACCATGAGTTCTGGTTTATATGGTAGCGAAAACTGTACCCCATGAGGTACAGTCCTCTATCTGGGGAGCTATCCCCATTGGCAAGCAGATTGTTAGCATTCTGTGTTTTTCTTGAGCGCTAATGTTTGGAAACACGGTCTCTAGCTGTGTTATTTTTTTAGCTATCCATAATGGCATTTGCTCATGTTTGGTGGGCATTTTACCCATAACTGCACGTAGCGTTTGTGGTGTTATTTTAGTTGTAGATCCCTGAATTTGTCCTGCTTGTGTAGCACTTGCTTGCTGAAGTGAGAGTGTTCTCATCACAAACTGTGTCAGGTTTCTGTAACGTATTATTATTTCTTTATGAGGTGGACATAGGTCTGCTACTGACATTGTGTCAATGTCTGGATGTGGTGTGTAGGCTGCTAGGACTGGCCAAGTCGCTCCATCTCTTCTGAGTGGACAGAGTCTCACTTTTTCTTTTGTGTGTGGAAGGGCGCCTTTAAAGCAGTTTATGTGCTCCTAGTAGGTGAGCGGAATTTCAATGTCCTCAAATGGACAGTATTCATCTGGTGTTTCATCTTCAAAGTAAGAATGAAATGTATTTGATTGTGCATCTGCTTGTGGGAACTTAAGCCATGAATAGAATACCTGTTCCATATAATTTGTGTGCCTCAATCACGAATGTTACTGTCCCACCCCTAGCTGTGATCCCATAGTCTGCTAGTTTTAAAGTAAGAGCAGTTCTGACATTTTCTGAAATGTTTATTTCATCTTCTTGCTGTAACCGCATGTTGTACTGGTGCAGTGGTGTCTTTGTACGCCATTGTGACGAGGAGTCCGACTTTACCCCCATGATTGATCTCCGACGGGATTCACCGGACGCATTGCCGTCTGCAGAGCCTGCCAAGAAGGGGTTAACTAACCCGAACTCCTCTTCTGTGCAGGAACGCCCAGCCAACCAATGGGAGGAGATCGGGAGAGCGGAAAAGGCGGACTTCGCGGGAGAACAGGAGAACCCGGAAGACGCCAAGAGCGAGGAGGAGGACACACTCAACCCGGACAAGGAGAACCAAGAAAGCCCGCAGCAAGAGAAGACCGGACCGAACAAGGATCAACCCGAGAGCAGCGTTGTTTCCGAAGAAGACGAGGACGACATCGCCACTGGTGAAGTAGAGGCCTGGTCGGAGGATTGGTGGACGCCCCCAGAGGACGCCTGTATGTCGCCGTAACTCTGGAGAGTTATGGTATACAGGGCCGGACTGGGAACCGAAACCGACCCTGGCAAAGTGCTCGGCCGGCCCACCCCTCCCCCCCGGGGGGTTGGGGGGTGCGACCGCGCTCTTTGCTAGGGCCGGTTTTCGGCCGATTTTGTTACAGTGCCGTTTTTGCAGCTATGCTGCAAAATACGACCCTGTAACAAAACTGGCCCCCTGGGGCCCAAAACCGGCCCCCACCCTCGCGGCCGACCGGGGGATTGCCCGGTGCCTGCAACGGCCAGTCCGGGCCTGATGGTATACACGGTACGTGAATCGGGCGAGGGGGTGGGGGAGGGAGTCAACAGTAGCGGGAGCACGGGCACCGGGATTTAATTTGTCCTTATTTGCATTTGCTTTTGGGAGGGGAGTGGGCAAACTGTGACGTTTTGCAGCCCTGACTTTCTGTCCCTCAGTAATTTTTCTACTTGAGAAAAACGGGCGTAAGCATAAAGAGTGTTAGTCCTGACATTCTGTTCTTTGCATGCCATAGTCCCGACTTGTGTCTAGTCTTATGTTGGCATCCTAGACACTGTAATTCTGTGTGTGAGCTCGTGTTCTGAAGTAAGGAACGAGCTAAAAAGACAGCTGTATCATTTCGTTTTCACTTACTAAATAGCACTAACTCGTCCCAATTCCTGCACTACCCCTACCTTGAGTGCACCCAGTGTCCCTACCACCCTGGTGATGGTATTCTTTTGACCAAGCAAACCGTGGCCAATACACTTACAGCCTCTGTCTCTTCTTTTCACACGCTACCCGGGGAACGTCAACACCACCCACCTGGAGAAGAGGAAGAACCGGCAGAGGAAGCTCAGCAACAAGCTGAACCCAACACCCACAACGCTCACCTGTCTTTATTTTGCTGTTTGTACACCAAGATTTAAATAAATACGACAAAATAGATCCACGCATAAGACCTCCTAGCTTCTTTTTCCGCCCGTCCCTCTCACAGCCATTTAGAAAAATAAGAAGTTTCAAGGAAACTGAGATAAGGTTTTAAGAACAATAGCAACTATTTGTCCTTCAAGCTTGATAAATCTACAGCCAATACACAGGATATACCTACTCACCTATGACGGATTGTTCCCTTCCCACTCCAGACGTCTCTGGGGAAATGTGAGTAGGTGTTCTCTGACAATAGCACACCTGAACTACTCAGTTTTGACTGTTAAATAAGTACCAAACCAACGTTGGCGGCGCTATGTTATGTAGTTCCTAGAAACCTATATAGGATCTGCCCGATTAGACAACATAGACCGTGGGATTGGTGTCCAGACTGATTACAGACATCCCCACGAGAGATGTTTGCCTGTATACCAGCTAGCTCACAGTGTCACTAGAAACCCCTCTTACCAAGGAGAGAATAGTTCTTGGCAACTATCGAACATGATAACTCTGTCCCATCACGGATCATGGAAACAGTGCAGTACTTTTCGCTCAGTCACTCGTGCTCACTTTGTCTTAGAGAGATATACAATAAATGATGGGGCCGTTTTTCAATAAGCATTTATTGAACCAGCCTCATTCTAATGTAAAATAGATGTGCTAAAACAACCTTAAGACAGAAACAAATACAGAGGATTATAAGCACCAACAAAATAAAAGGATGATAGATTTCCACCATAGTGCTAAAACAATGAACACACGCAGGTAAAAAAAATACATGACAGTACAAAATGTGTACTCCTACGATACGACCCTAACTAGATGTACCTAAATGTACCTAGCATGTATGTAGGTGTGCAGCCAAGAATCCCTCTAGGATTAAGTCATCACCATAACCTGAAGTGACCGACTGTGGGACTCAGTCTTGTTCTCGAGATGGACACCCCGCAAGGGATGTTAGACCACTGCGAGCTGGAGTGTCTGTGTACAGGAACCTCAGCGTCTAGCGTCAGTATGTCAGCATGGAAGTCCTTTTCTCCTCTGCCTACCTCAGCAAGATATGGTGTTTATATACCCAAAGTGATACCCACAGGGTTTCTACCTTGCTGTGTCATGTCGGACTTACGATGACGGAAGGAAGGACCCTTAGACATAGTCATTATGCAGGAGATGGTAGTCCTGTTGAGTTTCCAAGAATCCTCATACATAATGGATGAGGCTAGTTTTCAAGGAAAACCCCACGTCCTGTAAGCAGTATCCTAACTAGGTAAAAGGTCAGCATCAAGAACCGTTATGTAGTGTAATAGTAGGGGAGAATATAGGTGAAAGGTTAGGTGACTACCTGAGCCTATATTGGGATACCTATATGAAACATAACACAAGTCCATTTATTCCTAACTCTGAGAGTCTGTTGACCAGGATATTGTGGTTGACAGTGTCGAAGGCTGCCGACAGATACAATAGGATCAGGGCGGCCTTCTCTCCAGAGTCTAGAATAGATCTTACTTCTTTGAATGACATAATCAGAGCAATATCAGTACTGTGATCTTTCCAGAATCCAAATTGTCTTGAATCTAAGATTCTATTAGGATTTATATAGGTCGCTAATTGTGCATTAAGTGCTTTTTCTAGAACCTTTGCGGGAAATGGCAGTCTAGAAATAGGTCTATGGCTGCTAGACT
The DNA here is from genome assembly GCF_964261635.1 of Lissotriton helveticus. Classification (NCBI taxonomy): domain Eukaryota; kingdom Metazoa; phylum Chordata; class Amphibia; order Caudata; family Salamandridae; genus Lissotriton; species Lissotriton helveticus. The sequence continues at coordinate 1,101,912,910 of NC_136071.1, read as the reverse complement.
CCTGTGGATCCAGATATGTTTTTTTAAATAGAGGAAGAATAGAGGCCATAATCCAATTATCTGGAAAATGACCTGTTTTGATGATTTCATTGATCAGTCTAAAACTAAGGGTTAGAGTTAATAATCTCCCCTAGCAAATACCTAACTGAAAATATGGCCTTTACTGTGAGGGGTGTTTGATAACTATTGGTTTTACTTGACAGAGTCAGAGGCAGATACTACTATTTGCTTTGATGCAAGATAGCCCACATACCAATGTCACTCAGTACAATCAAGTTAGATACCATGTAAAGAAGGAGCTAAGAGTATTCCTTAAAAATCAATAGTTATTGTAACCGGACATGTTGAAAATAGAATAGCAAACCAGCATTGGCAAAGTAAATAGGCTTCGGCTGCAAAAGGACAAGTTATCGGCATTGCTAGAGCCTGCTTGTATCAGCATTAGCTAGTACCATAATGGCCAAAACGGTGGCTCAACATTTTGGAATGGGTTTCATAATAAAGAAAAGCCATTCCAAGATGACAGTTTATGTGTACGCATGCGCCCTGGTGCATGCATCGTGACGCATTGGTCGAAATGAAGCCATTCCAAAATGGCAACTGATGTGCACACATATAGTCACAAATTTGTTTTGATTTATGACTGCGTCATGCTACACCTGCAGCTATTTTGGCATGTTTTAAGAACAAAGTAAAGAGTCGACATGGCACACATCCCTGTGTGCCATGCCTACAACCCACTGCCCTGGCATACATCAGCCACCCCTCTAGTTGGGTGCACTTTACTAGTGGTGAGGGTACAGGTGCATGAGCCCTGTACCCCTACAGTGTCTAAGCCAATTCTTAGACGTTGTAAGTGCAGTAATGTCATTAAGAGTATACGGTGCTGGGAGTTTGTCATTACGAACTCCACAGTACCATAATGGCTTTACTGAAAACTTGGAAGTTTACTATCAAACTTCTCAGCACTTTAAACCCACACTGATGCCAGTGTGGGATTTAATGAAAAACGACCTAACACTAGTGTCCAGGCTGAGTGGCTGCTCACCATCTGCCACCACCAGACATTTTTCTGGACCCCTGGGTTAAGAGCCTGCAGCTCTCGGGGGTCTGAAACAATGCACATCCTGGGACTAGGTGCCAAGCCTGCTCCCCCAGGATGGGCAGGGTGCACAAAGGGGAAGCTTTAAAGGCTTGCCGCCTTTATGAGCTTCCCCAGGTCTTTTGCTGCTTCCAGCAACTGGTCCCCACCGGTTCTGACCCCCACTTTGGGCAGGCGGCTCAGCGGGAAAACCAAGTGAGGAAGGAAGGTGTGCCCACCTTTGCCAACCCCACCCCTCATGTGGGGGAGGCGAGGTGAAGCACAGCTCTTAGTCCCCACCATCTTGCAGATGGGGTGGACCCAGCCAACCAGAGTCAGTCCAGAGGAAGGTGGCATAATAGGGTGTGTACCCACCCTAAGGAAGGCCTCCAATAGGTGTTGTGTGTGGAGACTAGAGCACAGAGCCTAAAGCAGGGTGAACAGGAAGTGTTGGAGCCTGAAAGAATGGCCTAACCTTCCAAGATGAAAGGTAAGAAGACTGGGAAACCAGCTTCTGTATGGCAAAAGGGTCAGGTCCCCTCTCATCAGAGAGAGGACTTGGACACCCCAGAGGGAACTGAGCCTATGGAACTTGACCCTTACCAGGTCGAGCTCTTAGGTCCAGGGGGACCATCTAGGGAAGAGATGTGCCTTGGACAGCAGGACTGTCCAACTCTTGAAATTCGAAGGCAGCAAGTTGCTGCACAGGAAAAGGGAGATGTCAGTGGTACTACTGTACACTGAGGCCAGAGACCCAATCCTGGAGCCACTAGCAGAGTGGTAGTGCCTCAGAAGTACAGGGAGTTGTTACTAACGTTAGCTCATGACATCCCCCTAGCAGGACATCTGGGCCAAACCAAAACCCGGGAAAGGCTAGTTAGCCACTTTTACTGGACCCAGATGTCTCAGAAGGTAAATGAGTTTGTCAGCTCCTGTGTCACTTGTCAAGCCAGTGGCAAAACAGGTGGACACCTAAAGGCCCCCTTTATCCCACTACCAGTGGTTGCGGTTCCCTTTGAAATGGTAGTTGTGGACATAGTGAGCCACTTGAACCTCTCACAGCATCAGGAAACAAGTTTATACTAGTGATTAAGCATGGGCGGATTTTGCGGATCCACGATTCACGAATTTGCGGATTCACGGATCGTGGATCCGCAAAATCCGCGGATTTTGCGGATCGGCGGATTTGGGGGCGGGGCTTCCTCGAGTGTGTGGGCGGGGCCAAACGGACGGGGCTTCCATGCGAGCGCACATGCCTCTTGTGTGTATAAAAGGTCAGAGACCGATCAGAGCAGCAGATTAAGAGACAGAAGCTCCTGGTCACAGGAAGAGCACGGGGATAGCGCTCGTGAAAGTCAAAGATGCAAATGCCTCTGGCCTGCATCACAGCGGATTTTCGATGGTATATTTGGGAAGAAGGCACACCTGCCCAGCCTCCACAACGCTCACGATTGTTTTTGGGCTGATGAATGAGTCACTGAATTTAAGCTTCAACTAGGGCACAAAACCGAAGGCTTGCCGCTCTATGCTGCACACTTTCCAACCTGCCCAATACACAATGCCGATAAGTGCTGTACCTTCGTGATGACTTTGTCGTCTTGCAGCACACTTCCTCCCACCAATGCACCCTTCTCCGGGCTCTACCGTAGGTTAGAAAGTCTTGTCGCTAATGACCGATGTCATCATCCAGAGTTACTCGATTTCAGCTGCTCGCAGGGGGGTCTGATACACTTCCGTACTGGAAAACTTCACACAGTTCCCCGGGGGACCCCGCCAAAGAACACCACGAGCCCGTGATGCCGTCAGCGCGGTCAAAAGTTCAAAGCCTAATTTACGATGGCGCTGGCAAGCTGCCAGCGCCATCCTGAAAAAGTTACTTAATTAGCTTCAACAGGAAGCTCCAACTGATAAAATAAAGCAGGCGCTCGAGCCCCTGCTTTATCTTATCTATTAGAGCTTCCTGTTGAAGCTAATTAAGTAACTATTTGAGGATGGCGCTGGCAGCTTGCCGGCGCCATCGTAAATTAGGCTTTGAACTTTTGACCGCGGAATCCGCCGCTCGCGGATTGCGGATTTTCGGTAAATTCGCGAGAGTTCGCGGACCGCGAATTTACCGAAAATCCGCAAAATCCGCGATCGGAGCGGATTTTGCGCTCATGCTTACTAGTGATAGTGGATCATGCCACGAGTTACCCTGAGGCAATTCCCCCTAAGGACTACTACAGCTCCTCCAGTAGCCAAGGCCCTCATTGGTGTCCTCACCAGGGTAGGGTTTACTAAGAAGGTGGTTTCAGACAGAGGGTCCAACTTCATGTCTGCTTACCTAAACACATGAGGAAAGAGTGGAATGCAGTACAAGTTTACTACACCCTATCACCTACAAACCAATGGTCTTGTTGAGAGGTTTAACAAGACATTGAAAGGCATGATTATTGGGCTCCATGAGAAACTCAAAAGGAGATGGGATGTCCTCTTACCATGCTTGATTTTCGCTTACAGAGAAGTCCCTCAGAAAGGAGTAGGGTTTTCCCCTTTTGAACGTCTGTTAGCCCATCCTGTGAGGGGACCACACTGTCTTGTAAAAGGGGGTTGGGAGAAGCCTCTCCAAGAACCCTAACAAGACATTGTGGACTCTGTGCTAGGCCTAAGGTCCAGAATGGCTGAGTACATGGAAAAAGCTTCCAAAAATCTTGAGGGCAGCCAGGAGCTCCAGAAGCACTGGTATGACAAAAACGCTGCATTGTTAGAATTTTAACCAGGGAAAAAGGTGTGGGTTTTGGAGCTAGTCGCACCAAGGGCTCTCCAAGACAAATGGAGTTGCCATTACCTCATCTTAGAGAAGAAAAGCGAGGTCACCTACTGGGTGTACCTGGGCACAAGCAGGACAAAAGGGTGATCTATGTAAACTGCCTTAACCTTTTTCATGACAGGGCTGACATCACCAGGCTGATGGTGACTGATGAGGATCAAGAGACAGAGAGTGAACGTCTCCCTGACTTCCTCTCAAGTCTTGCAACAGTATGCTAAACTATTTTCCTTGCCTCCTGGTCAGACAAATTGGTGTACCCATGATGTGGACACTGGTGACAGTGTAACTGTCAAGAACAAAATCCATCGACAGTGTGATCAAGTCAAGGAAAGCATCAGAGCTGAAATCAGCAAGAGGTTGCAGCTAGGGGTAATTGAGCCCTCGGAGTGCCCCTGGGCCAGCCCAGTGCTACTAGTCCCCAAACCTCATCCCCAGGATGGAAAGAGAGAAATTGGGTTCTCTGTGGACTATAGAGGGCTCAACTCTGTCACCAAGACAGATGCTCACCCTATCCCAAGAGCAGATGAGTTGATAGAAATTTGGCTGTACCCAATTCATCTAAGAACCTTTGACTTTATTGCAGGGTATTGGCAGATTGGCATGGCACCAGGAGCAAAAGAAAAGACAGCATTCTCCACACCTGATGGGCATTATCTGTTTAAGATTATGCCTTTTGGTTTAAAGAATGCCCGTTCCACCTTCCGAAGGTTGGTAAATCAAGTCCTTGTTAGATTGGAGTCCTTTAGTGCAGTATATCTAGATGATATTGCTGTCTTTAGCTCCACCTAGGGAAGGATTTAAAAGCCCTGCAAACTGCAGGCCTAACTATCAAGGCATCCAAATGCCAGATAGGGCAGGGAACAGTGGTGTACCCACCTTGTTGGTGGAGGCCAAGTGCAACCATTACAGCCCAAGATCCATCCAGCCTGGACTGGGCAGATCTAACCACCCAGACCCAAGTAAGGGCATTCCTTGGGTTGACAGGGTACCACAGGAGGTTTGTGAAGGGATATGGGTCCATTGTGACTCCCCTCACATAAAATACCTCCAAGAAGATGCCCAAAAAGGTAAACCGGACAGTCAGCTTTCAAAAGGCTTTAGACACCCTGAAAGAGGCAATGTGCTCTGCACCCATTCTCAAAGCTCCAGACTATACCAAGCAGTTCATAGTGCAGACTGATGCCTCTGAGCTAGGGATAGGAGCGGTCCTATCAAAGACCAATGATGAAAGTCAACCCCAACCTGTTGCTTTGATAAGCAGAATGCTTCTCCCCAGGGAGCCGCGTTGGAGTGCCATTCAGAGGGAGGCCTTTGCTGTGGTTTGGTCCCTGAAGAAGCTGAGACCATACTGGTTTGCTACTCACATCCTAGTTCAAACGGACCACAGACCTCTCACATGGCTAATGCAGATGAAAGGTGAAAATCCCAAACGTTTGAGGTGGTCCATCTCTCTACAGGGAATGGACTGTATAGTGGAACACAGTCCTGGGACTGCCCAAGCCAATGCAGATGGACTTTCCAGGTTCTTCCACTTAGACAAAGAAGACTCTCTAGGGAAAGGTTAGTCTCATCCTCTTTCGTTTGCGGGGGGTGGTTGTGTAGGAAAGTGCCCTCTTTATGCATGGTTGCCCCCACTTTTTTCTAAGCTGCTGATGTACTTTGACTGACTGTGCCCTTGGGCTCCTGTCAAACAGGTAGCCAGGGCCTATGTTCTTTCCCTAAAACTGCATTGAAAACAAAACCCAATTGGCATTCTTTGGCCAGAGGGCAGTCCCTTGTAAATGGCACTTTTTGCTGAACAGCTGATTTACCTTGACTGAGTGTGGGTACCAAGGACACTGTGGCCAGGGAAGGCCTCTATGGGTTGCAGCACTTATTGTGCCACCCTTAGAGGCCCTGTACCTTGACACACACACACACTGCCTTTGCAGGCTGCGTGTTTTGGTGCAGAACAAAGTAAAGAGTCAACATGGCACAATCCCTGTGTGCCATGCCTACAACCCACTGCCCTGGCATACATCAGTCACCCCTCTAGCTGGGTGCCCTATACCAGTGGTGAGGGTACAGGTGAAAGAGCCCTGTACTCCTACTGTGTCTAAGCCAATTCTTAGACATTGTTAGTGTAGTAATGCCATTAAGAGTATATGGTGCTGGGAGTTTGTCATTACGAACTCCACTGTACCCTATTGGCTTTACTAAAAACGGGGACGTTTGGTATCAAACTTCTCAGTACATTAAACCCACACTGATGCCAGTGTAAGATTTAATGAAACATGCAAACAGAGGGCATCTTAGAGATGCCCCCTGAAAAACGACCTAACACTAGTGTCCAGGCTCAGTGGCTGCTCACCAGTTGCCACCACTAGACATGGTTCTGGACCCCTGGGTCTAGAGCCTGCTGCTCTCGGGGGTCTGAAACAATGCACATTCCGGGACAAGGTGCCAAGCCTCCTCCCCCAGGATGGGCAGGGTCCATGAAAGGGAAGCTTCAAAGGCTTGCTGCCTTTGTGAGCTTCCCCAGGCCTTTTGCTGCTTCCAGCAACTGGTCCCCACTAGTTCTGACCACACTTTGGGTGGGAGAATCGGCAGGAAAACCAAGTGAGGATGGGAGGTGTGCCCACCTTTGCCAACCCCACCCCTCAGGTGGGAAAGGCGAGGTGAAACACAACTCAGTGTCTGCCATATTGCAGATGGGGGTACACAGCAAAGAGTGAGGGATATGCCCACCTTGCACTGGAGGGTGGCATAATAGGGAGTGTATCCACCCCAAGGAAGGGAACAATTGGTCCCAACCTTTTACTTACCTGTAACGCCATTAAACTTAGTATTTAGGGGCACCCTTGAACCTTGCCTCCTCAGACAAGAATCAACTACGAAGAAAAGAAGGACATAAGAAGCCGTGCCAAAGCTAAGATGAGGGGGACCCCCACTGACTTGGCCCAGCCCTACTGGCCTGTCCCCACCTCGAACCTGCAGAAGCGAAACTCCGGTGTGTCCTGCAGCCAGCAACCTCAAGAACCCAGAGGACCTCCCCTGCCTTCCAAAGAAAGGACTCTGGCTCCGGCCAAATCTGCGAGTCTTCATCAATTTGCACCCGATGCCCACGGCCCGAGTTTGAGTGGCCTAACACCATGAGGTGATCTCCCCAGCGATCCTGACCCTAGATCTGGTGATCTCTGACCTGCCACAAATTCCCCAGCTACGCCTTCAGCCTCTTTCTTGAGGGTCCCTCTGACGCAACCGGAGCTGGTAGGGAAAACCCGACGCCTAAAGACAACAACAGCACCCGTAGCCCCACGGCCTTGGGTGGCCCAACCGATGGTGTCCCAGCATCCCTAGGCATCCCAACTTACCTCTCCAACTGGTGATCACTTCCAGAAGATCTGTCCCCGAGCCTGCAGTCTTTGTTGAAACCGGAGAATCTCCATTGATATCAACAGGGCACCCAACGCCAAACCAGCACCCTGCACCCAGCGGCCACTGCAGGTGCACTTTGTGTCCTAAACAGGATCCCCCTTTACCCTGAGCCAAACACCAGGAGATTGCTCCAACAACCATGTAGCCTGCTCGTGAGCACCCACCAACCAGAGGCCCCCTTTTGCCCATTGGATAACATTGGGCCTCAGCACTCTGCACCCGGCTACCCTAGTGCCACTGATGGTGTTTTGAGAGTGCATCCCTGACCCAGGGGGGATCCCTTGTTCTAACCCCAGAAAATCAACCCCAAAGACCAAGTACTTACCTGGTAACCGATAACTTCATTTCTCTCCTTAGGAATACATCAACTGTTTTTCTCTGAAAAATGTTTTAAGCGTGGAGTTGATTTGTATGGAAACCTGAAAATCGACACCTGTGCAAAACTGATTTTACTTACCTTTTCTATAGGAAATGTCCCAGTGTGATATCTAGGCATATCACACTGAGTAGAAAAAGTAACTTAAAAAGTAATCTGAAAAGTACCTAAAAACTAATCTGAACAGTAATTTCGATATTTTGACTTACCTGTGTTTCAATCAAACTGCATTTGAACCTGCATTCAATTTTAAACACTGCATAAGATTTTGTAAAACATTTATTTCACTGACCTGTGCCAGGCTAGGCTTGGTTCTAGAAACAAAATACCTTAATATTTTTATGCAAACAAAATTGGTATGAGTTCAGTCTTTGAGTGTGTGACATCATTTGCTGATTGAGTGTGTACAACAAATGCTTAACACTACCCTGTGATAAAACCTTACTGCTCGCCCACACTAAAACAAATAGAGAGTAAGGTGCTATCTACTTTCCCCTCTGTAAACCTTTGGGGTTCCACTGGACCCTGGGCACACTATACCTCATTTTGGTATAGTATATACAGAGCCAGCTTCCTACATGAGTCCTGTCAGGAGCAAGGCTGGAAGAATTTGGGAGCAACAGATGGGGAGGAGAGTAGAGAGCACCAGAGGAGGCAGAATAATGGGTTGTCAGCAAGAAGGAGCGAGTGGGAGAGACCATGTAGAGGAAAGACATGAACTCCCATGAATTGCTGAAAGGAAAGGAATAAAGTAAAGTCTGCACTGGAAGGATACAATTTCTCCAATAAGAATCGAAATGCTCCTGGGAAGGAAATACAGAAGACTAGGGAGGAAAGTCAATGGCTCAAGAACTGAGACCTGAAATAGACAACAAATCCATCCAATCCAGTAGCATGCACTGGGCCAACCTAAAGCTCAATTTACGGGAACAATAGGTCTGCAGCAACAGTTAACGTGTCCGTAGCAGAGACCTAAAAAATGCAGGTAAAGGTTGGTAAAATCTTTTGGAGCACAGCAGTGATTCTCCGATTTTGGACCTTTAGCACAATTCCAGAATGCCCACAAAATAGCCCCGCAAGTAGTTACATATGTAAGTCAGACCAGTGGTTGGGCCTCTACTCATCCAGTCTCTACCTAGCTTCGGTTCCCAAAATTAATAGCAAGAGAAGTGGCGGCCGGTCTTTCTACTTCACCTCTGCCAAGCTCTGGAAAACTCTTCTCTTCCACCTACGGTCAGAACCCAATCTTCTTCCCTTCCATAAACTTCTGAAAATGTGGTTGTTCCAAAACTCCACCTACTAAGCTGTTGTGAATCGCCCTGCCCATCTGCTAGCGCTGGGACGCCTTCAAGTACCATGCGCTCTACAAATATCCATAACATAACATAGGACAGAAAAAAGGTGGTGGTCCTGTCAAGCCTGAATGTGGACTTTGGCGGGCACAAAGAGACAGCCATGTTCAGTGGTCTTAGGGATTTCTAGAGGTCTCACTGATACAAAACCAAAGTCCCACAAGCTGATGGGAAATCTCAGCTGCCATTTTGTGCAAGTGGTCATAAACAGGGCGTCACCAAGAACTGCCCTACTTGTTTTTAGGTGATTTTTGAGATAATAAGACGTGTCTGACTGGAGTTACTGCCAAAGAGCATCCTGAGATGGAGACCAGAGCTGGGAGCTTCTGTTCCTGGTAACTGGTTTATGGTATCACACAGTGGTGATTTTGTATAACACACCAGGTTCAGGGTAAGCTGCACAAACAGCACAATTCTGGGATTTGGTCATTTCTGTATGAATGAGTGCTCCCTGAATATCGATCTTTTGGAAAATAATAATAAAGGATAGAGAGGGCAGTTACATATGTATTGATGTTGAATATCATTTCGCAATCAGAAGGATTGAATCAGGAGAGATCTGACTTCTAATTCACACTGAACACTGTGGAGATATTTTTGAAGGAAAAACTTTCACTGAACCATTTTGAGATAAAGATGACATTCAGGTGTTCCTCGTTTAGTGAGAAGTAACTGTTTTCAGGTGAATGCAACATATCAGTGTGAAGCAGCACTTATTCGTAAATTATGACGCGGTGCATTTGCTTGTGTGTGTGTGTGTGTGTGTGTTTACTGGGAAACCGGGCCGGCGTTAGTGCTGGTGGCGCCCAGTGCGAGAATCATTTTTGGCGCCCCCTCACTACACGAACACCTCCTCGGATTCTCTCACTACCTACCACCAGGCATAAGTGCCCCTCATCTCTCCAATCATAACTTATTGATAAATACATTGCACCCATCTTCACAGGTCAGCGCCCAGTGCAGCCACACTAATTGCACTGCCCTAAAGCCGGCCCTGCTGGAAAAAGAAAGGTTAAAGTGACGTCATAGGTTGGTGAAAATGTCAGTTAAAACATCATGTTTCGAACTAAAAAAACACTAAAATTCACCAGCTATGGTTAAGTGAGCGAACTATAACTTGACCCCCACCACGCACAGCTTAACATCTTACATATGACATCACTCATGACATGTTCAATGATAACATTGATAACATTGCTTATGACAACTCAAATTACATCATTGACAACGCTGCTGACATCATCCAGTGAGTATGACAGTTTGCTATATGTGTCTGTATTTACTCAGGTACATCTAATGCAAATAATCAATGGTTTCTTTATTCCTAATGAGTGTAAGTGTTTGCAACATGGATGGCCTCCTAATGGTACTTGGTGTGCCGGGGTGAGTGCTATCCACAGAGACTTAATCACAGAAGAAAGGCTGAGCATAGCAGGAGCTTCAGCATCTAACGGGGTATGGGAATATGTGTGGCTCACTGGTTAGAGGAGGCAGACCTGGAAGCAGAGGTCAGCCCGGGACCAGGGTTCAATTCCCGGCTCGGCGGGGTCTTGAGTTCTAAAATGTCCATGGACTCGACAATTCTCGCTCCGGTGCCTACTCGATTCACGGGTTCACACTCTGTGACTCTGGGCATACCCTGCCGGGGTTATCTCACAGGGGAATACCAGGATGGGTTCCCTAAGCAAGTGCTTAGAAACCGCTTGGTGATTTGCGCTATATAAATTCCTGTACATTTACATTTACATTTACAATATGTAGGTAGTGGTCTCTCCATCATATGTTGGCACATGGAGTGGGTGTCAGGAGGGAATACACTCTCCATGAAGAGTTGTGCATATAGTGGAAGCTGTCAGTAGTAGACTTTTGCCTACTTAAGGGGGCTAGGATTCCTGGAGGAAGTGAGTTATTTATTTATTTATTTATTTATTTTAAGGTTTTATAGAGCGCGAACATGACCTGTGAGGGTATCAGAGCGCTTCACAGACTCAAGTAGAGTAATACAGGGTCATGCTGGGTCATAGCACAACAAAAAATAAACCAGGTGAAACGATAATAAATTAGTACATAGGAGAGTTTACAGAAAATCAGGGGGGTGAAAGGTGGGAGAGGGTAGCAAACAGGTAATGTACCCGGGGAAAGGAATAGTCTGTACATCAGGACAAGAATAATACAATGAACAAGAGCGGTAATGTACAAAGACACATGATAAAGCAATAGTCTCTCGGGTGGCTAAGGGAAACGAGATTATCCAAGGAATTTACCCATGAGAAAGGCCTTGGCCTCTTTTTTGAAGCGAGCAAAGGAAGGGATTTTCCTAATATCGGGAGGGAGGGAGTTCCATATTCTTGGTGCAGTTCCGGTGAAAGCTCGATTGTACGTTTTTATTCTCCTAAAACGTGCAGGCCGGAGTAGGAGGACCTTGGTCGATCTTGAGTTTCTGTTTCCTCCCGATAACACAAGCTTCTGAGCCAGATACACAAGGGAGTTAGAGTGAAGGGCCTTGTGCGTGATGCATGCTAGCTTGAAGTGAATCCTCGCCTCGAAAGGGACCCAGTTTAACGCTTTCAAGTGAGGAGTGATGTGGTCGAATTTTTTTGAGCCTGTAAGTAGTCTGGCTGCTGCGTTAAGGCAGGCTTTTAAGGGAGCCAGCGAGATCTTAGGTAAACCAGAGAGGGTGGAGCAACCATATTCTAGTCGAGAGATGACTAATGATTGGACAGCTAGTTTTAGGTCCGGAGCATCTAGAAAGGGTTTCAATTTCCATAGGTAGCTCAGGTGGAATCTGGCCAATTTCGCCATTGTGTTGATGTGATCTCGCATATTTAGGTTATAATCCAAGGTAATTCCCAGAGCTTTGGCTGAGTCCACAATGGTCGGGGAACTGTTTAAGGCTGTGATGGCATTAATCCATGTCTGGATGTCGGGGTGGTTCTTGGGTGGGGAGATTAGGAGGAACTCAGTTTTATTGGCATTTAATTTTAGTTGATTGGAGGAGAGCCATCTGACGGTCAGCTTCAGGGCTTCATTCATGGTGAGGATCTCTGCAAGAGATGAGATTTTTATGTAGATCTGAGTGTCATCTGCGTACATATGGAAGGAGATATTTGCATTACGCAGGACTTCGGCAAGGGGTTCCAAATACAGATTGAAGACGGTGGGGGACAATGTTGATCACTGAGGAACTCCCACCGTGACCATGGAGGGAGCGGGCAGTTTGCCATTGACTAGAAATCTCTGAGATCGGTTATGGAGGTAGGATCTGAACCAGTCGAGGACTGTGCCTTCTAATCCCATCCTGAGTTTAAGGCGTTCGAGTAACATCACATGGTTGACCGTGTCGAAGGCCGATGAGAGATCAAGGAGGATCAAGAGACAGGTTTTGTCTTGGTCAAGAGCTTGAAGAGCGTCATCAACGATGTGGAGCATGGTGGTTTCGGTGCTGTGCCCCGGTCGGAAACATGATTGACAGTCGTCGAGTAGATGGTAGTTGTTGATGTGGTGACTTAGCTGTAAATGTACACATTTTTCCAGCACTTTCGCCAGGAGAGGAATGTGGGAAATTGGTCTAAAGTTGTCTGGGGAGGCTGGGTCCAGCATCGTTTTTTTCAGAATAGGTAGGACTTGGCCTGTTTTCAGCGAGGTCGGTATTGATCCCTGTCATAGGGAGGCATTGATGATTGCAGTCCAGCTAGGAATGATGGATTTGGAAACGGTCGCGAGACAGTTTGAAGGGAGTGGGTCGTTGAAGTGGTTTTTGGGGTTCAGGGAGGCAAGGATTTTTGCGACAGCGACTTCATCATAGCATGTAAATTCGGACCAGTGAGCTAAATTCTTTGGTGAGGATCGAGGCGGCAAGGAAGGAGGAGGCAAAGGGTCGGAGATCGGAGGGGGGAAGGAGGCGGCCTTGAGTTCAGTATCTAAGGTTTTGATTTTGTTTGTGAAAAATGAGGAGAAAACCTCAGAGGAGATGAGAGACTTGGGGTTTTCTTTCACTGTTTTGGACAGTTTGTTCGATTGTAGTTTAACCATCTCAAAGAGTTTGCGAGGTCTGTTCTGGGCATTTCCTAGTTCCGCTCTCAAGAATTCTTTTTTTGAGTTGACTATGTTCTTGCTGTAGATGTTTCTGGCCTGGCGGAGGAGTTTTAGGTGGTCTGTTGAGGGGTGCTGTCCACAGGTTCTTTCATGATGTCGGAGGGATCTTCTCTCCTCGTTGAGTGAGCCAGTGAACCATGGGTTTTTATCTCTGACTTGAGTTCTTTTTAGTTTAAGAGGGGCTAGGTCATCCAAGATGCTTGACGTAGTAGCCGAGCAATGATCATTGAGGTCATTGACCGAGGTGATGTGGGGGCGGGGGGGGACGGTAGGTCAGTTTTGCAGTGGATCTCAAGCTTGTTGGTGTCTAGGTTTTTGGTGTCTCTGACCCAATGTTTTGGGAGTACCTGTTGTGGTGTCCTTATCTTGCGTGTGCTGGGTAACAGAAAGGTGATGGTATGGTGGTCAGACCAGTCACAGGGCTCTTTAGAGGTAATCTTGACGGTTGTTTCCTTGGAGATGATACAGTCAAGAGTGGCTCCTCTCGAGTGGATTGGGAGAGGGCAAGCTTGGGTCAGGGCTAGATCGGCCAATAGGTCTTTAATGGCGTTGACATGGGGATCCTTGAGATCATTCCAGTGCAGGTTGAAGTCGCCGAGGAAAATGTCCTTGGAATTAGGGGAGTTCCTAGCCGTAATAACTTCCATGAGGTAGTCAGTGAAAAGTTTGTTTGTGCCTGGGGGGTGATAAAAGATGTGTAGTTTAAAAATGTGGATGGTGCTACTGATGACTGAGAGGGCTAGATATTCGCAGGGGTCAGAAGTATCTGTTAAAAGCTCAGTGATAAAGGAGGTTAGAGCGATGGATGCAGGCAATACCGCCTCCTTTTTTGTTATATGGTCTGTCGAGCCTGACAATGTTGAAGTTGGGGGGGATTAAGAGGTCGAGGCATGGGGATGAGGATTCATTTAGCCATCATTCTGTTAGAATGGCTATGTCGGTGTTGTTGTTCAGAATGAATGCGGCGATGTTGGCCGCATGCTTCACTGCGGAACGACAGTTGATTAAGAGACCCGTCAAGGCAGGGTGGGGAGTGGCGGCGAGGGTCAGGATGGACAAGGGCACTGGCGTAAGGTTGCTTCTGAGCATTCTTGTATTACTAGGGGGGGCTGATCTGTGTGGGTCGATGGCTACCGTAAGGATGGGGTGTGGTGCACTCGCGTCACTCACATCAGGTAGACAGGAAGAAATAGGGGCTGTGTTCAGGTCCATAAGGAGGTCCTGAATTGCCTTTTCGGTGGGATCTAGTGGATTAGTTGTGGGGAGGGAGAGGTTGTAGGAGAGGACGAGGTCAAAGGTTTCCGCCTCAGACAGGCAGCTAGTGTGCTTGTGGGGGCGTAGATGTCTTGAAGTAGTGGGAAGTGGTCGTTTGAGGAGCTCTGGGCTAGGAAGGGAGGCAGTCTGGGGCATGAGCTTTGCGAAGGAGAGTTCAGCAAGGTGGAGGAGTTTTGTAAGATCGAGGATGGAGGAATGGAGGTTCTGAATTATTATGGAAGCTCTGGATTGCAATGAAGTGATGTTTGCGGCGTGGGGTGTGGGAGGGCACGGGTGGATTGAGCTGGGAGTCCTAGGAGAGGTGGCTTGAGTGTTCGAAGTGTAGGCCTGATCTGGAACAGTAGGAGTCGTTGAGGGGTGTGGGGCTTGGTGGCTAGGATGGAATGTGTGAGGGGTCATGGAGGGGTGGCTTGATTGTTAACGGGGCGGGTTTGACCTGCTATAGCCCAGGTCTCAGGTGGCATAGAGGTGGTGGACCTGGAGATCGAGGAAGGAGCACGGAGGTCGCTCGGGCGGTTGAGGGCGGCTTGTTTGGGTTAAGGTGCAATGTAATGGGAGCCATGGATTCAGAGTGTGAGGCGTGGGGGGTGGACTCATGTGGAGGGGTGGACTCGTGTCCGAAGCATCAGGTAAGATGGTGGGCGTAGTGATGGAGGTTGAGTGTTCTGTGTTGGGCAAGGGGGTAGGTGTACGGTTTGGCCGGGTGTTGGTCGGCGACCCTGCGTCTTGCACATAGTTACGGAGAGTAATGGAAAGCTCTGAGAATTTGTCCAGGTTTTTAGGTGAGGCTTGGGTCAGAATAATGCCGCTTTTGTAGAGGGTGATGGTGAGGTCCGCTCGAAAAGTTGTTGAGGGCGCTATTGTGAGCTTAGTGCTGTGGGGAATGAACCTGGATGAGAGAACATTAAGGAATAGTGAGGAAGCGTTATGCCAAGCAGGGATTCTTCTGGAGTGAAAAAACAGGTCATTGGTGACGGTGCCTAAGTCCGCACAGAGACGTAGATCCGCTATCAGTGTCTCAGGATGGTTTTTCAGGGTGAGGTGTTTTAAGGCTTTTGAGGCAATTTTACTGAGGTTTGGAGGGTAGAACAGTGTGAAAGCGTTTGAACCGTAGGAGGTAAGAGCAGGGTCAATCATGATGGCTAGGGATGGGTATGCCCGAGGCGAGCTGGTTCAGTGAGCATCCGACATTGGGGTCCTCATCAAATAGATATTATGAGATTAGAAGTAGTCTTAAAGGTTCGAAAAAGGAGTGAGTGGACCACTTTTACATTGAGGAGAGGTAGAGGGCGGTCATTTTCCAGTTGTCGTGGGTGGTGAAGAGGTGAAAATGCCTGTCGTCATATGGAACAGCAGGTTGGGTTAGTGCCATTACAAGATGGCCGCCGCAGAGATGGGGGAGATGAGTAGTCCTCTTTCAGCTGCAGTGAGAAGTGAAATAAGCAGTCCTTTTGTGTTTCTGTTGTTGTTGCTGCAGTTAGGGTTAGTGCAAGCTGCTTTCTGTGGAGGCAAAATGCCTAACAGCGCAGTCCTCTTTCTATGGGCACCGATTAGAGGCAGCCATTTTGACTTGTGTTGGGCTTAAAAACAATAACAACAACAAGGTGAATTCGAGCAGAAAACGTTGTTCCCCAACTTCCACTTGGCAGAGAGTTTTGTGAAAAACTAATAATATTAGCCTGCTTGCTGTCTGCCCCAGAAAGTAATCGACAGACAGTTCAGAGAGCACTCTGAGAGCAGGCGACGGTGCTGCAAGGGAGAGAGAGAAAAGCAGGCTGGCACGAAAGTTGCACATCAATCCCTATTCCTGGTTTTGACCACGGGAGCGCTGGGAGAGGTGGGAGGATTGTGCGGGCCGCCGCAAAAACAGTCAGGAGGCACAGTCTTTCGGGACCGGGGGGGGGAGGGCAGGGGCCACCCTTACCTTGATCCTCGCAAGTAATGAGCTGCTGGAGCCTTCCTGTGCAGAGATGACCAACGTAATGCAACCTCCGGACTACGGCAGGAAGGACAGCCGGAGGTTGTGGGGATTTCCGCAGGCAGGACTCGTCGGGCGAAACACAGAGATGGCGGTTCGCTCCGTGCAATGATTGTGCAGAGAACGTCACGGAAAAAACCTCGGGGACTTCAGCCAGGCAAGTCTCGTCGGACAAAGAAGCACTGACGGTCGCTCCGTTTCAAAGTTGACATCAGGCACCAAGAGGTGAGGTCCGGAGGAGGAAAAAACGTCAGCGTAGTCCCCGGTAGGCAGCAGGCTCCAAGGGGTGAGGTCCGGGGGAGGAAAAAACAGCAGCGGAGTCCCCGGCAGGCAGCAGGCGATCCCTGCGGCTCGAGGTCGAGAGGGGAAAAGGAAACTCGCCGCACTAGTCCGTGGAGTAGAAAAGGTAAGATAATCTCTAGGAAATAGCCAGAGAACCCCGATGGATTGTTGGGCTCGATGGGGGAGGTTTTGCGGGGATTTACGCAGATTGCGATCCCTTACCCTTGGAGCAGCTCTCAGTGCAGTTCTCCTTGAAAAGCTGTGCACGTAGCAAAATCTGTGTGTAGTAGGGGCTTGCCCACCTAATTGGGTTTGGGGAGGTAGTGGTCTCTCCGTGAAGAGATCTGTAAAGTTTGATAGGCTGTACATAGTTCGAGTTTGACCATCTAATGAGGTTTGGGTGTCTTAAAGGAGGGGGATCTTCATGAAGAGTTTTGCACAGAATGAAGGCTGCGTATAGTAGGGTTTTGTCACCTAATGGTGCTTTGTCTGGCGGTAGTAGACTGTCTGTGTAAAATATGTGCACATGGTGAAGGATGAGCTTGCTAGGGGTTTGGCCTCATATAAAGGCTACCTTGTCTAGAGGGAGTGGACTAAATTAGAATTCTTTTATATAAGCAAAAATGTTGATATAAATTTTGCTTTACTTGATTCTCAGCCATTTTGTACTTATTTACACGTTTTAAATACTGTCCAATTTTATTTGAGTAAACAGAACAGAAGTATGGTGGATCATGTCATCAGTTATGTGATTAGAGAGGTAATTAATGATGTCACTGAAAATGCCATGAGTGATGTAATATTTGAGGTCACAACCAGAGAATGAATTCCAGTGTTTTACGTTAAAAATGTTAGATTTTAACTGACATTGTCACTTAACTATAAAGCTATAAAACTATATACCTTTGTTTTTTTCAGTGAATCTCCGAGGTTTTTTACCCTAAAGTTACAATATAGAGGCTATCATTTTAAGTAAGGCAGAACTACTGGGCTTGTCAAAGGGTCAGCAGTTCAAAATATCAATCAATAAATCAATCATTTGTAAAGACACTACATACCCGCGAGGGTCTCAAGGCGCTGGGGGGTGGGGGGAGGCGCTACTGATCGAACAGCCAGGTCTTGAGTATCCTCCTGAAGTTCAGCAGGTCTTGGGTCTGTTGTAGGCTCAGTGGGAGGGTGTTCCTTGTCTTGGCGGCGAGGTGGGAGAAGGATCTCCCACCGGTGGTTGTTCTTCGGATGCACAGGAAGGTGGCGAGTGAGAGGTCAGCGTAGCATAGTGTAGCTGGCAGTTGGGGATGTAGAAGGAGAGCCGTCTATTGTGGTAGGCTGGGCCGGTCTTGTAGAGTGCCTTGTGTGCGTGGGTGAGGAGCTTGAAGGATATCCTCTTGTTGACGGGGAGCCAGTGCAGGTTTCTCAGGTGGGGGCTGATGTAGCCGTGGCGTGGTACGTCGAGGATCAGTCGTGCAGAGGCGTTTTGGATGCGTTGTAGTCGTTTGATGAGCTTGGTCGGGGCTCCCGCGTAGAGGGCATTTCCATAGTCGTGTCTGCTGCTGACGAGGGTCTGGGTGACTGTCTTTCTTGTATCTGTCGGGATCCATTTGTAGATCTTGCGGAGCATGCGTAGGGTGTTGAAGCAGGCGGAGGAGATGGCGTTGACTTGCTTGGTCATTGAGAGCGTTGAGTCGAGGATGATTTCCAGGTTGCGTGCGTGGTCGGTGGGTGTCGGGGCTGCCCCCAGTGCCGTCGGCCACCAGGAGTCATCCCAGGCTGAAGGGTTGGAGCCGAGGATGAGGACCTCCTTCTTGTCCGAGTCCAAATTCAGACGGCTGGTCTTCATCCAGTCAGCGACGGCCTTCATTCCTTCGTGGAGGTTGGCTTTGGCGGTGATGGGGTCCTTGGTGAGGGAGAGGATCAGCTGAGTGTCGTTGGCGTAGGAGATTATGTTGAGGTCATGCTGTCAGGCTACGTGTGCGATTGGGGCCATGTAAATGTTGAACAGCTTCAGGCTGAGGGAGACCCTGGGGTACACCGCAGATGATCTCGGAAGCTTTGGAACGGAATGGGGGGAGGGGGACGCTCTGGGTTCTGCCGGAGAGGAAGGAGGTGGTCCAATCCAGAGCCTTGTCTTGGAATCCTGCTGCGTGGAGGCGTGCGCGTATTGTGCGGTGGCAGACGGTGTCGAAGGTGGAAGAGAGGTATAGGAGGATGAGTGCTGCGGTCTCACCGTTGTCTAGCAGGGTCCTGATGTCATCGGTGGCGAAAAATAAAAAGCAGGCTTATTTGCCTAAACAGGGTTCAGAACATCAACATATAAAGCACACCTATTGGCTTTGTCAATGCGTCACCACAATAATTTATGAAGAATTATAATACAAAGAATCCGTATGTACATGATTAATAATAATGAGTTTCACAAAATTATTTTAGGTAAAGCATTTTCATTCATTTTGTAGGTAAAGCATTTTCATTCAAAGAACGATAAACATGTGTTGTCTTTTTTCACACACTTCAGGCTACAAAATGCAGCTATAGCTCCAACCACAAGGGGTCCCCGCACTCAAGCTGAAGAGCATACAGCTCCAGTTCAAAGTGATTAAAGACTTAATGCACGTTTCTTTTTGAATTGTTACTAGGGGGTTGCTGTGCTCGCTGAAGTCCCCCACAACATTAACAAAAAATACTTAGTGGTGCCTCCGCCCCTGCTAGGGACACCAAGAGAATGTATCAAAATGTATAAACAGCCATCACAGTGCATTATGGGGTGTTCTCCGACAGACAGAGTGAATATGAAATTAGTCATTTCATATTCTTGCCGGATTTTATTTTGATATTTTTTTTCTTTCGGACCTACCAGTTCCTAACGTAGGGGGCCTCATGAGAGATCAATAGCCCTCACGGCCTACGGGTTTCCCTGCCAGCACCCATTCAGGGTGCAGTGGAAATTGGAAATCCTTTTTTCTTGTTCATGGGTACTCAGGTCCCACTTTTAATAATTTTGGAAGCCAGAGGTAATTGAAGCATTTCTCAGTTTTTTTCAGTTTAAAAAGTTATTTTGTCACTGAACATGTCACAGAACTATAAAGTTACCATAACCTTTGGGTATTTTCAATGTAATTGTTTATTGTTTTAATGTAAAGTTATATTTTATTAGCACACGTAGTGCCATCCCCCCACCGAAGCCTCTGCTGTGAGCTCGCTCCTCTATCCTATTATGACCAGGGGCCACATCATTTACAAGTTGGTGCCCACTCAGGACACCCACCATGTAGAGCTTTGGGGCCGCAAGGGGAGCTCAAGGGCGGGCCCTGGCTACCGCAACCGTCTCCCCGCAAGTTGCAAGAGCAGGTATTGTTTCTGCCAAGAGGGAGAAGCTATGGGCCAGATGTAGGTAGCCCAATACCGGTCGGAAACGGCCGAAAATACCGATTTTTGGCCGTTTCCGACCGTTATTGGGCTATGGAGATGTAGGGGCTCAAAAAACATACAGAATCGGTAATTTTACAGAATCGGTAAAATTACAGATTCGATAAATTTACTGATTCTGTACATTTTTACCGAATCGGTAAATTTACCAATCAGTAAAATTACTGATTCTGTATTTTCAGATGTAGGTAGCACTTTGAACAGTGCTTCAGGCCTTTCAGGATTCGGTATTTACCATGTAATACAATTGCATGGTAAATACCGAATCCCTGTGTACATGCACATCTGTGCATGTACACCTGTGCCATGTGGCACACAGACATTCCCTAAGGGCATGTATGTGTGCCACATGGCGCACAAGCCAGTTACAGGTGTGCAACAGGGTGTCAAAGTGACACCTTGTCCCCCTTTGCAATTCGCTATTTTTACCGATTCGGTAAATACCGATTCGGTATTTGCTATTGAATCCTATGGGCTTCAAGGCCCATAGGATTCAATAGCAAATACTGATTCGGTATTTACCGAATCGGTAAATACCGAATCTTACCGATTCGGTAAAAAATACAGAATTTTTACCTACATCTTATTTACCGATTCATAAATACCGAATCGGTAAAATTCGGTATTTATGAATCGGTAAATGAGATTTACCTACATCTGGCCCTTTGTATGCTGCTCTTTCCGGGTTCGAGCAGTATGTTGATCTGTTTCCCTGCCTACATCAGTGCCGGGAGGGAAAACTATCTCAAGTCAACCCCAAGCTAGCGGGAGTATTTTTGAAGCTCCTGTTGGCTGGAAGCAGAATGCGTGTTAGCTCCAGTGTGGCAGGAGCAAACATGTTTCCCTGCCCATGGGGCTTAGTGGGGCAGGGAACCCCAATCCTGGACCCTTGTATCACTTTAAAAAAAAAGTTTAGGACAGAGAACTAAGTCCCAGAGTTCTGTAATAGCTACAAGCAAGATTTTTCTGATGCTGTCAGTGTATTCTCTCCCACGGGTGTCTAACTGCTGTGGGAGCAAGATGGCCCAAGGGAAAAAAAGCTCTCTGGGCCAATCAGAACCCTCTGTTTTTTAATTGCCACTCCCGCAACAATCTTACGGATCCAACCGTCCAATTATAGAAAATTTGTTCCTTATTTCTAATTAATTAATCATTGCAACTTACATCTGAATAATTGTAAGAAAAGTAAAGTAAATCCACCAGTGATCGAATTAACAATTGTCGAAGTTAAAATTAGGTGGTCCTGGGTGCACATGTGTTGGAGCAACCTTTCTCATTCAAAGCAAGGGTAGGATTTAAAAATATAAACGTCCAAAACCACTACTTAAAGTGCTAATGAATGTAGTGACATGAGCTTATTTTTGAATAAAGTGAATATGATAAATGTTTCTAGACTCCCTATTGTTAGGGCAGTTGGGAATGAAACTCCTTTCGGGGAGTCTATTGCGTTCTAAGGTGCTGGGCTTCAAGCAGCTTGTCGTGGCTCTCCTGATATTAGGTATGAGCTGGTTCCAATGTTATCCCTTTCATTGATACTTCATTTTGGTTGGAACCATGAGATGTTTGCAGTGAAAGCTGCTTTGCTATGTTGAGAGGGAACTTGGTCATCTTACATGATAGCTCTATAGTGTGTCCTTTCAAAAGTGTCATTACTGCAGGGCCGCAGGACTGCATTTCATAGGTATACCAACCTATGACATAGGCGGATACTGTTTATAAACTAGGAAAATCCCGGTCACAATCGAATTATGTTTGGCAAATCCCCTTGGAGTAATGAGAACTTATAGTCACAGAAATCAATAACTTTTGGAAGCCTTGAAGTCACTTGATGTGACGAAACACGTGTCAGCGGTTGCACATTTGGATCAAGACTATAAAGATACAAATACCCTTGATGAACAGTCGCCTTAATGTCCTGCTTGTTTAGGGACAATGGGTATTTATGGTCTTGTTTGAAAACTGTGATGTCTTATACAATGCTTTTTTTTTAATTAAAAGGAACATTTTTTGTCTGAATCTATTTTTGTTTGATGCCAGTGATATATTGACACTATTGAATCTAGTTTGCTCATAATGGTCACACAGGAATAAATAGGGTTTCAGTTCAGAGTGCCGGGATACTTGTACATTACATTGTTCTACACAGTGACTGTTTACAGGATCTGTGTATGTATGCACTTAAGGTAGTAAGGTGCATTTGTTATCCTGAGTGGCACCACAACTAATTGCCTTTTGTCTTTTGTGACAAAGGAAATTGACTACTATTCCTATTACTAATGAGAACTATTTTGACTACCCAGTCTGATTACATATACCTTTTTCTGAGGTGTGATCTGTTATACATTACTACCGCTTTTCTGTTTGATTGGAGCAAGTTTAGTGTGGTTGCATCGCACCCTTTCAATAGTTCGGAGCCATAGGTGAAGGATGGCAAAAACTTTGCACTGATGACCCTGATCAGTTAGTGATGAGATGTACAGCCTAGTTTTTTTGTAGAAGTTTGAATGTGAACTGAAGATTATTCGTGGTGGATCTTCAGGATGAAAGATGCTCTCTGAAGTTTAGTTAGGTGTCCTTGTACACTCCTCGATATTTATATGATTATACAAATATCTAGGAGTATCTAAATATTTTTAAACCTTTATTTTTCAATAACTACTGAACAGATGTAAACCAATTCACAACAAGTACAACCTGCATACCAAGATTTAGCTTCCTGCCAAATGTGGTGTAATTCTGTTCAGCAGTTTTAGCCATAGCCCTACCTAAAGAAGTATTTGGAAAATTCATGAGCCTTTTGTGTCTTAGGACCCCCCTTTTTTCCTTAGCCCCTTCTTGATGGATTACTCTGAAACTTTACAGTGCCCAAACTAGGTAAGAAAGCACTTTTCCCCCATGCTAATTTCCATAGGAACTTTAGACTACAGCCCGAACTGCTCAACGGAATCACACCAAATTTGGCATGAAGGTAGATGTTGGTTCAGGGAAGTGCCTTTTTGTGAATTTGGTGTATATTTGGTGTATATCTGTTCAGTAGTTTAGACACTAAAAGACACAGATTTGCTGTAGACATAAAACCCTCTTTCAGGACTGATAGAGGGATCACAAAGAAACTGAAATCCATCTGTCGCCTTAATATCAATATGACTGTTGCCAAGTAAGCCAGAAGTTTAAAACTTTGTTCATATGCCACACCTTGAGCTAGCCGAGATATGGGCTTAGAATATCACTGACTACAGAGACACTGTAGTGGAAACCTTGTTAGTAAACACATACAGATTCCAATCACAGCTATTAATATTAATAGAAACAATGTTTTCTTCAAATAATTATTTTTTCTCTGCACTTTCGGATTACGATTTTTTCCACAGAGCGGGCCTCTTTGACTAACGCTGGTGCCAAGAGTGGTGAGGTCTAGTCCTTATGTTGCACTGGTAAGCATTTTTCACTTTTACCATTGCAATTTTACTAATTGAATGTGGGTTTAAAATTTAAGTCAAGAGATGTAGTTGTTTTCCTCACTTATTTTTCAAATGTCGGATACATCATGTACACACGGAGGATTTGAGATTGGATCACATATGGTAAAACATTGACAAACAGTATGTATAAGAATTTATAAATTGCAGTGACAAAGCTTTTGAGCACTAAGGTCCTGAAGAAAGCTAGGGAGATTTGCCCCGTAAGCTGAAACATGTTGACCAGATGAGCAGTGACGAATTCACATTGCTCATTATTCTTTTTCACTGATTTTAGGCAGGAATACAACTGTGAGATTTTAATTAAGAGGAACACTGTTACTCTAAGTCTCTGTTGTGCATCCTGTTTTAAACACACTGTTTTTCTGTTATTTTGCACTGCACTGTTTAGAAAAGAAAGGTTCTTCCTCTTACACTATTCTCCTGTAAGAACCCTACAAGAGGATACAACTTATTCAGTGTGCCCCCCTCCTGGATGGAGGAAGTACAAAGAAGAGTTGTTTGGCATCCCAGATGATGACACTGGGCACGTAATGTGACACCAATGATACTTTAGGGATTCTTTTTGTTCCTTTTCAAGTCACCCCATTGATGGCCTTCTATCCTGCATCTTGATCTTGTCTTTCATACCACCCCCGCCCCTTTTTTGTACTTCTTTATAGACCACAGATTACTCTGTACTGACATATGTAATGTGTTACACATATAAAACGCTATCAGTTCTGACCTGAGGCCACATCGCTCGGGATGTGTTTGGTTTTTGATAAAAATGCCACTTGGCAGTTGCAAAAATGAGTTAGATCGCAATCTCAGATGGTACTTTTCTACATCATTCATAACAATCTTTTAGGATAAAATGTATTATATATTGCATTTATCTATGTTAATTTGACTGCCCTGTTTAATGCTTAAACACTTGAAAATGTTGTACGTTCCTATCGTGGATTGCTGTAATATTGCTTTTTTGAATAGATTTGTCTTCCGATTATATTGTGCAAATCAATTTCCCATGAGATTTTCATCCTGTAAAAAATGCATGGGCAAGTGGCACCAGTTCGTTTATCAAGATGTCTATTTTTTGTAAGCAAGAGAAACAATTGATTGACGGAATGCTGGACTATGCAAACATTCACCCCCAGTCACACGGATCTGGGTTAAATCCATCATTCTTGTGCTCACCACACCAGCCCAGTTTGGACCCAGCCATATGCAAATCAGTATTGATCCTGTTCCTTGTGGGAGCAGTCCAGCCCGAACTGCCAAGCCAGGTCCTCCCTAGACCGGAACCAAGCATCTTGGGACCGGTTACAGGGCAGCACCCTTCATCAGCCAAGCTAGCTTAAATCCAGTGGTGTAGTGAGCACGAGACCCACTTCTGGGCATACCCTTCCCACTGAGGGCGACATATGCAAAATAAACAATTGATGGACGGAATGCTTGACAATGCAAACATTCACCCTCAGTCACAAGGATCTGGGTTACATCCATACTTCTTTTGCTCACCACACCATCCCAGTTTGGATCCAGCCATATGCAAATCAGTCGACCCTGTTCCTTGTGGGAACAGTCCAGTCCGAACTGCCAAGCCAGGTCCTCCCTGGACCAGAAACAAGCATCTTGGGACCGATTTCAGGGCATCACCCTTCTTCAGCCAGGCTAGCTTGAATCCCGTGGTGTAGTGGTGCTATTTTTGTAACACAGTGAGGGACATGTTACAAGTCTGTTTACTATGTTTATGGTGATGTATTGTGTTTAAAGGAATGGGAGCACCTTTCATTGTTATGGCTTTAACAAAGACCGCTTCGATCAAAACGCTTCAGCCTTTTGAATTAACTATTACAGCAACAATATCTCTGAGTGGGAGCTTTCCTCTTTGTGAGACCCCAGATGCACTGCAATATATACTTTGTATACCTTACGAGTTGGAATCAGTTAGGAACTATACAAAGTTGATGAATAACGAAGTAATTGTGCTTATGCAAGGGAACACCGCTTAAAAAGTGTTTATTCGAACTGCGTAAGTCTCCCTGAGAAAATCCACAATGCAGTTTAGCATTTTCACATGGGTGATTGTGGGTGTAATGGGGTCGGAGATCCTTCCTCTTTAAAAGTACACTCCTTACATTTAGAAACTCTATGGCTAGTTGAAGGCTCCAACCAGAACGTATCACCACTTGTAATTTTGTTTTGCACTATTGAGGAAGAAAATATACAAATGAAATAAAAATTAATCTGTGGTACCGGTGGTGGTTGTGCTGCCCATTCATCGTGCCATCCTCACATTGAAGATTGTGTGCAAAGACGGTGTGGAGGAAGACTTTGTCAATATCGAGGCAAAGCGCTGATCGGGTGTTTTACTTGGGCTGACCATGGAAGAACCGACGTTCTGAAGTGGGCACCCTGGAGCAACTCTACCAGACCAGGACCTGTGATCCCTCATCGGGGTAGGGCTCTGACACAGTCCACGGTGAGTGGCTAGCGCTTGCGAGGCCCCACCAGCTGGCGATCAGCCCTGCTTTGGTTTGACTCCCCGCATTCTCGCACTAGCGCCTACGCAGTGCTTTAATACTCACTTTTGCCTCAACTCAACGACGACAGGCTGGACTCGTGCCTGTCAATCTCCTGTGTTCCCGCTACAGTCGGGCTGCGGCCAAATGCATGGTTGTTCTCCCCGAGCTCCGGACAATTCACTTGGGCTAGGGTGTCTCAAGTCATAATGCTTAACCGGGTGCGCGATCATAGCCATTGCTCAATTTTGCATCTACTCTGACTTTGGTGGGGGTTGTGCAAGGCAGGGCTGCTATTATATGCCTCTCTTCTCATGCCTGACCCTAAAATGGCAGCTGGGAGGTGCGATGACAATGAAATCTCAAATTACGTTATAAATGCCTGGAGCTCACCCATCGCCAGTGCTTTACTTGATCCTGCCTGCTTCTGCACAAACTTTGGGACTGTTTGTATAAGCCAGTGGCAGCAATTACCGGCACTCCACCGCCATTCTGCTCATGCCTGACACTAAAATGGCGCGGGTACAGGATGCGCAATGTCAATGGAATCTCGAATGGCGATGTTGGGTCTGGAGCTCGCCCATCGCCAGTGCTTTACTTGAGCTTGCTTACTCCTCCTCTGACACTGGGACTGTTTGTGCGAGGCAGGGCAGCAATTACACGCGATCCACCACCATTCTGTTTATGCCTGTCCCTAAAATGGCGTGGGTACAGGACGCGTGATGGAAAGACCGAAGTCTGCTCGAACCCCCAGCAGTGTGACACCAATACCAAAAATAAATAAAATAACGAAATAAACAGCAATACAAAATTCCAAACCCAGCCTAAAAGAATACAGAAAGTCCCCTGAGCAGTCTCTCGTCCCTGGATCCTTACATCATTGGCCACGGAAATAGAAAAACGATTAACGGATGACCGCCCCTTTTGGACTCTATGGATGGGATTCTGTATGTAGGACTACTGAGAGATGAGGGCTGGCGACAAACAGGATCTCTAAGGTTGACACTCAACAGTGGGAGGACTCAATGTCCCTAAGATGGCCGCCATGAGTGGTCCTTCCAATTAGAGCACTCCTTCTCCCCTTGTTGGTGAGAGATCCAGCTTTTGTTCCCTGGAGATTCAGAGACCCCTCTGAGAGAGACCACAGCGACAAGAGGTTCACACTCATTAGAGGATTTGGAATGGTCCCACTAGCACTGGGAGCACAGCACCATGACTGGCGCTCTCGATGGAACTTTTGACGATGCCCCCTAGGCGGAATCCGAACCTTCTTTACGTACTGCGGTGCCCGAGCAACCTTGGCCGATGACTGGTGGAGCTGTCCTTTGCAGCTATAGAGGAGTTTGGCTCTTGTTCACCCCTCGGTGTCACCTACCCAGCCGGACATCGGACATTGTTTTCCTCGTCTCTCTGTTGTGTTTCTTTCCCCTCCCCCGCCTCCTCCCTCCATGATTCTTTGTCTGCCTCCCCTGTTCCAGCCTAACTTTCCTGTTTCCCCTGAACTACTTTCCCCCTTGCTGTTTTTTTCTAATGTTTATTCTGTGCTTTTGCAACTCATGTATCTACATTATACTGTTCCCTTTCTATGTTATGCAATGCTCTAGCAACTGATGTAACTCTGTAACTATGTTCTGGAACAATGTCCTTATTCATGTAAAGCGCTCTGATACCTCCGGGTATAGCCAGCGCTATATAAAAAAAGGCTGAATCATGATGCCATATTAATACTCTCTTTTGTAAATCCGTTGTTGGTATAAATAAAAGAGCATTATGATAAAGCAAACAATCTTGAATTGTATTTTTTGTATCTTTCAACCATTCTTGTGCATTAATGTTAATATGTGCTTTTCTAACTTGTATCACAGGTGCCACTATTTTATGTGGGGGAATAAATGGAGGACTTATTACATCTTTCTTGGATTCTGTAGTATGTCCATACCTAGATAGAAAATCAGATTGAATTTGTTTTTCACCTGGTCTATAGGTAATAACAAAATCAAAAGTGCTAAAACAATTTAGCCATCGCATTTGGCGGGGTGTTAAATCTGAAGAACTGCTGTTTATGATCACTAAATGTAGTGACAGGGTACTTAGTTCCCATTTAATGATGTCACCATTCAGTAAAAACGAATTTAAAAGCCAGGAGTTCCCTCTCTGCCACTGTGTAGTTTTGCTCGGCAGGAAGCAATTTTTTGGAATAAAATGCCACTGGATGTTATTTGTCCATCCTGTTCATCTCTTTGCGAGAGAACTCCTCCCAGTGCCACTTGTGAAGCGCTTGCTTCTACAAAGAAAGGAAGTTCTGGATCCGGATGTTTCAATAAAGGTGCGGAAGTAAATTTGTCTTTTAGTTGAACAAAAGCTTGAGCTGCTTTTTCTGTCCAAACAAAGGATTGTCCCTTCTGCAATAACTTAGTGATTGGTACAACTGTTTCAGCAAAGTGAGTCATAAAGCGCCTGTAAAAGTTGGCAAAACCTAACACTTTCTGCACTTCTTTCACAGATGTAGGTTCTGGCCAATCCATTATGGCACTCACCTATTTGTTATCCATCATAATTCCAGCGGGAGATAAACAATATCCTAGAAACTCTATTGATTTTGTATTAAATATACATTTTTCCAATTTTGCAAAAAGATGATTCTCTTGCAGTTTGGCTAATTCAGCTCTTAATTCATTCAAAACTTAATTTATAAAGTATTGAAAGGCCGCAGGGGCATTACACAGGCCAAAGGGCATGACAGTGTATTCAAACAGACCAATTTTTGTTCGAAAGGCTGTTTTACACTCATCATGCTCTTTGACCCGGACAAGATGGTATGCCCCTCTCAAATCTAGTTTAGTGTATTTAGTAGAATGACATAACTGATCAAGCAGAACTGGGATCAGAGGTAGTGGATGCTTATTTTTTATAGTGGCCTTGTTTAATCCGCGATAGCCTATACATGCTCTTAGGCCACCATCACGTTTCGGAATGAAAAATAGTGGCGAAGAGACTGGAGATGTTGAATATCGAATGAAACCTAATGCGAATAACTCATCTAAATAAGTTCCCAGATATTTAGTTTTTTCTTCAGAAAGAGCATATACTCTGCTACTTCGAAGTGGGGCTCCTGGTATTAAATCAATATGGCTATCATATGATATATGAGGAGGTAGGGTACTTGCCTTTACAGGATCAAACATATCCTTATATCCTTGATACTCAGGAGGATTCATGATAGAAGATGATATAGTATTGGCGCAATGTAAGATTGTCACTGATTCATGATGGGCTTCTTGATAACCGTGTGATCTACAATAAGAGGAATCCAAAGTTACTGTTCTTAAATCCCAATTTATTTTAGGATTGTGTGCTGTCAACCTGTCAACCACGGTACACCTAAGATAAGACCAAATGTGGGAGTGTCAATAAGATCAAAACTCAAGACTTCAGTGTGACCATTCTGACATACCACAGTAATTGGTGAAGATTGATTTGGTATCAAACCGGAAGATAATGCTGAACCATCTACTGCACCAACGGGTTCAGGTTGTGCCTTTAGTATGTTGGGATCTATAATTTTTTAGCTAATCTTATATCCCAAAAATTACCTGTGGCTCCTGAATCCGACAGGACTGAAACTGAATGTCTAATTTGAGTGCTTATTATTAGAATGCCCTGAATGATGAAATGTCGAGGTATACGAGCTACCGTATCAGCTAGAAATTGGGAGATCTTAGGAACTGAGGGGCATATTAACAAGATGTGCTTTAAAATACGCACATCGCACGTTTCCATATCGCCGGCTATCGCCTGATTTTTTTGACGTAATAGCGCGTAATTATCAACGCGCATCACATAGGCTAAATGAAATCCGGCGATATAGGACATTAGCGCATGAAAACAAGCGTTGTTTTCATGCGCTAATGTGTGCCTTGATAATATGGGGGGGTGGATTCAGCTTTATGATCCACACCCCCATGTTATCTATGCCTAACACCTGATCAAAGCAGGCGTTGGGAGACCTGCGAGAAACTCTTTTAGCGCAGGTCTCCTTCTCCCAACGCCTGCCTTGATAATAGGGTGTTACCACCTCCAACCACATTTTACATGTGGTTGGACGTGGGAACGCCCACCCTGCATCCCATTAGCGTTATCTATCGCCCCCAGCGCGGGGCGATAGATAACGTCAAGAATACGTCTCTAACTCAGGTTAGAGACGTATTGGTAATAGTCCGATGTGAAAAAAAATGTGTTAGCGACTTTAAAAAGTCGCTAACGCATTTCTCGCGGGCTTGGTAATATGCCCCTGAGTTTCCGCGTACAAATGACCTCCATTCTTGACGAGCCTTTTAGTTTTCCTGTTCTGTAGAAATAGAGACTACAGCATTTGCCTTTTTGGGTCCTTTTGGTTTAATAGGACAATCTTTAGCAAAATGACCTGTACGAGCACAATATGAGCATACATTTAATTTGAGCCTTCTATTCAGTGCGTAAAGGCCCTTTAATAGTTCCGATTTGCATTGGTTCTGGATCTGAGGACTTAACTTCTACATCTTTCTTTTCATGTTTAAATACAGCAAATCTAGTTTCTTGATTTATCTCCTTTACGCTCTTCAAGGTGATGATTCAATTTTACAACCAGATCTACAAATTCTGAGTAATCCTCCGGTAATTCCACGATATGGGCCAGATCATCTTTTAAATCATCTTTCAAACCTCTGTAAAATAAGGAAGTGCGTTTTTCTTCTGGCCACTGAGTTTCGGTCAATAATCTATTAAAAGTAGTTACATATGTCAACAAGTCTTTACTTCCATGTTTCAAATTCAATAATTTGTTAACGCTTGCTTTAACATAAGTATGCTTTGCAAATAAGTTTGTCATAGTTATCTTAAATAAGGGCCAATTATACAAAATGGGATCATTTCTATCAATGTAGGGAATGGACCAATTGGCAGCTGTGCCCCCAAATAAGAAAGCACAAAAGCCACCTTAGTTGCATCAGTACGGAAAGATTGTGGTTTACAAATGAAGTGCAACTGACATTGACTGATAACAATATTGAACTAGGCACTATCCCCAAAAAATCGTTCTGGTGCAGATAAAGGTACAGCATTGGGAACTGCGACTGTGACTTGTACAGGTGCTGACGCTGTATCAGATGTCACAAAGGTGTTGGATGTCTTTGACAGAGTTCCAGTTTCTAAAGATGACTTAAAAGGTTTGGGAAAAGAACTATCCCACAAAGTCTCCCTTGGTTTATAACAAATAACTTCCTGACGCAATTCTAAATGTTCTTGTTTCAACCTCTCTATTTGCATATTCTGTTACATTGTAGTTATGGAGTTATCGCTCTCAGAGTCTTCAATAAGGGCTTGGGCCATGGCTTGACCATCAATACGGTCGTTATCCTGATCCATATCTCTCAAGAAGAGCCTAATTTTTGTGAAGGCTTGCGTTTCTGTTAAGTCCTTACTCACCTGAAGTCCAGGTTATTCAACTTGAGAGGTGCGAGGATTATTCTCTATGCCCCCGAAAATCTATGCTTGTCTAAACTGCACATGAATATTCAGTTTGGCTGCAATAGATCTTCAAGGGTAGGGGGAAAACGGGACAAAATAATAAAAGAAACAAAGAAACACTCTACTGTTGCAGCTTCCAAAGTTGCAACTCTTCCTCTGCTTGGAGTTCTGCTTTTAGCTTCAAGAGATGTTACTCTTCAATGACTAGATGGCTATAAATATTATAGACAGTTATTAAAACAATGCTGATCTAGTTTATACTCTTCTTATTGTTGCTTAATTTATATTCATACAGTAACCATTAAATACCTTTTATATTATGACACTTTTCAAATATCACTGGCTTTTCTTTTCACGAAGAGCAACTTGAAAGTGTTATTCCTATTTATGTAATAATTATCTCAAATGAGTCTTATCAATATTGTCCACAAGAGTATATTAAATGTTCACTCTTGTCCTTTTAAAAATAAGTCTTTCCTTGTGCAATAAAAGTTTCTATAAAGTTCTTATTTCTTGCAGATACGTCTCTGAAGTTCAAAGAATCCGATTCCCTTCAATTCAGGAAACCGAAGATAAGTAAAGCTTTACTTTGTTCATTTTTTAGAATACTGTGTAATTATTTCTTTATGCGCGCTTTACTTTTAACCATATGTTAAAATTGGAAAGATCTTACTTGTCTCTCTTTTTCTTTTGTTGCAGGTCGGAAGATTTTGAGGACTGCACTGGAGCGAGGACGGAAGCTTCAAGGTGTTGGGAAGTTACTGTGGAAAATAGAGACAACTCCGGAACTGGAAGAAGATTGGAACGGAGCTCTGGAGGAGGCCGCGCCGTTGAGGAAACAGGAGATTCTCAGGAGACACGTTCATGCTGGAAATCAGGTGAGGGAAGAAGCACTAACGAATGCAAGCGCGTCTCGTTACTTATGCAGGTCTTTTATAGGCAGTGAGATGGGTGGGGATCGTCCGTGAGGGTGGGGTGCTTGGAACGTGCCAGGATGACTCAGCGCTTGGGATTTCTGCTTGCTGTTCATGCAAATATGCCAGGAGGAACTCAGCGCTTGATATTTCAACGTGCTGTTTAAACAAATGAACCTTTGAGATACAACACGTGCAAACTGTCGTTAGCCTGATCATACTTTTCCACAACTTTACAGAACACTTTTGTGAACAGTGTTTGAAAGTTATAAGCGCGCCCTTACAATAATAACATAAAGAGGCATTAATTTTGACATAACCAATATATATATCAAGGAGTAAAATACATAATGGTGCTAGCAATTAATACGAAGTATGAGGTTGGGCTAGGTTGATTGTACAAACCCTAACAAAATCTAAGTTTTTCTGCTACAAGACAATAGAATATGTGGAAAGTACAATGTGCAGTAATATAGGACATCCCCTCGAACCATCTTCATGTTCACCAGATCAGTTCATGAGATTAAATGAGTTAAGTGTTCGGTATCCACATTGAAACCCCAGTGCACCTCCGTGCCCATCACGATGATCCACCTGGATACCGATTTTTTAATGCCAACTCCTGGTCGCCCCCTCTAGGTGGTTTCATGGTTTTCTGGATACCAGAATAACTCATCTACAATATATTGCAACCATGATTTTCCCAGATGTGCTTGACCATGGCATATGTGAAGTCTCTAATGGAGAGTGCTCAAAAATGTTGTAAGATGCACAATTTGAGTTTGTTGACAGAGCTCCCTGTATTTTTCTAAGCCTGGGTGGTGAACTCCACTCCGTTTGTGGAGTTTTTTGTACTCCGCGGAGCTCGCGGAGTTCCGAAAACTCTGCTCCGGCGAGTGAGAAAAATCCAACTCTAGACCACTTCCCTGTGAGATTTCTCAATACAGGCAGTTGCGGATGGTCGCTACCGCTCACGTTGAGAAGCCTTATGTTTGTGTTGAGGAAGCTCCCGCTCGAGTAGAACTTCTACTTGAGCGGCAGTAAGAAGCAGCACCCTCTTGCACTGTGCGTGATGCTGTTCAGAACAAACAATCGGCACTACAAATCAGTGCCAACGGTGCAAGGCAGCCCACTCCGCCACTTGCGGAACCCCACGTAGCTTGGCAGAGTGTTTTGTCACTACGCGGAGTTCCGCCCAGGCCTATATATTTCTTTCCACATGTGCACTCCAAAACATAAACTACATGAGTAGTTTCAAAAGTGATCCATTCTTTAATTGCTTCTGATCTACCATTGTGCAGTATAAATGATGTTCTATTCTGGCCATAAGATCAAGATTTGCATTTCAGACAATGCCAGAAACCCTTTGTTTCATGGATAGCCAAATTGGAGTCTCTGCACTACAACTATTCATGAAACCTATTGGTAAAAGATCCAAGAGGGATGCTGTTTTTTTAAAAGTCCACTTGGGGGTGTTCTGGTAAAAATTGATTCTGGTCATCATCCATTTTCAGTAGTTTCCAAGTCTATGTGATCAACTTCTGTACTTCATGACTAGAGGCATTGTAATCCATGATGTATCTGATGGTATAATCTAACTGTTTCTCTCCCCTTTGTTTTTGTTTTGGAATTAGAATTTCTGTCCTTCATTGTCAAGTTTTACACAGAGCATCATCTAGTACAGATGTAGGATACCCCCTTTGGATAAAACGTTGATACAGATCATCTGCTTGTTTGGCAAATTCTTCCTGTTCAGAGCAGTTGCGTCTTGCTCTTAGAAATTCACCAAATGGTATGCTCCATTTGAATGAACGTGGATGTCCACTATATACATGCAGTTAACTGTTCGTACTCATGGGTTTCCTATGTAACGTAGTGCAGATCTTCCCGTCTTGGCTATATACTTTTACCTCTAAAACATTATCTCAGAAGCATTGATCTTGTGGGTAAACTTGAGTTTCTGGGCATAGTCATTCAATGAATGGATAAAATTGATCAGATCTCCGTCACTCCCTTCCCAGATCATAAACAAACCATCACTTAATCATATTTATAACATCACATACTCCATTATTACAGTGTTCTGTTCTGTCCAGACTGTCTCTGCCAACTTAACAATGGGGTGGTGGGAAGCAAAGGTGGGTGTAAATGATGTGGCAATGGCAGTCCCTTTCTTTTGTAGATAACAATTCTTAACAAACAGGAAAACATTGTAGGTTAAACAAAATTCAAGCATTTCCATGAGCATTCCATATGTTCAAGCAGGCTGACAGAACTGGACCTAAGGAAGTATCTGCAGGCTTCCAAGCTATCAACATGTTCTATAGACGTGTACTGAGCAGCCACATCTAATGTGGCCATCAAGTAGCCTGCTTGCCATGGGATGTCATTGATTGTATTTAAAATGATCCATAGAGTCTCTAATGTACAAAGGTAGGGTAGGCACGTATGGAAACAAGAAAATATCAATGAACCTTGATGTTTGTTCCAGGAGAGAACCAATTGAACTGACTATCGGCCTACCAGGTGGGTTTCAAAGATCTTTGTGCACCTTAAGCAAGATATAAATTGTTGGTCTGATGGGAAAATCTTTTTTTAAATAGACATACTCCTTATTAACTATTAAGCACCTCTGATGCCAAATCCTTCAATTGTTTGTGGTATAGCTTCATAAGCTATTGGTACGATCATAGCTTTTCATTGATCTGCCGCCTTGCTTCTTTGGTCCATTTCAACAATATTGCCACCTCTATAAGATGCCTTTATAATCAGGTTCTCATCTTGTAAGTCTTTTAATGCCACCCAATGTTCATTGGTCATGTCCGAATGATGGCGTTTTGATTTTCTTCTTTTCTGTCTGTACTTGATAGCTTATTAAGACCCTCAATCATTACGTCTTGAAAGATATCCACCTTGTTGCCTGTTGGGGGCAGAATCTGGAGTGTACTTTACACTGACTGCTTTTACCTGCATCGATAGGGATTTCCATAAATTCACCAAATTTGATTTTAGATAACTCGTCCACTGATGGGGAAACCTCTGCTCCCTCTGACTCCGTTTCCAAATTAGATAGTGATTTAAGATGACCGAGGTCAGCATATGTAATTGGGGAAATGTGCTGTTGGTCCAAACGTTTATTTTCTTTTTTAAATGCAAAGTATTTTTTCATTTTAATTTTTCTTGAAAACTTGTACAGATCTATTCTCGATGTAGCTAGATCCATTGATGTTAGTGGGCAGAATGTTAAGCCCTTGTTCAATACGTTTGAATGCTTCTTGTTAGGCTTCTTTGAAGAAAGGTTGGACTAGATTGTCTTCCATGGTGTCTAGTTCTTTTTGTCGCTTCCTTTTTGCCTCTTCATCTTCCCCTTTGACCTGCTTGTTCACTTTTGTTTGCTGCTCTCTTGTTTATCACTACTCTGCCGCTCCTTCTGTCTGCATTTGATAAAGTCACAATCTGTGGATTCCTGGGGTAGGGGCCTCGTCCCCCAAATTTGCTTCTGAACTTTCAACGCTTGATGGTAGGTAATCTTACTCCAATACTTTTTCCATGGTTTGCAGGTTATACATATATTACTAAACATTGTATATATAATCCCATTCTCTTGATTAGTGATAACATACAGATTTTAGAGCATTTATTTTCTTTGTATCATACAGTTAGTTTGATAATTGCATGAGATAGTGTCCTAATTATAGGTAAAGACATAGTATAGTGTTTCATATTGTTGGTGAATATTGGATGATAGTTACTCAGTGTTCCTGCTTTGTGTTTCAGATCTTCTTCCCTGCAGTACCCCACAAATCCCTATGGTCACACTGGTATTTTAGTGTATTGCTTGCAAAATTGGTGCTGCTGGAAGGTAGACTGTGGGGGTCCTGTTGCTGGGGACCAAGGCTGTGACAGATTCACTGATTATTACAGTCATCTGCTTCAGTTTTGAAAATGTTTGTTTCCAACTAGGCTTTAAAATGTACAAGTTAAAAACTTTTCTAAAACTTTCCAATGGGAGAGTGGCCTACCTTCAATGTCCAGTCTGTCTGTACATTTCCCCTATTAACGTATAGTGTCACTGTGTTTTCAATTAACTGTATGCCACACACATTCCTAAAATTTTCTTTGGGGCAACCGCAACAGAAAGCCCATACTTATACTTAGACCCATACGGCTGTGGGCAATGTTCCTGGATAAGTATGCGTTTAATTCAATGTTATGCACTAATTCTCTTCAAAATTCCTTGTGTGAGAACTGGCATACATTATGCAATTTGTAATTAATGTTACTGGCTTAATATAGGATTTTATAATCCACAAAAAGAGAAGGATTGAAAAAACAGAACAAAGAAACACTACCTCGTTTCTCTGTCCAAAGGAAACTGCAACACAGAGCATTGAGAGAAAATAAGGGGATAGAATGGAAAATCAATAGATTTTTAAATACCGCCCTAACCCACTAGTTAGTGGCATGCTTCATCATAGGGCCGCTTCGACGCCCAGATGCAGACCAACACACTGGACGGAGCGATTTTTTTTTGTGAGGTGAAGAAATAGAGAAGGAAAAGTTTCCCTCATGAGGGATCACTGGTGCAGACAAAGGTGTGCTAAACTGCCACAGATAAATACAAATTGATTTGTAGGGGACATTATTAAATTATTCTCCCAACCGGACGTGTTGCTATAAAAGATGTATTAAAATCTTAATTAAAAAAAATATGCACCAACACCGTGTGAGGCTAGGGGCTAGGGACTAGGCAATCGTAAGCGCACTAGTGATTAAGACACCAAAACTTTCACAGTGAGGATATCCCTAGAGTATCTTACTTGAGTATTATGATTTAATCTAACCCGGGAATTTCATGGGGACACCACCCTGTAGTGACACACTGTGGAATAGAAAATGTACTAAACCTGAAACTTATATCCCAGCGGTGTCTGATCAGGTATTCTTCTACAGAATCTTTGTGGTTGACATAGTTTTTTGCTATGTCTTTTACTAATAAGGAAGGCATTCTATGAAATGGATATCATAAATAAAGATGACTCAAAAAAGCCCTTTGTTGACCTGTTTCAAAACCTTCCTGTATTGGTGAATTAATCGCACTGTCGGTTTGTTTTTAGTAACCCCGGGCATAGTGGGTGTGGCGGGGCTATACGGAGGGCCAATGAGTTGAGAACAAACTCTGTGCTATTCTGTGGAGCGCCGCTATGCCACCCGCCTCCCACCCACCCTATTAACGATTGCTTACAACATTAATAAAACAACTTTAGAGTAAATAAAAACCACTTACCTTGGATGCAGCGTCCCAGGACTGCCCTCCTCCTCATCGTGTTCTCTGGAAAAACTGCCCAAGCGCGTGCTCCTGTGCATGTGCATTTCTCGTGAGATAGTCTTTCTATCTCCCTTTGTTCTAGGCTTCTAAAAAAAGTGCCATGCACTCTCTCCTTTTGTTACTCAATATCAAACCCCCAATGCGGTTCCAGTCCGTACCCCATTACAGTGTTTTCTTATACGGGAGGGTGTTGGTACTCATTCCCCCAATAGTTTCCTGATACTGGTATTGAGGTGGATGGGGTGGTGAAAAATGCTCTCATGACCCCTTCCTCTGTTTTCAATTACTCGTCTCATTCAGGTTGCTTGTACACAAGTTCCGAGCTCCATCTCCTTTACACTTTCTTTAGTCCTCCTCCATAAAATACGTGGAAGAATCATTAAAGTAATGCCACCCTCTCCTCTGTTATGGAAGTAGTGTGCCTGGGAATTTACTCAATTGGTCGCTTACATTGTGAGTATTCGACCTGCACCGAGTCCGCGCTATGATCGCCCGCCCGTGCCCCGCTTACTTCGTCAAGGGTCGGTGTTTCCAAAAAAACAAGCCACTCCGTGTCCTCCGTCTCTCTAGGCATCTTTGCCGTTTTCCCGTAAATTCCGATCCTACCGGACGCAGATTTTACTTCCTGTTCCTGACTATGTCATCCGTAACATTGTTGTGGGCCAAAGGGCAGAGGCCATCTTTCTTTTTCATGTGAACTCAAATCCTTAAGCAAGACAGAGTCCTAGTCTATAATACAGTTCAAGGGACCATTTTTTATTTATATTCCTTGTATCATGTGCGGATACAGATTCTGTAAATTGGTAACTAAGATGATACGTCAGGGGTCTACTTGAGGATATTGAACAATGATAGCTGTGGACGATGTAAAGCAGAGGACTCTTTGTAGGTATGAACACCATAGAGATTCTCATGTACCCTTAGGGTTCTAGGTGTCAGTCTCCCTGTTATTTGGATGTCTAAATACCAGTGGAAATGACCCTCAGTCCTTCAGATGACTCATGGTTATATCATGCCCCCTGTTTTTTTGTACAATTATTCCAGGGCATTATGCTGTGTTATTCAGTTGGTTCCAGGGGATAGAGTCATACATCCCCAGTATACTGGTCTTTAACCGTTGCACCCACTTTTGTTCCCTGGTGAAGAGTAGGCTGGTAATGTGGCATCCCTTAGTGTTGGTGGGAGATTTGGCTTGTCAACTACTGTTGACTTCAAATCGTTTTCAGTATGT
Organism: Lissotriton helveticus; assembly: GCF_964261635.1. Taxonomy (NCBI): domain Eukaryota; kingdom Metazoa; phylum Chordata; class Amphibia; order Caudata; family Salamandridae; genus Lissotriton; species Lissotriton helveticus. The sequence continues at coordinate 1,101,873,857 of NC_136071.1, read as the reverse complement.
CTTATCCCCATGTAGTGACATGTTTGTCCTTCCACACCTAATGGTACTCATATGTTCCAGTATACAGATCTTCACTCTCTGGGTGATCATGCCTATATACTGGAGTTCAGAGGGGCACATAATAAGGTAAATCACATTTTCTGTATTGCAGGTCGTGTGGTTCCTAAGTTCCCATGGTTAGGATAGTCCTACATCCACTTTTTTACCACTAATTGTCAGCGGACAAGCTTTACACTGCCCACACGCATAGTGTCCAGTAATAGGCGCTAGGCCCCATGGTGTATTTGCCAGTTGCCTCATAGGTTTTTGTGTCCTAGGTCTCTTATGTACCACCAAGTCTCTTATGCTTGCACTTTTCTGAAAGGAGAATAATGAGCTTTCAAGGTTCAGTCCATTAGAATTCAGGATCCGCTAGTTTTTCATAATGATCTTCCTTACATGATTTGAGGCTGTGTTGAATGTTGTGACACAGATGCTCCTGTCTTATTGTTCTCTTGGGTAAGTCTCCAGTGGGGCATCTCTGTTATTAGTAGCCCGCTTCATTGATCGTTTTATCACTTGTCTGGGTGGTCCTGTTCCTTTAATTTTTGGCTCAACAGTTCTGCTTCCTTCTTGTAATCGCTCAGGGCCGAGCAATTCCTATGCAAGTGCAGAAACTGCCCGTATAGCACATTTTCTTTCAAGGATTTAGGATGGAAGCTTTTGGAGGAAAGCAGGTTGTTCGTGTCAGTCAGTTTATGGTAGGCGCTACTCACCAAAGTTCCATTCTCAGCCTTGATGTTAAGATCTAGGAAGGGGAGGAAGTCAGCAGTCATCGTCGAGGTAAACAACAAATATGGATTCCTATCATTGAGCCATGTCAAGAATTCATCAGCTGAGGCCCTGTCTCCCTTCCAAATCACAATCACATCATTGATGTATCTCCTCCAGATTCTTATATGGTTAAAGAATGGGTTCTCCTGTGTGTAGATGTTCTCTCCCTCAAAAGAAGACTTTTATAGGCATGCCAAACTACGGGCAAAGGAACTCCCCGTGGATGTACCAGGTGCCTGCAGGTAAAAAGCATAATTGTACTGAAAGTAGTTCTTAGTGAGAGCTATTTCTGCAAAGAGGATTCTAGAGGATATTCTCCATGACTCTGAGTTTCCCTCTGGGGTATGTTCGTGTATAACAACTTGCTAGAGTCCGATCAGGATTTCATTGTCTGGATCAAATTGAATATCCTTGATTAATTCAGTACTTCTCTAGTATCCTTCAAGTATGCTGGCTTTCTCTGGACAATAGGGCGAAGGAAGTAATCGCAAAATTGTGAGAGGGGTTCCAGCACAGAATCTATTCCCGAAACAATGGGGCATCCTGGCAGGGGTCTAGGGGGCTTGTGTACTTTTGGCAAAATGTAAAAGTATGGGACCTTTGGTGTCTGTTTGCAATGCTGCCTCTTTTTTGAACATCCAGCTGTTTGAGATGGCCTCTTCTATATGGATGCTGATTTCTTTTATCAGGTCTTCTGTGGGATCACTCTCAAGAGTTACATAATTCCTCCTCTCATTCAAAAGGCGTAGGCATTCTGTATTGTAACCCTGCTTCCAGTGAATGACAAAGGCCCCACCTTTATCAGCAAGTTTCATTACTTTTCAGGCATCATCTCTCAGTTTCTCTAACGCTTTCTTTTCAGAAGTCATCAGGTTGCAAAAGTTCATATTATTGTTAATTTTTTCTGATTCATAAATGTCCCTCAATACAGCTTTTTCAAAGACCTCAACTTCCAGTGGTAACTGGCCCAGTGCCAGAATCAAAGCAAACCTCGCCCTAAATCTCATGTCCCCCTCTTCCATCATTACTTCTTCCTTCCTTCAGAGTATACTTTAAGATGTATGTTCCTGAAAAAAACAGCCAACTCACATTTAAGTTTGAATTCACCAACATGGTTGGTGGGAACAAAACCTAAGCCCTTCGTCAAAACTGTTTCTTGATCCCCGGTAATGGCTACCTTGCTAAGATTCATGATGAGATCGAGTCTCTGCTGCTCCCTGGCTCTGACTCCCGGGACATACTCCGGGTCACTCTCTGACTGACATCGTCTCACTGGAACCTCTTCCGTATGCCTCACCCTCTTACCCTGCCTCTCCCTAAAAAAGGTTGCTGATTATGATAATATTGTAAGGGTTGTATTGGTGGTACATGGGGGGCCAGCCAAAGTGCATACCCTGGTGGCCTCATAGAAAAGAATACATTGGTCCCCTGAAAATACCTCTCCCTCTGAATGTGGGTCTGTAAATCGTTGTTTCTAGACTGTCTTCCTGAGCTAGATGATTCAGTGTCACGTCTATTGGGTGCATTTCTCTTCGTATTCGCACTTTCCTTCTCTTTGACGTAATCATCACTAACATAGGGGTAAACTTTTTCTTGGAAAATTTCTTTAGATCCTTCTGGAGCTTACTGACTTTTGAATTAACTAGGTAGTCCTTGTAATCATGGACTACCCTGTTATTTTCTTCTAGTTTATTTTTGAAGACCGTCAATTATATTTGTGTCTGCAAGTTGTTATCTCTTGTCTGGATCTATACTAGCAGGGCGTCTGAGATCTTTGTGGTGGTGTTAATGATAAGAACCAGCCGGTCCCTGGTACATCTCCATGCAATCAGTGACAAGTCTTTCCTGAAGAAAGCATCCTCCAGGAAAATCAATGGCTCACTGATTACCAAATGTCCTCTGGCCGCATTTGCTCTCAGGTATTCAATTAAGATTGCCCCATGCAGAGGCATCACTAGGGTTGGTGTCACCCAGTGCGGTAACAGTGTCACCCCCTCACGACTTACCCCATGGACCTATGGATCCGCTCTGCATGATACCTTCGGCGCCAGTCGACTTACTAGCCGATGCCACTGAGGCGCGGATCAGTGCACCTCCCCTCTGCTCAGCTTCGCCTCAGCCACGTCACCACGCCGGGGCTTTCACCGTTTCCGGGCCAGTTCAGCCCGCGCCTGATGTCTGCGTGTGAGGAAACCACCACATTTCGCCTTGTTGTTTCAGATAGGGGACACAGAGGGACCAGGAAGACAGGACTCAGGCTGCAAGGTGAGGTTTGGTGACTGCCTCTTCAGGACAGCCCTCAATTAGCATTTCTGAAGACAAACACCCATTTTTACAAGTGCAGCTTCAATACCATCAGAGTCCCGTCAGAGGCTCCAATGAAGCATGTAATGAATGTGCGCACTGATTGTAGGTCTCAGTGCAGAGGGAAACTACCCTCGCCCCTCTCAGGCGCGCAGTTTAGAGGGAACTGTGGTGCCCACCCATCTTATCTCTCTCTCTGTGCTGAACACAACACCGTTCTTCTCAGGCGACTCCGTCGCTCAGGTGCACATGCAGGGCTGCAATCTTCACGAGCTCGTGGCCCATGCACTGTAGGTCACGCAGGCGTCAATGGTGCGTGACACGCAAGCGTCAATGGTGCGTGACCCCTTCCGGTCACACTGGGCCAGTACAACACGTCACCCAAATGTTCAAACGGTCTACCCTAAAGAAGCCTTGGTGTTCTGTTTTGTATTTTGGTGTCAAGGTGTCACCCCATGTGATGGTGTCACCCGTCGCAGTCCGCACCCCCCGCACCCCATTAGTGACACCACTGGCCCATATAAAATTGTTTTTACCTGGGTTTTCTTAAGCTCTGTGCGAGTGTCCCATCGCTCCACCTGTGTGAGTGCTTGTGTTAGTGTGGACTTTGCCCAATAGGGAGGGCCCTGCTAAAATCGATGCTACATAAGAGAGGCCCAGTTCTTCCATCATTTCAATGAAGTCTATAGAAGCCTTAAACTAAGATAGTTTTTGTATCTGGCCACAGAAAAATTCCAACCAGTCTTTACCGCTCAGCAGCCGTTCTACCATCTTCTATCACAAAAGGAGAGACTAGGGAGTGAGCCCTCTCTAAATCCCCTCTTAGGTATACTATAAACCACAAAAAGAGGACTGAAAAACAGAACAAAGAAACACAACTCTGCATCTCTGTCCAAGAAACCGCAACACAGAGCATTGGGAGAAAATAGGGGGCTTTGGCGGGGCGATCATAGCGCGGACTCTGCGCAGGTCAAATACTCGGATGTATGACGTTACAACGCATGCTTTTACCACGCATGCCTTTACAACGTGGTTTTTACATCGCATACCATTACAACGCATAGAGCTTTGGGGTGCTGGATAGTGAATAGTTTAATTTACTATTCCAACGCCAGTCCCCGTGGACACTAGGGAAGGTGTTGGATAGTAAATTAAATCTATTCCCTATCCTAGAGCGCCCCCCAGCGCAATGCGTTGTAATGGTTTGCGTTGTAAAAGTTGCGTCGTAAAGGCACTGCGTGGTAAAAGTTGTGTTGTAAAGGATGTTTCCCCAAATACTCACCATGTAAACAGCCAATTGAGTGAATCCCAGGTACACTACTTCCATAACAGGTGAGAGGGTGGCATTACTCTAATGATTCATCTATGTATTATGGAGGAGCGACTAAAGAAAGTATAAAGGAGATGGAGCTCGTAACTTGTGTACGAGCGACCTGAGTGAGACGAGTAATTGAAAACAGAGGAAGGGGGCACAATAGTATTTCACCTCCCCATCCACCTCAATACTAGTATCAGGAAACTAGCAGTATCAGAAAACTATTAGGGGAATCAGCACCAACACCCGCCCGTATAAGAAAACACTGTACCGAGGTACGTACTGGGACCGCTTTGGGGGTTTGATATTGAGTAACAAAAGGAGAATGTGCACAGCGCTTTTTTCAGAAGCCTAGAACAAAGGGTGATAGAAAGTCTATCTCCACCACAATTTTGCCTCAGTTGTGTGAACATATGTAGATGGTAAAGATACTAAAAACACACCAACAGTATGATTAATTCACCAAAACATGAAGGTTTTGAAGCACGCCAACAAAGGTTTTTTTTTAGTCCTCTTTATTTGGTATATCCATTTCATAGACTGCCTTCATTATTAGTAAAAGACATAGCAAAAAACGATGTCAACTACATAGATGCCGTAGAAGAATACCAGTTCATACACTGTTGGGATATAAGTTTCTAGTTTAGTAAATGTTCTATTCTGCAGTATGTGACAACAGGGTAGTGTCCCCACAAAGGTCCCAGGTTAGGAGATTACATCAGGAAACTCGGGTAAGATACTCCAGGGGTATCCTCATTGTGAAAGTTTCTGTGTCTTAATCACTAGTGCGCTTTTTAATGCATATATGAGACCGCTGGCTGGAATTGTTCGTCCGCATGGTATTAACATCATTACCTATGCGGATGACACCCAGCTAGTGGTCTCCCTTGTGCAAAAGAACGGCCTTCAACCACAGACCAACTTAACAACATGCTTGGAAGAGGTCAAGAGCTGGATGACGAAGTCCTGTTTGAAGCTCAATGACGATAAAACGGAGCTAATGCTCCTAGGCCCTTCAGCCCCCTCCACCTTGGAGCTGTTATGGCCTCTGAGCATGGGCGCCCCCCCCCCCCCACTCCCAGAGACAACATAAAAAGTCTGGGGGTGTGGTTGGATAAATCATTGACCTTCAACACACAGGCGACCAAGGTATCAGCAATCTGCTTTGGCCTCCTTAGGATGGTTAAAAAAATCCTTCCACTTCTTCCCTTTGAGGCTAAGCAGATAGTGATACAAGGCTTAATTCAATCTCGCCTTGACTTCAGAACCTCTCTGTACCTTGGGGCCCCGGAGTATAGTTTGCAAAAACTTCAGCGGACACAAAATTGTGCAGCTTGCACATTGCTGGGAGTCCCACGTAGAGTCTCGATAAAGCCCGGCCTAAGAGCTCTGCACTGGCTCCCCATTAGGATTAGAATTAGCCGCCTGATTCATCAAGCTAAATTGCACTCGCAAAGGGCAAGATTCTCAGAATCTTGCCTTTTGCGAGTGCAATTTTTGCATTTGGGATTCATCATCCCAAATGCAAAATTCGCTATTTAAGAATTCGCACATTTGCGAAGAATTGAATTTAAGGAATCTCTATTTGAGATTCCTTAAATGCAATTCATGAAGCATTTTAAAATTGCGAAATTGCAATTTTGGGCCGCTATTTACCGAGAGGTCAAACCTCTTGGTAAATAGCAAAAACTTAGAAAAATGCATTTAAATGCATTTTTCTAAGTTGCATGTTACACACACACATGTCCTTTGGACATGTGTGTGCGCAACACCAATGTAGATTACATTTCAGGGGTGCTACAGGGTGTCCTTTGGACACCCCTGCACCCTTGAAATCGCATCCTTATTTGCGATTATCTAATTGCTAATCGCAAATAAGGAATAACTCCCCATGCATTCCTATGGGCCTGTAGGCCCATAGGAATGCATGGGGAGTTATTCCTTATTAGCGATTAGCAATTAGCTAATCGCAAATAAGGAACATGTAGGAATCACAATATTTATTGCAATTCCTACATGAATCCCGTTTTGCAAGTCCAAAACGGGAGAATGATGAATCAGGCTGTAGGTTTAAAACACTGTGTATCACCCATCAAGCCTTTTGGAAAACTGGTCCAGAAATTAATCACTCCCTGATTTCACCCTATCAACCAAATAAATCACTCCGCTCTTCAAATGCCTTTTTGGCCAAAGTCCCTAGGATTCAGAGAGCTAGAGCAGGAGGCCGATCCTTTGCCTATAATGCTTCCAAACTATGGAACACTCTCCCCTGTCATCTGAGAACCAATGCCAATTTGTTGAGTTTTTGTAAACAGCTTAAAACCTTTCTGTTTAACTAAGTTCTGACTCTCCCTGGACCGTTTCCCTGGAAGACACTGTTCTAGTCCTAGCGCCTGGACGCCTCAGGGCAGCTGTAGCGCTCAATAAAACTTCTTTTCATTTCATTGACTAGTCCCTAGCCTCACATGGTATTGGGTCCATATTGTGTTTTTATTATGATTTTATTACATCTTTTATGGCAACACGTTGGGTTGGGAGAATAATGTAATAATGTCCACTACAAATCAATTTGGGTTTATATGTTAAAAAAAAGGGGGGGGGGGGTTTACTCATGATTGTCATTTCTTTTTCACAGATATTAATGATGAATGTGTTATGGAGAAACAAGTAAGGTTGACTGAACCACTTAGTAACAATTGATCACATAGTCAGTTAGAGCAAATGTTTGCTAGGGATCTTTACCCTGAAGAAGGCCAGTGACCCAGAAGGGTATTTAGATTCGCCCAAAACATGTTGGTACATTTAGAGGGGGAAGGAGTACTAGCTCCTCCAATATACCCCTCCTTTTACTTTTTTAACCATGCCAAGGTGGTCCAATAATAAAGGAATTCAGGCAGAACCTCCTGAGGCAGTTTTAGCACACTTTTTTTCTGCACCAGTGATCCCTCATGAGGGAAATGTTTCCTTTTCTCTTTAAAAAAAAAAGTATAAGTATTAATTTTAACCACGTTTATTGTACCAATTTTAATGTTTTATAGACTACTTTATAACAAATGTATTTTAAAAGAACTGACTGTTTTATCTGTGATTCAGCTTTTATGACATGATGCGTCGAAGAAAGCTTTTTGAAATGAATATAGGATTTCCCACAATTTTATTCAGAATTGCATCCCAGCTAAAATCCAAAAAGTGTTTTATGAAAAGTCACTTATTTCAATTGGTAGATGTGGGAAACCTTTTTGTTCTGTCACCGTTTTTCATTTTCGCCCTAGAAGCATTATGGTTTAGGTTAATTCATTTTTATTTTTCAATAAATGTTACTGGGTTAGTGATAGCTAACACTTTTAAACATTGGTGAATGCAACATTTAACTCATTCAGTAACTGTGCAATCATGTGCTATATATTGCATTGATAAAGAAACGCAAACAACGTTACATTTATAAAAACTACCAACCTGGTTGAACTAAAACACTAACATGGTCTGAAAAGTCAAGATGACCGTACATGGAGCGCCTCCTGTTTTGAACATTTCAAATGTTATCTGCCTTTATTTCAAAAGCAGTCCATTCATGCCAGGCCTCGCAAACTGAGTGTGGTGCCAGCAGGGTCTTTGACCTGTGAGTGCATGTCTGGTTCCCATTCTACACGGGTTATGTCTGCTTGCCTTGTTACCATGCTCCCCAGTTTGTAGAATTCTGCTTTTAGCACTTCAGTACACTGTAGACTTCTGTAACAAATGTTCATATAACTACAGTGGACCTTAGATTATTTACTTCAGCTGTTGCTGTCCAGACCTCAGACACATTTTCTCCTTAACATATCTTGGGACTGGATAAGTATACATTAAAATGACCATTATGTACCAATTCTCTGCAAACTTCCTTGTGGGAGAACTCACATACTTCATGAAAAGCTGCCTTCATATCTTATGGAGCTTTTATCAATGCTACTGGCGTCATCTAGGATTTTTTGTTGTAGTTCTGTATTCACATTTATGACCAGCACATGCCGGCTAATTAATCTAATGTAGATGATCTTAGATTCCAGCAGAACTTGATGATTGCTCCCCTCCTTATTGTGCCTTGATGAAACAGACCAAACTCCAGTCTAACCTGAATTTGAGAAGTATTTTGCAGGAGGGAAAATATTAATCTGAAGAGTGTAGATGTGAGCACGTTTAGTCGGTCTTTTTTTGCTCCCTTTCAACAGTTCCGAGCCATAGAGGATTACTGGTAAAAACTTTGCACCAATGACCTGGGTTAGCTAGTGATGAGATGTACAGTCTAGCTTTTTTTTGGAGCAGTTTGAATGCAAACTGAAAATTGTATGTGACAGCTTTTTTGGACAAAAGTTTCGTTACGTGTCGATTTATGCTCCCAGATATATGTACAATTATACAAATATCTTAGAGTACATAAATATTTTTAAATGCTTCGCTGGAAGCTAATACGAGGCTGAACCCATCACAATCAGCTTTCCCACCTTCACAAAGCATGGAGATTGCCTTAGTAGCAGTCACCAATCACATACGCTTAGCCCTCAACTCTGACATACCATCTATGCTTGTGCTGCTGAACTTCTCCCCCGACTGTGACACTGTGTCCCACTCCAGGTTACTCCAAAAAGTGCCTTCAGTAACAAAGCGCAGTGGCAGCCAACTTTAAAATCGAAGGTCCTTGCAGGCACTGAGCTGCTACCACCGTGGAGGCTAATGTTAAAATCAAAAGTGCTCGCCTGCCGTGAACTGCTTTCACTGACTAAAGAACGCTTTAAATTTGCCTTCGTGTTGTAGTCAATAAAAGCAGCTCAGTGCATTCAAGGCACTTTGATTTTAACTTCGGCTGCCACTGTACTGTATTATGGCGTCTTTCAATTTTAAAGCTCAGTGTCAGCCGATGTTGAAATTAAAGCGATTTACATGTACTGATCCGATCCTCCCAAAACAGGCTCTTCACCTCTCTCTGCAGGCCTGTCACTCCCAGCCTCTCTGCAGGCCTGTCACTCCCAGCCTCTCGTCTCCCACACTCATCCCTTGTGCCAAGGAAGTTCTTCTTGTGTGACACAGAGCTGTGTTTTGGTGCACCACAGCTATGCAAAACAATTTGATTTGTTGAGTACTTCTATACTAGTGTGTGTTTAGTACAGGCAGCTTCTGTTTACAATTTTAGTGGCTGAATCTGAGATGATACCATTTTTTCTTGCGTGGGATTTTTCTGAGCAAGGCTTATTAGTTGGTTTTTGAGGTGTTACTTAGAACAAAGTTCAATGAAGGTCTCGATTGCCCTGATTTAGAAACTCATGGCCTATGTAGGAGGAAAGCAGGCTGGTGAGTTCAAAAGATATATGGAGTGTATGTGCATGCACGAGGTGTCTTCAGAGTTAACACTTGCTTAAAGAAACAAATGCATGCTCACTTGTTTAGAGCGTTTTCAAAATGTCATGATGTTTAAGTTTGAATACATTTGATCTGTATATTAGAGTAGCTAATCATGGAACTTTTCTGTTTATAGAGGTATGTGCTCAGGGACATTGACATATATGTAATGCTATTATATTATTACTGGAAGTAGAAGAGAACTGTGCAGCGAGTGCAAAGCTTAGCAGACAGTCTGTTGCTGACCATTGAAAAACTATAAATTTTCTGTAAATTGAGTTTGCAGCGTTAAAGCATGTGTTCTAGAACTGAGTGAGTGCTTTATAATGAAAGTAAGGATGTCACCTTTCCAAATATCTTCCATTTGTTGTTCCAATAGTCTACAAAGGCCCAGACATGAAAGAAAATCATATGTACTAATTGTAACTAACATAACTTTTCTCCCTTTGTTTGATTTATTTTTTATAATGAAGAAAGGGTAAGCCTTCGGTTGCAGCATTTTTATAACGCTTACTAATGTGTGGCACTAAAGCACTTACCTAAATGGTTAGCAAGCTATGGCAAGTGTGGGGTGGGTGGTTCAAAGTGTTTTCTTTGGTTTGTGTTCCTATGTGGGAAGTATTTTCTTGTCTTGCCTGATTAACACCAAGATGCAGTTATCGTTATCATGTTATGGGACACAGTGCGTAGCAGTGTGGTGAATGAGGTGTGAGACAGATATACAGTTGATTATGTTGTGATTTTCAGTCTGCTGACAGCTTTAAACAGCTCCATAGGTCTATGTATCTTGTTCAAACCACAGTATGGGCACAAAAGAATTAGGCTTAAAGACAACGAATGAGGGTGTGTGAGGTGTCTCCGAAAAATGAGCGAGTTGCTTGGCCTTTAGTAGCTCACGATGATTTTCACTGATCAGAAGTAGCTTTCACTTCAGTAAAGGTTGGAGACCCCGGATCTAACACATTCTAACATTGTCTGAAAATTCCAGATGACCTTACATGGACCTCCTCCTGTTTCGAACATTTCAACTGTTATCTGCCTTTATCTCGGAAGCAGTCCATTCATGCCAGGTCTCGCTTTCTGAGTTCAGTGCCAGAAGGTCTTTGACCTGTGAGTGTACGTCTGTGTCCCTTCCCACCCACGTTTGTTCATTCTTCTGTATGTCAGCTTGCCATATGACCATGCTGCCCAGTTTGCAGAATTCTGTTTTTAGCACTTCAGTACACCGTTAGGCTTCTGTAACAAAAGTCCATATAACTATGGTGAACCTTAGAACATTTACTTCACTGCTGATGTCCAGACCTCAGCCACATATTTGCTGCTTAAACTTTCTTGGGCCTGCTGAAAGTAAGACATAGTTCACAAAGATCAGAGCCATTGTGGGAATTGTGTTGTACTGGGTTGTATGTGCCTATAGGGCAATCAGGCAGTGCCAGATGGGCTGGTCTGACATATCAGTGTGTGTGTCAGTGTTTTTTAATCAGTTTTCAGCCAGTTTTCTGGCCAGGTAGGCCAGTTCTTACTGCTTATTTCCCATATATTACTACTTTTTTTTAACTATATCCTTCACTAATGTGGGCCACTATTATTTTGGTGCTTGGGCCTTTTTTTTGTTCCAGTCCGACCCTGGTGTTAAACAGATCTACTTCACCTGGTTCGGTCCACAACCCCCTCCCTGTACACTCCTCTTGGTTTGGGGGTTCAGTAGTATACTTGTATTGAATTTAGACCGGTCAGTGTGATTTCTGAGATTGTGTTTCAGCATAATATCAGCTTCGATCAATTTTATAGTCAGCGTGGTCAATGCCCTTGCCAAATTAGGCATTTCTCTATCCCAGGTACTTGTATGCCAGTGCACTTGTGTTATTCTTCCTCTATATAAGAGTTTATATATTCTCATGACGCTGTCCTGTACATCTACTGCAACTGGGAGACTCGTTGTGCTTGTTTACACTGAAAGATACATTTACCTGATCCAACAGGTAGCAAGAGGGGTGAAAGGAGGGAGAACTAAAACACTGCCAAATGCAAAACCACTCAGACCATGGTAGATAGCCCCTAACCCTGAGCAAAGGTTCAAAGATCTCCCATGTCTATAGGAAAGAAACCCACAGCATACAAAGATTCAGAAGGTAAAATCACTTCAAAAGTCACAGGCTTGTTCCAGGAGATAGGTCCATCAAGTAAGTACCAGCACTTCCACAAGGCTGCAGGTTGGGTACAGTTCAGACAGCCAGTTCTAGGAGAAGAATTCCCGTTAAAATATGCAATTAAGGTGGCAAAAGGAGTTAACACTCACCACTGACAACTGATGTTGTTCAAAGGTCACAAGCTTGAATCCCGGGGAGGCCAGGGTGCCCTGTATTCTTCTGAGATAGTAGGTGAACTGTTATGTAATGTTATACTGTATTTCTAAAGCGCACGGCTACTCAAAGTGTCCCGGCGCTGCTACACTGAATCCCCCACCGCCCGCCTAAGAAGAAAGCATCACAGGAAAGGGCTCAGAACAAAAGTGTTTTCATTTTTTTTCATTTTTTTTCTTTTTTGTATTTTTTTCTTATTCTTTCAAACTTTCTGCTCCCACCTGTAAACAGTTAAATCACAGAAAATATCTGGCAGAAGGCCAGGCGAGGCTAAAGGGGTATAGACATTTATTTTAGATACATCCAGGTGCTTCTGTACTTTTTGCCAAACTCCAAAAGCTGCCTTCAGCGTCTTATACTTTGTTTTTTTATTGTAGCTGGGCTCAACAACCTTAAGAAAACTACCTTTCACTGGAATATCTACTCTATCACCAATTATAAGAGGACTAATAAATTGGAGCGTTGCTGCTAAATAATAAAAAATAAAGTAAGGGACATTCCATCCCCCACACTCCTTAGTCAGTATCATTTTTTAAAGATTTTAAGTCTACCATGCAATGATAAATGTAAATGATCTAAACGCTGTAACAAACTGTTAATTTGGGCTATCACGGGATTTATGTTAAGTTCAGGTATTTTCTCTATGGGCAATGATATCTTAATTCCCAAGTATCTAACCTCTGAAATAATAGGAATATTCGAGGGTGGATTATCTCCAGAGCATAAAATCTGCGTCTTCTCCATATTAAGTTTATACCCGGAGAATGACCCAAATTGTTTAGCAAGCTCATTGATTGCCGGAAGAGCAGTGTGGACATCAGTGGTTGTTATCACGATGTCATCAGCGTAAGCCAATGCACGATAGTTAATATTAGCTAAACAGATAGGACTAATCCTTTGTTGCATAATAAAACGGTTAATTAGGGGGTCAATATAAAGTGCGAAAAGTAAAGGTGAGCAAGGGCATCCTTGACAGAACAAAAGTGTTTTCAATTTCTTCTTAAAGACTAACAGGTCCGAAACCCTCCTAAGCGCAAGGGGAAGCTCATTCCAGGCAAGGCCAGCTTTGCGAGTGAAAGAGCAACCCACCAGCCTGTGACGCAGAAACCGCGGATTCTGTATGAGGAGTTGGTCCGATGACCGCAAATGCCTAGATGCAATATAGAAAGCAAAGCGCGACTGAAGATAGAGTGGGCCCTGTCCATACAAGGCCCGTTGGACTACGGCCAGCATTTTGAATTTCAGGCAAGCCTCTACTGGGAGCCAGTGAAGGTGCCGGAGATGAACCCGCACACTCTGCCTGGACGAAAACCCAGCAGAAGCCTCGCCGCCGCGTTTTGGACTACCTGCAGTTTTTTTATCAGATAGCCTGGACAACCCACTAGAAGCGCGTTGGAATAATCTAGCCTGGAAAGAATCAGCGCCCGGACCACCGTTTCTTTAGCCTCTGCAGGCAGAAGGGGGAGAAATTTGCGCAGCGTTCTCAGTATGCCAAAACAAGTCCCACTATGTTGGATAACAGTACAGCACTTAGAAATGGCAGAACTGAAGTAAGAATTGCACAAAATAGAACAACAACAACAACAGCATAGCATAGTAATAATAATAAAACAGTTATTGTAACAAGTAAGTTTCAAATTGGAGGTCTTTTCTCACTTTAATGATATGACAGACCTTCCCTTACACATGATCCTTTCTGTGTCTAAACACATCCTGATCATAGTAAATATATTACTTATATAATTCCCGCCTCCTTGCTTGGGTGGGAAGGATGGGGAAGAAGAGGAGCGAAGTAGTCTGGAACGTGGTAGAATAAGGCTTAGAGTAAGGAAGATTACCTGTAGGTGATATCAACATTAGCTCCTCAGTGGTCTTCCTTGTCCCAGTCCTTACTTTACGAGGACGTGCGAAACATGAACGAGACATAAGATAGTAAAAATGCTTTGAAGCATTTAAAGAAGCCAAATTTATTAGAGGTAAACATAAATCATATATGACTGCAGGCATAACTCCTGAACTCCGATACAATCTTTATGTCCCTGAAAATTGAAGCTGTAATATCAAATAATATGTTACCGGTGGCACTGTCGTTGCTCTACAAATTTCTTGCATAGACACCCCTTTTGCTTCTGCCCACGATGGTGAAACTATAAGGGTGGATCTATCCTGGATTAGTTTTGGAACTGTCTCACCCATTGACTGGTAAGACTGAATTATTGCCAATTTAACCCATTTACTTAACGATGACTTTTTTTCCATTTCCTACTGGATCATAAAGAGAGAATCTGTTAAACAAACGTTGTTCTGTCCAAGTAAATTAAACGTGTTCTACGGGCTTATTAAGAATGCACTGTAGTACTACCCTCTTGTTTCTGAGGAAGAACAGGAAGAGCACTCTATTGGGAAAGGTGAAATTGAGAGGTACTTTCAGATTAAAACCTGGTTCATGGCGTATGATGATCTTATCCTCCAAAACCTTTAAGATAAGCAGAAATGGTGACTAGCTATTTTAATTTCCAAACCTTCTGGCTGAAGTAATGGTAATAAAACAAATTGCTGTTTTACATATATGACTTTGAGAAATTCAAATGGGCCGGCTTGTTGATCCTTTAATACTAATAATAAATACCACAATAGATCAGTCAAAAAGATTGCAAAAAGCTTGGATCAAATCTGCTACCAGAGGTGCCCTAAAACTTAACAGACTCCAGGGTTCTCTAGATCCTTTAATGGAATTATATAGAGTGTTTATTGTTGAAAGAGCTAGTCCTTTTTAAAAAATTTCCACAAAAATCTAAGATATTGAATGAATCCCTGATGTTTGTGAAATAATCTGTTGACGCCATTTCTTAAAGGTATGTTAGTGTCTTACATAACTTGACATGGTGGACCTTCTTCTGGAAGACTGGATGGAAATTGTGACTTCTCTAAAACATTGCTTTACTGCAGCCCCACCCAGTCTCTCAGCCTCCATCCTCAGGCGAAGAAGATTCAGCCTCTGATACGAAAGAATGAAAGGTAATGGAAATACTGGGTACGGTACTGGAGAGTCCACTTCCAACTGTGTCTGATGAGGGACGCTCTGATCAAGGAAGCCCAACTGGAGTTTTTAGTATTATCTCCACTCTCTACCCCCAATGTTTCTCAGGACCATTAGGAGAGAAGAAAGGAGTGTAAAGGCATAGAGCAGTCCTTGTGGTCATCTGGAGGACTTAGCATCCCGTCTCACGCCTGATGACAATGTACCGCAGTACAAAGCAGAGGAAGAAAGGCATTTAGGGGTGATGCAAACAGGTCCAGCCAATGACTCCCCACTTCTGACTGAGAAATTGCGATATCTCGTGAGACAGAACAAACTATGGCAAAGGACAAGTCCAGCTCAGCAGGTGTGTTTCTGCATTCTGATGACCTGTAATGCTTCATTCTGCGATCTAACATTCTCTTCACCCCCACAAGGATATCTCTTGCACTAGAGAGGCAAATTTCGAACATTCTGTGCCTCCCAGGTGGTTCACATATGCTTTTGCCTCTTGGTTGGCCAAGGGAACTAAAACACTCTTTCCCTGAAGCAAGAGTAAAAACTTTTGCAACCTGAAAATATGGCCTATAACTTCCTCCAATTTGAGGATTATTCGGACCCTGACCATTTTCCTTGTATGATTAGGTTTACAAAAGCTGCTCCCCAACCAACTAGAGTCCCATAGAATTATGCTCCTTTCATCATTAATGGTTGAATTCCCTCTTACAAGGCTTGATGATGTTGATCTTGTCTTGGAAAAGGAGGTTTCAGAAACAAACGGAGGCTCTTGTACAGGGTTTATGGGAAGTGCCATGCATTGGAGTGTACCTCATGTAATGAAAGGACTGGAATGCAGAAGAAGAATACCGAGGATGTAATCTGGTGATTAACTGCACTCTGACTGTATTTTTCAGTGAACTATTATTATTTAGAAAAGTACTAGCAGAGAGTGCTGTGTCCCCGATGTACTATGAATGTGTTGAGCTGTTTTAACTTTAGTGTAAAACACTTGTTTTAAAGGCAGACATTAATCTGGGAAGGCCAGCATAAATTCGTCATCAACCTAAAACACTGTAGGGATTTTAAATAGGATATCACCCCTGGGTTACATGATTTTGTTTTGTTTAAATCTTTTTATTGTCATTTACCATTATTAACAATGCAGTAGAATAAAAGATCAGCATATGTGAAAAACAAGGACCCCCTGAATAGGGATAAAAATTCCTAGGACAGGGAAATTAATATATGTGCAACAATTCCTAGGCAATTATAATAAAAACAAGAGGAGCTAGTAAGGGGGGAGGAGGAGATTCAAAGCAAGAGCCCATAAAATCATATATTATTTAATAGACAACAATAAATTATACAAATATTTTCGAATACAACATATTAATTACACTTTAAAGTACACAAATAAATTAAAACCAGAAAATGACAAAAATAGACAATAATCACATTCAATAAAGAAGATTCTACATAATAAAAAAGTGGCAAGGTGATATATTCGACGCGCGTTTCGGCGTGTAAGACAACGCCTTCTTCAGGAGCCACACAAATTTTTTGAAACAAGGGGCAGAGTACATCTGTCTCGAATCTCTTACTAGATGTATAAAAGCCCTATGGTTCAGGCAGCATAATTTCCAAAAGGATGTGTACGATCTTTAATTCAATAACGGAGTCACCTTCATATAGGGGACTGTGTTTAAAAGATGAAACTCTTTTGTGCTGTAAATCAGCCCAAGTCAGGGAAACGTGTCAAAGGGCGGAATATGCCAGGTTCCAACAGCGTTTTTATCAATAAAATATAAAAGAAGTGATTATCAGTAAGTACGGAGAAGTATTGTTTACTTCAGAACCGTGTGCTGCAATTGATCGCACAGTCGATGTAGAACGGAATTATATCTGGCGGCGTTGGCTCGCTTGACCGGCAACGTGATTTAAATTGCACGAGTCACGATAAAAGACGGATGATTATCGGGAGGACGACAATGTGGAAAATGACTGGCGGCGTCTTACGTCCGTTACGATGATAGCACAATCGCGCGTCGAATATATCACCTTGCAACTTTTTTATTATGTAGTATCTTCTTTATTGAATGTGATTATTGTCTATTTTTGTCATATTCTGGTTTTAATGTATTTGTGTACTTTAAAGTGTAATTAATATGTTGTATTCGAAAATATTTGTATAATTTATAATATATGATTTTATGGGCTCTTGCTTTGAATGTCCTCCTCCTCCCTTACAGCATGTGGGTAATGTCTCCAGTATGAGGAAATTAGGGTATTGTTTACACCAGTCCCTCAAGGAGGAAAGGCCAACGTAAATTCTGCTGTCTTGCTGTGTATATCAGTGCCAGTCTATGCGTGGTGTGATCTCTGAACAGTGGGTAGAGGGTTCAACAAAATGAGGACAAAATAATGAAACTGAGGGAAGGGGGTAACCGCCCGTGACCTGAGGCCGAAAGTGTAGTATCAGTTGATTAACAGCTTGTAGCGTGGGGTAGGGATCTATGATGCGACAGGTTGAGCAGGGATTGAGGTGGGGGACCCCCTGTGGGGCGACACAGAGGCAACAGTGGCAAGTTATGCTGGTGCCGGTGAAGTCTGTGTTTCTTCCTGAATGTCTACTGTGGATGCAGTCATATTCTGCAATTCCTCCTGTTGAAAGGTAGGGCCGAATTCGACCAAGAACCCTTCAGTATTTGCCCGGCGTCAGCCGCCTCTCATACCATTCGAGATTACCAAACAAAGAGGCAGGCGCTGGAGACAGAAGGCAGGAAACAGGAGTTTATTCCGACGGAGCAGAACACGTCAAATCAGACAACAGGGTATCTTCTCGAGGTGCTCTAAACGCATCCTTGAGGCCTGGCCTCTTATACACAGGTTTATTGCTTTATTACATAAAACACATTCTTGTCAATACTTTGATGTACGGAAAGGCATCCTCGGAATCTCCGCTCCAAACCCGTTCCCACACATATTTACAGTAAAAGTCCCCACCCCGATCTCAGTAGGTGATGACTATCGCGCAGCTGGATATCCCGCCAGCTCCCGGAATGTGTGTGGCTGATCGGATCTCATGGGGTGGGGGCTTTTATCAGTCATAGATTCTTTGAAGAGGGACAGCTTCCTACTGTAAGGGGCAATAAACTGTATCCGCAGGGCTAGGTGATGGCCTGGGATCGGGCGGGACAATCGGGCACAGAAGAAGGGGGTTCATCAAAGGATGCGTGATCATTAAAGGGACGGAGGGAGGTGTTAGTCTGGTACGGGATGTGGCTCCGAGGCAGGGCCGCGCTGAAGGGGTGGTTTATGGCCCAAGCATGTGAGAACGTTGGCTGTCAGCGCGCGGGGGATGCTGGCGGGGTCAGAGAGGGAGAGAGAGAGACGCGCTGGCTATCGGCAGTGGGCAGAGAGGCCATGGCGTTCAAAATGTCTGCTACTTACGCGCACATTTGAGCTAAAAGGGGACAAGATGGCGCCGATAATGTTTACGTCGCAATCTAGATTTTAACAGTCCTCCCTTTTCAACATATCTAGCCAGCTTGTCAATTTATGTCTATCCCCATCATATTACGGATTTCTACATCATACAAAGCTTTCATGCGTTCAGCTTCAAAGTTTGGAGTCTTAGGGCAAACACAGTTAGCAAATAGTGAACACAGAGGTGGCAAGCATTGAATACCCAGGCAGAGTCCGCATATTACGACGATTGGTATCAGTACAATCATGAGCAACCTCCATCCCCAGTCCTTTACAGTTCTCCAGAACCAACTCCCGAGCGACCATCCTTCTTGTTCCTGATGAACTTCTGAGGAGAGTCTGTGGAGGTGTTCGATGGCCTTGTAAACGGAGGGTGAATTGTCTGGTATGTAGGTACAACAGCTGGACCCGATGATACGACATGCTCCTCCACGGTCCGCCAGAACCACATCTAGAACAAGGCGGTTTTGAAGAGCCACCAGACGGACCGCCGGAAGCTCGGCTGTATTGTTTGTGAGGATACCAACTGTAATGTTCATCGTTGTCTCGACTGCCTGGGATAAATGTCGAATGGCACGACTGTTCGCCATCAGACCCCAAAGTGGAACAAGTCCTTTCATTGCATCCAAGAATTGTGCTCCAGTGGAGTCGGCCTGCTCGATGTCCTTTGCTCGTCTCTGTCGGTGATGGTTTGCCGGAGCCACATAGGTTGGAGGAAGGATGAAGGCTATGTAGCAGGTACCTCCCCAGCCCTTTGGGAGCCAGGTGTAGGCTTTTGTACCACAGACGAAGTATATGTTTGGAGAGGTGACAAAAGAGGGTGGGTCGGTTGAGTACAAAGTTCTGGTGATGCGGCAAGTGCTGTGGCCCACCATTTGTGTCCCATGGCCTGTGATACATACGAGGCCCGAGACATTGACGACAGATAAGGCCACAGTCAGGGTGGCAGCTGTTCGTTTCCGGAGGTAGGAGAAGGTGGGTCTGGCTGGATTGTTGAATATTTGCATCTCCACCATTTCTTTAGCGGGGATGTCCATGTGAACAGAGGCATTGGAGGATAGAGGGCAAAAAGGAGCAGCAGCTCTCCCGGTTTTGTTCAGCCAGACTCCATGATAAAAGTGTGACATGGTTTCGCTGGAAGTGGCATTGTCTCTGTAGCTCTCTTGCAAGAGGATCAGCCAGGCAAGGCAGGAGCCATGAACAGAGAAAGGTGAAGGGATGAAGGGGATGGAATGTCCGGTGGCATGTGGTATCAACCCACAGATCCAGCAATTCGTGGCATTTGCAGCAAGGTTGTGTTGGTGCAGCAACTGTACGAAGGAGTTGTTCCAGAACTCCTTACGCCTTTCTTGGATTTGAGGTGAAAGAGAGACCAGGTAGTGTTCTTTCATGGTGGTAGGCTGTGCAGTTGTTAGAAATGTCTTATGAGCCGGTTCGTTCTCTTCCACGATCCAGAAGGTAGTCATGAGGAGGAGGCAAAAGAGAAGAGTGATAAGAAGAGCAATAGTCTTTGAGCTGTGCAAACTGTCAGTTTTCGGGTTCCTGTAGCGGGTCTTCGGATGTCCGGTTGCTTCCATCATCTTCGTATCGGGTGCTTCCATCATCTTCAAGGTGCTCAGTAGTGGGCAGAACCACAGACTTTGTTTGGTTTCTCTCCTGGCAGCCTTTGTAGTGTTAGGCCGCCGCTCTGAGAATGATAACTTAGTCAGTGGTCTACTTAACCGAAGCTCCCTCCTTTCGTCGCAGGTTATACCCTTCTCTGGATGGCACAGTGGGATCAGGGAATTTCGCCAATTCGAGTGTCTCTGTTTCAGGGTAGCACCTCAGGGATGGTCGGTCTTTGTTCAGGAGCTCTTCCTGGGTGCTCACGTCTTCGGTCGACGTCAGGGCCGGAGAGATTTTCTTGCAATGATGTGCATGCAGCCAATTTCGCTTCCCCTCCACTCGAAGAGCTGTTCGGGTGGTGATCAAGACTTGCCAGGGGCCCGTCCAGCGGGGTTCCAGACTCTTCTCCCGCTGGAAGTTCCGAATCAGGACGAAATCTCCAGGCTGGATGGTATGTCCAGGGCCCCTGGAAGCATCGGGGATGGCCTGCAGCACCTGATGATGAATAACAGACAGTGTTTTAGTTAGGTTATACAGGTAGTCAGACATTAGGACGTCCGGGACGTCGTGAATAGATGTCGGTTTGGGTGCGGACCAGATACTCATGGGCCGGCCGAAAACGACCTCGTAAGGGGTCAAGTGGTGTTTGGTGGGGGTGGAACGCATTGACAGCAATGCTAGGGGGAGAGCGTCTGGCCATTTTAGTCCTGTGGTAGCCACTATTTTCGCCAGTTTTAGTTTCAATGTGGCATTGTGCCGCTTGACCAGTCCAGCAGATTGGGGGTGAAAAACTGCGTGGAATTTCTGTCATACCCCCAGTCCTTTCAGGATGAGCTGGATAACCTCGGCTACAAAATGGGGGCCATTGTCACTCCATAAAATACGGCAAAGGCCGTAGCGAGGGAAGAACTCTTTCAGTAGTACTTTTGCAGTGGCAATAGCAGTGTTGTCACGTGTCGGGTAGGCTTCCACCCATTTGCTAAAAGCGCACACAACAACAAGTACATACTTCAGTCCTTGACATCTCTCTAACTGGATATAGTCCATCTGTAGGACTTCAAATGGATGGTTGGGGACCCCAAACCCTCCCCGGGGTACGACGGTTCCTTTCCCAGGGTTGTGTTGCAGGCAGACTAGACATTGCTGGACTAATCGTTTGGCTGAGTCTGTAATTCTATCGTTATGCCAAACTCGGGAGACAAGTTCGGCCATAGGGGCAGATCCTATGTGTGCAGGGGAATGGGCCATCGTCAGTATGGGGATCAGGTACGAGTTGGGTAGCAACCATTTGTTCGTGTCTTTTGTCCGCCAGCAGCCTTCATCATCCTTTAATCCAACCCGTGCCCATTCAGTCAATTCTTGTGGTGAGCTGGCCATTTGGATGTCCCTAATAGTTTCCCTAGCGTCTGTCCATTTTTCTGCTTGTGACCTAGTCACGTACATGCGAGTCGTTGTCCTGTTCTCGGCTGTAGTTCGGGCAGTGATGTCGGCCAGTGCATTTCCCTGTCCAATGATGTCTGTCACCTTTTTGTGTGCATTGCATTTGATTACGGCAAGTCGTTTGGGGAGGAGAACCGCTTCAGTCAGAGCGGAGACTAGATCTCCGTGCAGGATGGGCGTGCCATGAGATGTCAGAAATCCCCTCTCCTTCCATAAGAGCCCAAAATGATGAACCACCCCGAAGGCATACTGGCTGTCCGTGTAAATGTTTGCTGTCGTCCCTTTGCTAGGATACATGCTCGTGTGAGAGCAATCAGTTCTGCCGCCTGGGCGGATCGTTGCGTGATGCGGGCGGTTTCAACTACAGTTCGGGCTGTGGTAACTGCATAGGCAGCTGAGGTGGTGCCGTCGGGGAGTTTAATGCAAGAGCCGTCTACCCATAGCTCTCCGTCAGGGTTTGGGAAGGCAGTGTCTCGGAGGTCAACTCTACTCCTAGTCTGTTCGTCCGTGAGGGTCACACAGTCATGTATTGGGGGCACATCGGGATCGTTTTCAGGCAGAGGCAGCAAGGTGGCTGGGTTCAGTGTGGTGCATCGTTTCAGCGTGATGTGAGGTGCGAGCAGTGTCAGTTCGTACCCACTCAGTCGCGCGCTGGTCAGGTGTTGTGTCTTGGTCTGGTTTAGGAGGGTGACAACAGCATGAGGCACTAGTACCGTGAGGGAATTCGAGAGTACGATTCCCTCACTTTGTCGGATAGAGACAGCAGCAGCGGCTACTGCTCGAAGGCAGGCAGGCAAAGCTCTTGCTACAGGGTCAAGAGTGGCAGAGAAATAGGCACATGGTCGTTGTTTGGGGCCAATGGACTGAGTCAGGACAGACAAAGCGCATCCCTCCCTTTCGTGAGTGTAGAGAGAGAAGGGCTTTGTATAATCAGGGGTTCCTAGGACGGGCGCTGAACAAAGGGCGTCTCGTAGTTCCTTGAAGGAGGATTGACATTCAGGGGTCCAAGGGAGCGGGAAGGGGACATCTTTAGCCAGTAGGGAAAGTAGTGGTTTCACAATGAGGCTGAAATTTGGCAACCATAGTCGGCAGAAAGAGGTGAGGCCTACCAAAGAGCGGACTTGCTTCGGGGTTTTAGGGATAGGGGTCTCTAGAATAGCCTGTATTCGATCGGGTGTGAGCTTTCTCCTGTCTTTGGACAAGAGGTGGCCTAGGTAAGTGACTTGAGGTTGGCAGAATTGCAACTTCTTCTTGGAGACCTTGTGGCCATTTTCCGCAAGGAAGTGCAGGAGTTGGATGGTGGCTGTGACTGCAAGTGGAGTGGTGTCGGCCGCCAAAAGGATATCAGCGGCGTACTGTATCAACACCACTCCATCCGGCAATTGGACTGCATCCAGCTGTCTCTTGAGGGCCTGGCTGTAGATGCTTGGACTTTCAGTGTAGCCCTGGGGTGCTCTGCAAAATCTGTATGAGCGGGATTTTAAAGTGAAGCCGAAAAGGTAGCTGCTGTCCGAGTGAATGGGGATGGAGAAGAATGCGTTCTTGAGGTCGATTACCGTGAAGGTGGTGGCAGTGGAAGGAATCAGGGTCAGAATGGTGGTGATGTCTGAGACTACAGGGTACTGGGGTACAACCACTTTGTTGACTTCTCGTAGGTCGATGATGAAGCGGTACGCTTTTTCATCTCCCTCACCCTGCTTCTTCACAATGGGTAGGATTGGGCTGTTGCAAACATTGCTAACTACTTCTTCTACCACTCCTGCATCTACCAGGGACTGGATGATTTTTACCAATGCCTTCTCGCCTTCGGGCGATATCCGATACTGTGGGAGTTTGGGGAGTACTGCGTCCTGTCGAACAGTTATGTGTACAGGGTCTATCATCATGCGTCCTACGTCCGAGTCAGTCTTTGCCCATAGGTACAGAGGTAGGGTGTCGAGTAAGGACAAGTCAGTGTCAGTGATAGAAAACATGCGTTGTGTGCGACAAGATCTGAGCAGTGTTGGGTTGTCGTACAGAATGACTCTAACTCCGTCTTGTGAACACCTAATAGTAGCTCGGAAATGTTTCAATAAGTCAAGTCCCATAATGGCGTCGGGGGGTGTTGGAGGAGAGCAAAAACGTCGTGTCAGTGGTGTTATTGTCCAAGTTAAAAAAGATCGGTGTGGACAAGGGATTAGTGGAGGGCGTTCCATCAAAACCTATTGATGTCACATGTGAGCCAGACAAGGGTGCCCTGGGAATCAATCGTTTAGACAACGCACTACGTGTTGCACCAGTATCTACCAGAAATGGAGACTTCGTACCTAGGACCTTAGCGGTGACATAAGGGCCTTGCTGGTCAACATAGAGCTCGACTGGATCCCTTCCTTGCCCTTGGCAGTCCTATGCAAAGTCGTGGGCATTGTCGCAGTCAGACTGTTGGCACTGATTCTGTCGGGGACGGTCAAACGTGTTCGGTCTACCAGGTCTGTCATTGTTGGTGTCGCTTGTGTGCCCTCGTCCCTGTCCTCTATTTCTCGGCCCACCCGCTACGTCTCTCGTGTCTTTATTTCTGAGTGCTTCTTGCAGAACTGGACATTGAGACTTCCAGTGGCCAAATCTTTTGCAAAACGCACACTGGTCCTCATCGAGGTCTGTTCGTGGAGCGCCGGGTGCGGGTGTGCAGTCTCTAGGGGGTGGATTTCTAGGAGCATTCGACTGGTAGTTTCCTCTATACTGTTCCCTTCCTATAGTCACCCCTTGCAACTGAGCAATCATCACCCTCTCTTTCAAGTCCTTTTTCTTCTTCTCAGTCGCTTGATCGTTCTCGTTCTTTTGTCGCTCATAGTATTAAGCCATCTGAAGGATAGCTGCGGGCTTGGAGGCCGCCCAACTACTCTCGCTAGTCTGTAGTTTCTGCGAGACTTCTGGTGTCAGGCCTTTCACATAGTTCTGGACAAACAAGTGATGTCCAGTCGCAGTGGTCATGTCCTGGCCGCTGTAATCGGAGAACACCGTTTCAAACCGGGAGAAGTATTCTGATAAGTCTTCCTGTGGTTTCTGGCGACAGGCCGTTACTATCGACCAGTCCACCTTCCTTTCTGGAACTAGGGTTTTTAATTTCTGCACAATCTTATCTGGTAAGTCTAGAATGGCCTTCAAAGGTTTCTGTCCCGGCTCCCGTTGTTTGTCAACATTACCGAGTTGTATCCAGGTATGTCCGAACAGCTCAAGGTGGTCGACTTTCCGGATTTGCTTCCACACATCAGCTGGCAGACATAGGCCGAAAAATAAATCGATATCCGCTAGGGTCATAATCGTTGAACCCAGAGCGGTGGCTAATTCTGTATAGAAGGCTGTGGGGTTCTTTCGCAGATCAGGCAAGGACTTTCGGAAAGTCAGGATGTCTTGCCGATCCCATGGTTGGTAAACTCAGTTGTAAACTACCCTCCCTCTCGCATCTTGGTGGTTAATATCGTCGTGTGTTCCCTGTCCTCGTGGGGGAACCCAATAGGGAGCAGCCTCCTTTATGGGCATCATCGTGTCAATTTTTTCTACTCCGGCCTCAGTTACTGCAGGAGTCGTGGTGTTAGTCTCTGGTTTCTGTTCCGTGAGGTGGCGGAAAACTTCAAGCGTACGCGTGAAGAGGTTCGTCACATCACACTCGTCCCCATCTCCGACATCAACTTTTCTATACAGAGTCGTTAGGTTTTCAGGGCCTTTTCCTTGGTAGCGGTCTTCGTAGGCATTAAGGGTATGGTAACAAAGCCATACGACAAAGTGTCGCCTGTGGCTATTGGCATATGTATGGTACATATCCGTTATATAATCCTCACTTTCCTTTCGCACCACCAGTGTCTTTACAATCTTATCGATCCCAGCTCGTTCATCCTTACTTAATCTATTCGATCTCGCAGGGTCTTTCCTCCCAGCTTCGGGATCATCTGAAGTCGCTGCTCGTGCTGCGCTGGGCACGAGGGGTTCGGTCGGCGCAGAGGCCATGGGGACCGAGGCTCCGGCACTACTCTCGCCTGTCGGTGGGGGGTTCGGGTGCTGCGCTAAGGGTTGGGAAGGGGCGTATGGAGGGGGCATGTAGATGATCGGGGGACCTAATAGTAAATCATCGTTCGTTCGCTGTTTCGAAGGTAGCTCGGGGTAAAGTGTAGAGGGTGTCCTGACGGGACACTGGCCTGATGATTCGGAATCTTGTTTTAGCTTGGTTTCCTCTCTTTCTTTTATTTCTTCCTTTAATTTGTTAGCGGCCAGGTGAGCTGCCTTGCGTAATTCCTTTTCTAACCTGACCTCATTTCTCTTCTTTCGCTGTTCTGTTTCTTTGCGCCACATGCCGAAGCTATCGAGCATAGTGGGTGTTGTCTTATTGTTATAAAGGGCTGTTTCCAGTGCGTTTATTTTGTCGTTATCAAAGGATCCTATCAGTGGCCACTGACTTCCCCGATCCTTTCTTGTGTATTTATGCCACAGCTTACTATAAGCCACGGTGACTAGTCCATATTTAGTAAACATGTCCTTATTAGGGGTGCCCTCCAGTGGAGCCGGATGGTTCACCTCTAATAAGCGGTCCGGGCTGAACCAACTACCAACAAACGGGGCAAAAATAGGCATGACGGGTTACAAAGGGGACAAAAGTCTGCACTACCTATCCTTCACTATTCACAAGGACTAAACAGAGTATTGCGACTCTGTGCTTATTTGTAAATAGAGAATAACCCAAAGAGAACCAATTCCGAACGATCAATGTTCGGACAAACAATCAATCAAATGAGGGATAAAAATAGGCACGACGTATTACAACGGGGGCAAAAGCCTGCGTTACCTATCCTTCACTATTCACAAGGACTAAACAGAGTATTGCGACTCTGTGCTTATTTGTAGATAGAGAATGATCCAAAGAGAACCAATTCCAAAACAGTAAATGCTTGGATAACAATCAATCAAATGGAGAGGGAAGTAGGCCCGACGGATTACAAAGGGGGCAAAGGCCTGCGTTACCTACCCTTCACTATCTGCAAAGACTAAACAGAGTATGGCGACTCTGTGCTTGTTTGCAAATAGAGAATCTCTCAGAAACAATCAAATGAGTAATACAAGTATTTTCAAACAATCAAACAATCAATTCGCAATTCGTCGTGTTACACGACCTTACCCGGACCGCATGGACAGTTTCTCGTCTCCCGCTTCCAGCGCCTGATCGTTCTCTGTTCTCCGTAATTGCTGTGGCACTCCTGATGGTTCCCAGTCAGGACCGTAGATCACTCGAGAGAGGTCTGCTCGGAACCGGTGAAGTTCGGATGATCGGCTGCCAGACGAGGGTCTATCGGGCAGGAGCTCTTCCCGATCGTTGCAGTCGTTCACTCTGAAATGAAATGAAATGAAAAATTGCATTTGTATAGCGCATAACTGCCCTGGGGCCTCGTTGGGACCTCTCCCACTGGATCCACGCGTCGCTGATGGGCCCCACGTTTGGGACGTCAATTGTTGAAAGGTAGGGCCGAATTCGACCAAGAACCCTTCAGTATTTGCCCGGCGTTAGCCGCCTCTCATACCATTCGAGATTACCAAACAAAGAGGCAGGCGCTGGAGACAGAAGGCAGGAAACAGGAGTTTATTCCGACGGAGCAGAACACGTCAAATCAGACAACAGGGTATCTTCTCGAGGTGCTCTAAACGCATCCTTGAGGCCTGGCCTCTTATACATAGGTTTATTGCTTTATTACATAAAACACATTCTTGTCAATACTTTGACGTACGGAAAGGCATCCTCGGAATCTCCGCTCCAAACCCGTTCCCACACATATTTACAGTAAAAGTCCCCACCCCGATCTCAGTAGGTGATGACTATCGCGCAGCTGGATATCCCGCCGGCTCCGGGAATGTGTGCGGCTGATCGGATCTCATGGGGTGGGGGCTTTTATCAGTCATAGATTCTTTGAAGAGGGACAGCTTCCTACTGTAAGGGGCAATAAACTGTATCCGCAGGTCTAGGTGATGGCCTGGGATCGGGCGGGACAATCGGGCACAGAGGAAGGGGGTTCATCAAAGGATGCGTGATCATTAAAGGGACGGAGGGAGGTGTTTGTCGGGTACGGGATGTGGCTCCGAGGCAGGGCCGCGCTGAAGGGGTGGTTTATGGCCCAAGCATGTGAGAACGTGGGCTGTCAGCGCGCGGGGGATGCTGGCGGGGTCAGAGAGGGAGAAAGAGAGACGCGCTGGCTATCGGCAGTGGGCAGAGAGGCCATGGCGTTCAAAATGGCTGCTACTTACCCGCACATTTGAGCTAAAAGGGGACAAGATGGCGCCGATAATATTTACGTCGCAATCTAGATTTTAACACTCCATGACAGCCCCCCAGGGGGCGGAACCCCAGAAGGTCGTCCCTCCGTAGAGACACCCCTCTGCCCTGGCCCAGTTGAGCAACGAGCGGCTCCAGGCAACTGCATGAGGTGCCACCGGCGCTTTCCATCGCATGGTGATCAGGCGGTGTGCCGTGACTAGGTCCAAGTCTAGGAATCGTGAGGTGACCTTCTGTTTCTTGCTCCTTTTAAAGGGGTGCAGGACATACACCTCCCAACGAAAGGCAATTACGCATTTAGTGACGTTGGCTAGAGTGGCCGCTATGTCAGTCCAGTACTCTGCTAGGGTCGGGCAAGACCATAGCATGTGTAGCAGATCCGCATGTGTTAGGCGGCACCTGGGATATTCAGAGTCAGTGCAATGAAAATACTTGTTTATCAGGGATAGGTATGAACGATGGAGGATAAAATACTGTATCTGCCAGAAGCTTTGATAGCGAGGGACTCGTGTCGGGCTTTCCAGTATCGCCACCCATTCCTTCTCTGACAGGGCACAGTCCAGATCCTCCTCCCAGTATTGTTTCAGGGGGGTTAGTGAGATTGCAGTGTGTTGACGGAGGGACGAGGCACACACATTTGTATGAGGTGTGCCCCTTTGCCCATTATATGCAACTACTGCAACTGGTGGTGTGTGGGGGGTTCTGTTATTAGGTTACCCCATCTGATAGAGTGAAGAATTCAGTGCACAGTGTGTTAAGAATTGCCCCGGGGGTAGGCCATCTTCTGTGATTAGGTCTGTAAACGGGATTAGGGTGCCATCTCTGAAAAGGTCCCCTGTCTCGTGAATGCCTGCTGTTTGCCAACAGTGCAGTTCCGTTGCCGTGATGCATGAACCTCCTCTAGGTGACCCCAGTAAAGGAATAGGCAGGGCATATGGCGTGGTGCCATGGGTAATGTACAGGCTTCTGCGGTAGCATTTATACGCTATGGAGGGCAGCAAGGAGTCGGCTCTTTTGGGCTTAGCTCAAGGGTGAAACCTTCTGAGCAAAGTGTGGAGCTTCATTGGTGTTTTCAGCGTGGCAGTGTCTGACAGGTGTCTAGAAACCAGCCACCTAGCCGCACATTGCAGCTGCGCCGCTAAGTGGTAGTGCTCGAAATTGGGCATTGCTAGTCCGCCCTGTCCTGCAGTTAGATATAGTTTCTTAATCGAGATCGTGTGTCTGAACGTCCCCAATTGGGAATCCCTGACCTTTGCTTCCAGCTTACTGAAATATGGGGGGGGGAAGAATATAAAGCGGAAAGGTCGCAAAATAGTAAAGAAGGATTGGGAGGATCACCATTTTCGCAAGGGCTACCCTACCCGATATGGACAGAGTCCTCCAAGACGCCATCTGTGCATAAATGGAGGACGTGGCTCTAGTAATGTTCCCATCATTCAGGTCAGCTTTGGTACGATATATGTGGACACCTAAGTATCGGAATGTGCCAGTACACCATAACACTGGGACCCCACCCAGCAAGTACCCGGTATCTGGAGTAGACAAAGAGAACGGGAAGAGGGTGGATTTTGCGGCATTGACCCTCAGCCCTGATACTGAGGAGAACTGTGTTAGCGCAGAGTCTAGCGATTGAGGTATAGTGTGGAGATATCTTGCATACAATAAGAGATCATCAGCATATGAAGAGATCATATGCATGCTGTCGCCCAGGGGAATATCAATGTCTACCTGGGCACAAATGAATGCCTCTAGGAGCTCCACCGCCAGGCAGAAAAGAAGTAGGGAAAGAGGGCAGCCCTGTTGGGTCCCAAGACCCACCCGGATAGTGTCTGATATGTAGCAACTAGTTTTCACGCGAATCGTTGGGCATTTATACAATAGCCAAACCATGCTGAGAAAATAGGGGCCTATGCCGCACCTTGGTAGCACAGTAAAGAGTTAGTCCCACTCCAGAGAGTCAAAGGCTCTCTCGAGATCAAGCACCAGGCATCCCAAGTGTGGCCAGTTCAGGCGGGCATATTCAGCTACCCTGAGGGAGCGACGAAAGTGGAGCGCGGTGTTTCGGGCAGGGACGAAACCATTCTGGTCCGAGTGTACCAGAGAAGGCACGTAGGGTGCGAGACGGATAGCAAGTGCTTTCGCCAGGATTTTATAATCCGTGTTCAGGATCGCCAGAGGATGGTAAGACTCCAGGTACATGGGGTCCCTGACTGGATTCAATAGGGAGACGAAGTTAGCTGAGGAGAGAGAGAGAGAGAGAGAGAGGGAGGAATGCATAGTCAAGCGCTGATGTGTAGAGTGTGTGTAGACGTGGTACTAGGGTCACTGCATAAGTTTTGAAGAACTCAGTGGGAAACCCATCAGTTCCTTGTGTCCTACCAGTAGCCAGAGTTACAAGAGCCTCTCGAACCTCCTCAACCAATACGGGGGAGGCTACCTCCAGAAACTGGTCAATGGTTAGAGAGGGTAGCTGCACTGAGTCTAGGAAAGAACCTATTTGTTGGGAGTCACCGTGGGCCCTGGATGAATAGAGTGTGGTGTAATATTTTGTCATAGCCTCGTGAATGTCCCACTGAGGGCACATTATCTGGCAGAGCTTATCTTTAATGGCATGTATGGGATGGTGTGGACATTCCTGCCGAAGAAGAAATGCAAGCAGCTTGCCCGCTCTGTCAGCTCAAGAGTGGGTGCAGGCAAAGTGGGCAAGGTAATTGTGGCAGCGTAACCGTTCTAGCATTTCTAGCCGTTCCGTTTGCAGCTTCTCAAGCCGCTCCGGAGCCTCAGAGGATGTGACTGATAGAGTTTCCCAATAAATGAGCTTCCGCTCTATAGAGGTGAGGGATGCGTCCAGTTGTTTGTGGGTTCTCCAGTGAGACTCAGGCAGTGGCCTCTAGTAGTGGTCTTAAGGGCTTCCCATTATACCAAAGAGAGCTTGTTGAGCCGACACTGTGTTCAATATATCCGATCAATGCCGCCTCCACTGCGCAGCGGAAAGCAGGATCCTCCAGAGCCACCGTATGTAATCGCCAGGTGGGGGGCTGGGGGAACCTCCCCTCCCAGTCCAACAACATGAACTGAATGGGTCCGGCCCAGGTAGCCTGTGTCCCAAATTAATGGGCGTACCAGGAGATCATGCACCAGTGAGTAGAAGGAATATACCCTCTGATTTGGGTTGTGTGCGCACCTTATATCCGTCAGAGGCCAGTACCCTAGCCAGGAGCGCAGAGCTTGTGCTTTCGATGAGGCAGAGGTGCGAGTAAGAGGCGGGAAGGAGCGATCGAGCGAGACATCCAAGACCAAATTGAAGTCCGTACCCAGTATCCAGGGTATGCCTCCCCATCTGGATAGTGTGGTAGAAAGGCTGTGAAGGAATGCCCGCTGGTCAGAATTGGGAGCATAAATTGAGCTTAGCAGGAGAGTCTACCCGTTGAGTCTACCCTTGATATAAACATAGCGCCCAGCCGGGTCGACCACAACCTCATCTTCCTCCCATGGGGTCCCCTCTTTCACCCAGATCAGGGCACCTCTGGCCTGAGATGAATAGTTAGTGCTGTATACATGCCGGTGCCAACGACGACGAAGTCTGTCTGCTTCCAAGCTTGTCAGGTGAGTCTCCTGGAGGAGTGCAATCCCCACGGACCTGCGCCGTGAGGAGGCATATATGGAATACCTGCGTGCTGGGGTGTGTATGCCACTAACATTCCAGGAAATAATATTAATTTTTGTCATGAGTCTAGTGTAACAAACTCAAATTGTGCAGCAGCTACAGTGTGTGAAAAAGGCAGGACCCCTGGGTTACAGGACATAGCAGCAAATGTTTGTCTTATAATGTTTTAATGATATTTTTATGTTGCCTGTTTCTATGTAGAAAGCTAGTGTTCACTCACTTGAGGTCAGCAGTGCTTCTGTCACTGTTGGCCACTGATAATGGGTCATTATCAAGGCGTTTCTGGTTTGCGCAGCGGCAAATTGGAGGTGGACTTTTAGGTACATACGTACCACCAGCTATCAGTAAGACCGCTTTGCAAGCGGACAGTAAGCAGATAAGGCCTCAGCGACATTTAAATTAAAGAGGCATAAATCTCGTAATTTCTGGAATTTGCACTACCCTGCTTACATCATTTAACTATGTGCTATTCACAGTAAAATGTTACAGCAAGTGTGTGCGAACAGCCAGAATGTGAGTGGCTGTTGCTTACACCAGTTGTGTTTTTTGTGCTGTTTTTAACTGTGAAATGCATCCTCACCATCAAAATTGACGCAAGGACACATTTTGTGATAAAGTAGAATGCCAAAGGACAGATTTGCAATTCACGTAAATGCACTTACCCCCAGATGCATCAAAGTTATGTTTGTGAGTCCTTAATAGCGAATTTTAAGGATTCGCTATTAAAGACTCGCAAAACGGGATGCAGGTAGGAATCGCAATGTTATTTGCGATTCCTACTGATTCCTTATTTGCGATTCCCTAATTGCGAATCGCAAATAAGGAATGGCTTTCCCATTCATTCCTATGGGCCTAAAGGCCCATAGGAATGAATGGGGAGTCATTTGTTATTTGTGATTAGCAATTAGCGAATCGCAAATGTGCCGCAATTTCAAGGGTGCCAGGGTGTCCAAAGGACACCCTGTTGCACCCCTGAAATGGTGGAAAGGGTGGTTCACTGGTGTTGCGCACACACATGTCCCAAGGACATGTGTGTGTGTAATATACAACTTAGAAAAATGCACTGAAGTGCATATTTCTAAGTTTTTGCTATTTACCACATAGGGCCAGATGTAGGTAAAAAATATTTACCGATTCTTAATTACCGAATTTTACCGATTCGGTAATTAAGAATCGGTAAATATGAAGGGTGGACATGTAGGTCCATCCAGATGTGTATTTTACCGATTCGGTAAATATCTGTATTTACCGAATCGGTAAATACCGACCGGTAATGCTCCATTCATTCCTATGGGCTTTAAAGCCGATTTTGACACCTGAATCGGTATTTCAACATCAAATACAATTTGATGGTAAAATACCGATTTTGTAGGCCTTGTGGGGCTCAGAAGAGTCCCACCTACATATCAATTTTACCGATTCGGTAAATATACCGGTCGGTAAATTTACCGACCGGTATATTTACCGAATCGGTAAAATTACCGATTTGCCCCGTTTCAGTCCCCCTACATCTCGGTAGCCAAATACCGGTCGGTAACGGCCGAATTCGGCCGTTACCGACCGGTATTTGGCTACCTACATCTGGCCCATAGTTTGAATTCGCGGTAAATAGCGACCCCAGATTGCGAATTCGCAATCTAGAAATGGTTCATGCATTGCATTTAAGGAATCTCAAATTGCGATTCCTTAAATGCAATCGCAATTTGAGAACTCGCAATTATTTGCGAATTCTTAAATTGCGAGTGCATGAACCCTTGATGCATCTCAAATGCCATTTTTGCGGGCGCAAACGGACGAATTTTGCGATTCGCACCGTTTGCGCTCGCAAAAATGCTTGATGCAGCTACCTGATAATTCCCAAAATATTGCGCAATGAAAGAAAATGATGCAAATTTTGCACATCTATAAATTGTGGATGAGCATCTATTCAGGAAGAGATATTTGAACATAAGGAACTGTTATATACATGAAGGAGTTACTTATTTTCATTGAAATATAGGTAGGCGGACATATTTTGGGAAAGTGTTGAAATAGAGCTCATGCCAGAATTAGCAATGGAGTGAAGGTTATGCAAGGGCAAGTAGACAGTTGATGGGAGTGAAGGTCCAAGTGTATCTCTTTGCGTTCAGGAATTAAAAAGATAAAGGATTAAAAAGATAGCCGGGGGAGATGTTTGAGCTGGCCAGACTGCACATTTATGTAATTAGGGCTATTGGTGTGTTGGCCAATCAACAAAACACCTAAAGAACACTTTAGATAAATTGGAAAACTTTTGAACTTGGTTTTAAGAGTAGACATTGGGAGAGAACAAGAGGTTAATGAAGAGGAAGAAAGATCTTGGTGGGCTTCTGATTCAGGATGTTGGTGGAAAAAGCAGCAGAAGGAAAGCAAACGGCTCGAGGAAGAATATTAAAATGTGAACCAACTTTGAATTGACACAAGAGATGACATGACATTCCAGAGTTTCTGAATGTGGCAAGTATACAATGGGAATTGAAAGAAAGAATTAGCAGAAGAGGATGGTATTGCCTCAAAAATGAAGGAGAAAATAGGGTATGCTTGTGTTACAGGATTAATATGTAGGGATGTGATATTGAACTGCTCCTCTGATTATGACTGAGATTTAGAAGCCAGACAAGCTACACGGAGTGAAGAGTGATGAAGGTATTAAAGGTTTAGTAGCTTCATTAGGAGGTGGTATGTCTGATCTGCTGTTCATGCAGCATTCTTTAGCACCACAGTGCACACCAATCCAGCATGAAGCAGATCATGTGGAGTATTGGATTTGGCGTGCGATGCCAAAGGAGGCGTGATCAAAGAAAAGGCCAACTTTGTCAAATAAAGTGACAACTACACCAGAACTGTATATCAATGCCTTGGCGTACTGGGCTAAGTCAATCAGAGACATAAAAAGGGGTAACGGGTTAAAGAGTTGAAAGGACAGGTTGTTAGACGTGCTGGGCCTATTGACATATATATTTGATCAAATGGAGGGTATGTTAACAAGACACGTCTATGTTGAAGACCTGCACCAGTTGATGCAAAGGAGGTTTGCTTACTTGAGAATGAAAATGCCTCCATAAGTAGGAGAGAAGGTAGTGTATTCAAATGGATATTGATCTGAAATAAGCAGCTCTTGCTACCAATGCAGATAGAATTTCATGAAACAGTATATTTTTTAAAGACCAATGTATAAAGGACATGTTTTTGGCAGAGCCGGAAAACGCATAGTTAATTCCGCGGGCAAGACCACAGTATCACCTTTGCATCATTTATGCAGAGGTAAAGATAATAATAATAATAATAAATAATAAATCATTTGTAAAGCGCCTGGCTACACAAAGCTGTGTGTCCCCGCGCTAACTGCTGATACAATACAGAAATCCAAAAGCAGCTGTGAAAAAAAAAAAAAAAAAGCCCAGGAGAAGTTACATGTTGGGGAACAGAAAGGTTTTCAATTTTCCCCGAAATCTCAGTTCAGATGGCTCCATCCGCAAGTGGAGCGGGAGCGCATTCCAGTGCTTGGAGGCTAGGTACCTAAAGGAGCTTCCTCCCATTTTAGCCCTGGAGATTCGAGGGGGTTTAAATAGCATCATACCAGATGATCTTAGGTTCCGGATAGGGCGATGTGTAGTGAGGAGATTTTTTAAGTATTCAGGACCTTTGTCCTGAGCGATGCAGTGAGCATAGCAAAGGGTCTTAAATTTGATCCTCTCCCTAACCCGAAGCCAGTGGAGTTTGACCAAGGCAGTTTTTGCGGAAGTTCTACGTGAGAGTCCGAGCACAAGGCGTGCGGCAGCGTTCTGCACACATTGCAGTTGATGTAAACCCTTCTGACTGAGCCCAATCAGGAGGGCATTCCCATAGTCCAAATGGGCAGTCACTAGTGCGTGGACAATGGTTTTTCTGGCTCCGATAGGAAGGATATCCAGCACCTTTCGAAGCACCTTTAGTATACCATAGCACCTTCCCGTTACCCTGCTTACATGGGTCTTGCCAGAGAGGTCTGAATCCAGCATAACGCCTAGGTTTCTTACCGACTCCACGGGAATGGGCAGGTTACCCAATTCGATAGGCCACCATGATCGGGACCAAGCAGAAGTTGCTCTCCCAACCACTAGTAGTTCGGTCTTTTCGCCATTTAGACGAAGGCAGTTGTTGTTCATCCAGACCGCTACTGCAGACATGCAATTCGAGAAATTGGTGGCATCTTCTCTTCGGTCAGGGGTTAGCTTAAAGACCAGCTGGGTGTCGTCAGCGTAGCTGACAATGCCCACCCCGAAGCCCTCTACAATGTGACCCAGGGGTTCCATATAGATGTTAAATAACGTAGGGCTCAGACTTGAGCCCTGTGGAACCCCATGGCTCACCTTCCGAGGGGAAGATCTGAAGGGTGGGCAGTGTAGCTGGAAGCTTCTGTCGGCCAGAAAGGAACGCAGCCACGCAAGTGCTGGACCTGTTACCCCCATGTCAGAAGATCTCACGGGTTACAGCAAGCAGGAGTGATGCTTTGTAGATGGTTTTAGAGATGGAGCAATTCATGCAACTGGAGCCAGTAGACTTTCATCAGGGTGGAGGCGATATGGTCATACTTCTTAAGTTCCTGAAAAAGGCATGCTGCTGCATGAAGGATGCCCTTCATTGGGAGTGCCAGATTTTGGCTTGTGAGGCGTTGGAGCAAAGCCTTGCCACCATTTAGATGCAAGAGGGGTTGAACAATTTGAAAGTTATTTTCTGCAATGAATGGCATCACTTTCTTAAGTAGAGAGCGATGATACCAGGCCAGATTGATTTTGATGGAAATGTGCTCCAAAGAGGTTGAGATCGGTGTCCAGGGTGAATCTGAGTGACTTGGCATAGGGGGAAAGTTGGGGTTCGAATCAGTCGAAGTTCACTTCATTGAGACATGTTTGGACTAGTTGTCACTTGTTCTCTAAATTTGGTGAGCTATCTGGAGAAAGACTAGCGGAGGCAATCTAAAAATGACCATCTTTGGGGAAAAAGAAAGAGTTGCAATAACAAATAGTGGAGGATTTTATCAAGCACAGACAGCAAAGCCCAAAAAATCTAAAGTGTACATATAAGCAAGGGTAACCCCCAAAACGTTCGAGAACCTAGGGAAATACAAGAAAAACAATGGTTCACACAGGCATCAGTCCCAATAAAGCAGAGATGTCTTCAATGATTGAAGACAAAATATTACCAATTTACTACGGAAAGGAAGAACCAGGCAGGTGATCAATAATGAATAGAAATGTATATTGCATACTTTCAATAATTTTTTGAAAGATCCAGTGCTCCTACTTAAGTGTAGATGGGGTGGTGATAGAGGAACAAGGAGAAGACATGTATCACACAAAAAAGACATACAACTTCTTAGGGGTCGCAGTAATAGGATACATACATACGCTCCATTGCCTGGAATTTTCGCTAGATTTCACCTCGTTGTTGAGAGCACTGTGTTGGGGATAGCAAAAGCCCCGTGAGGACACCGCCGACTCGCCAGCTTGCCATGTTGCCAGCCCTGCTGCAGTTCACAGGAGGACTGCAAGTCCCAGAGCGCTTGGGGGTGCGCACACCTGACGCCACTGTCAAGCGCCCGGAGGCGCTCAAGAGACCGAGGCGGCTCCCGCAGCGCGGGACGCTCCATTGCCAGCAATTTTGCTAGATTTCACCTCGTTGTTGGGAGCACTGTGTTGGGGATAGCAAAAGCCCCGTGAGGACACCGCCGACTCGCCAGCTTGCCGTGTTGCCAGCCCTGCTGCAGTTAACAGGAGGACTGCAAGTCCCAGAGCGCTTGGGGGCGCGCACACCAGACGCAACTGCCAAGCACCCGGAGGTGCTCAAAAGACCAAGGCGCCTCCCGCAGCGCGGGACGCGCACGGGCGTGCCCTTGGCTCGGGCTTGGTTCGCGCCCGTCATAGCCCGGAGGGGGCTGGGCGGGGCACCCCCCCTAACATCTCCACCATCTCCTCTGGTCAAAAAGGAAAAAAAAAAAAAGCTAAAGGTAGTGTTTAAGATCTAAAATTGGGTATTTCGCTTTTAGCACAACTTCCATATTAGAAGAGCTTGGTCGTCTCGATTCATCATTTAAAAGACTATACTGTGTAGACATATTTTGATTATTTTGGGGAGAACATTTTGTGCACAGTGGGGACTTGCCCACCCCAATCCTGCTGATGAGTAATATGGGGAAAAATATCAAGCCCACTACTTCACGCCCTATGACTAAGCACCAAGCAGCCACAACACAACCCCTCCCGAGCCTTACAGCCATTGATAAGATGCTCCAGAAAACAATATGGGTAGTGGCAACCGCTATTGAAAATACAGAGAGGTGGCTCTCACTTACCCCTGCTATTCCCCCTCTACAGGCCGTAGCGGATTCCTCAGCAGCTACGGTCAATCCTCCCGAGTTTACATCATTTCTCACGTCCTCCTTTGCTGAGCTGCCCTGTGCGACCCTCGGGCGGTATGTCAATTTGGGTGGGCACGCATTTGGGCGTCCAGGCAGTTCAGATGCAAACCACCTCTCCTGACGTACAATGCGTACTTCTCACGCTCCAAGACATGACCCAGGTGGCCTCACTAAATATCTATTCAAGGCCACTACAAAGTGGACAAGAATCTGCCACTATTGAAGCATTAAGGCATTTTATACTATCACTTGACCCCTCAGTCGCCCTACTAGTCGGAGGTGATTTTAACTGCCAGTTCGCGCCACTAGTGAGTACAGATATGGGAGAGCTGGACGATGAGGACCAGTTTTGGCACATCCCAGACCCCTTGATCACTCCTGTGAAAGCTTGGACTCCGCTGGTCCTTCAGATTAAATCGCTCTCCCTCACAACGTCTCTGCGGGCGTGTAATGGGAGGGTGGAATCTGATAGGCCGGGGTCAGTCACTTTTAACAGATCAGGGCAAACTTCTATCATTGATTATATAATGATGGAAGCCAGACACTGGGACAGGGTGCTGGATTTTAGGGTCTACCCAAGGCACGATAGCGACCACAACACCCTTGTCCTAACACTCAAACCCGGGAGTTTTGGGCTGTCAAGTCCGGCCCCCGAGCCCAATAGTGTTCTGCCGCCCCTTGTGATATCAAATAATAGGCAGAGGATTAAATGGTCTTATGTTCAGGGCTCTCCCACTAAACTCGCTGAAATATATCAGTTGGTCTTACCGCAGCTTTCAGATATGGGAGAAATAGGCAATAAAACCTTAGATTCAGCCTCCCAGGTTAGAGCCTTGGAGATCCATAAGCAGTTGGTTGTCAGGCTTGCTGAGGTGTTCTGCCCCGTGAGCAGTAGAAAAGATCCCCTGGCCAAAACACACCCATGGTATGATGTATTCTGCAGGAAAGCAAAAAAAGATCTGCTGACTGCAATAAAAGCAAAAGACAGAATTAGTATAAAGATTTGTCGACTTGAATACAAAAAGGCCATTACTAGGGGAAAGAAGGACTGGGAGGAGAGCATATGGGAAGAACTTAGAGTTTCCCTCTTACGCAAGGACTCCAAAACATTTTGGGCCATTGTCAGTTCTTGTGCGAGCGGGGGTGGACCAGCGCCACTCCCGAATATAGCGCCTAGAGTTTGGAAGACCCATTTTGGAGCTCTCTATGCCAGTTCTGGTGAAGAGCCCATATCCCTCTCAGGTCCCGAACCACTCCATGAGTATAGATTGGTGGGAACGAGGGACTTGGGGGAAGCCGTGGAGATTCCTCTGCTGGCTATCCCAGGACCCCGCCATGAGTATCGATTGGCGGGGCCCTTGCATACCGAACAGACACAGACCTCCGCGGATCCCGGGTATGAGTACCACCTAGTCGGGACTGAGGCCATCACCCTCAAGGAGGTTGAGTCTGCAATAGCTAAATTGCTACCTAATAAGGCCCCTGGATTAGACAAAGTGCCCGGGGATCTATTTCAGTCCCAACCCAAAATCTGGGGACCGTACCTGGTTGTCTTTTTTAACGCAATACTTAAGGGGACTGAGCCGCCAGGCACTTGGCTTGGAGCTGAGATCGTCCCCATTCACAAGAAAGGTTGTCCGATCACCCCATCAAATTACAGGCCCATGAGTCTTATAGGCACCACTGAAAAACTAAAGGGCAGGATCATTTTAGATAGAATCCTGGGGTGGATTGAGGAAAACGAGATTCTGACTATACATCAGGCTGGGTTTAGGACTGGTATTTCAACCATAGATCAAATATTTCGGCTGCAGGTATTATTTTGGAAAACTGTGAGAGTGGAGGGTGGCAGCCTCTACCTCATCTTTGTCGACCTGCGGGCCGCCTTTGACCTAGTGCCAAGGGAGAAGAGTTTTAGCAGAGTTGGGTCTTCCAATTTACTTATTGAACATCTTAATCAGACTCCACATGAACAACTATGCCCAAGTCAGGTGCGGGAGGCATGGTGACCTGTCGGACAGCTTTCCTGTATTGAAGGGGGTACGCCAGGGGTGCGTCCTGGCTCCAACATTATTTTGTCTTTACCTCAATGGTCTGGTTGATCATTTAATTGGTGTAAAAGACAATGATGCCCCAAGGTTGGCTACCGGGCGGGTGCCCGCTCTGATGTTTGCAGAGAACACTTTGTTGTTGTCTAAAATATCAACGGGCATCCAGCGTACCATGGATGGCTTTGCAGCTTTCTGTGCCTCGCGTGGACTTGAGATAAACTTGGATAAGACCAAGTTTATGATTTTTAATCCCCCGAAGCATACCCGCCCTAATCCCCTTCTGAACGGCACTCCTTTGGAAAGAGTCAAGACATTCGACTATCTCGGTATCACCCTAACGGAAAATTTTGAGTGGGGTTTTCAAGTTTCTAAGTCAGCGCTTAGGCTATCACAATTAGCGGGGGGTATCAATAAAATCCACAGAATCTCGGATTTCAAACCAACAGCACCGGCCTTGAAATATATAGATCACAGGCTAGAATGGCCTCAATGTATGGTGCCGAACTATGGGGCCACCAAAGTACATCTAACCCCCTGAGGGTGGAGCATGGCTTTATGAGGAGCCTCCTGGGCTTACCACCAAGTACAACGCTCATCCCCTGCGACTGGATTTGGGGCTGGAATCGATAGGGGACCTAGCAGCACTGCAACCTATGCTCTATTGGAAGAGACTCTGGTCAGTGCCCAAACTGGTTTCCTATAGAGAGGAATTTATAGAGGTTTGGGCTCTTTTAAAAAGTTAAAATATTCCGTGGCTACTTCACATCGGGGCTCTCAGTACTCGGATTGGTTTACCCGAACTCTGAGAGAATCCCGAGGTAGGTTTTCCTGGGATAACTAAATTAGAACTCCTGCACCAGCTGAGGCACCAGAACTTATTAGCTCTCCAGAGACTAACAACTTTGGGAAGACTGACTGTAGAGTTCCTCCAAGTAAAAAACGAATTACGAATGGACGAATTCCTAGATGTACAGCTAAGACATGGCAATCTACCACTCAGGGTATTTAACAGCAAATGGGCTAAACCAGAAAATAATGCTTGCCCAGCATGTGACTATAAGCAAGAAGATGTGCGTCACGTACTGTTTTTCTGCCCTGCCTATCAAGCAATAAGAAAATGTTGGTTGATTCCACTATGCAGGAATCTTGGTTTTAGACACTGTGCTGAAACCTGTAGAGTTTTGAGATATGATACCCTTCCCCCTATTGTGTTTGCTGTATCGAGGTTTTTACTTGGTATGTGGCGTAGAAGGAAAAGCTTTTTATAATATCTTTGTGAAATTATTAACTTTATATTTTACGTCTATCCAGTTTCATTCACTTTTAACTTATTTATTGTTTTAATGCTTTTGTGTCTTCTTGTATGTATTTTATCTGCACTTTTATGGTCTGTTGACCGAAATAAAGTTATCAAATGAAAATGAAATGATACATCATTTCGCTCTCTCACTCGTACTTGTCCACAATAGGATAAACAGGAGACACAAAGTTTATAATATTTTATTAAACTATCAAGCTCTAAGATGCAGAATTTGTGCCACAGTTAGAAATCAAATGCATACTCTAAATATCATTAGCATGGTTAAACCATAGACCATAGAAAGCCCTGTCATGTTATAAGACAAATTAGCCTAAACCCACCTTTCTACTGAAGCTAAATGATTATATATTATAGATCTCTGGGAATAGTGGCAGACCTTGTACCTTAGCATACATAGGTGGATGTGCTACATCTCAGCTGAAGCAGCACTCTTGCTTCAGGACCTTCGCTCAGTGTGTGTTTTTTCAGAACCTTGTCCTCTGTTATTTGACAAGATGTGTGTGGGTTTACAAACAGCAGCTGCACTTTATTGTTATGTCTAAGTGCTAGTGTCTGACCAGAGAGAGCAACAAGAGGCATTTTTGTTTGACTTTGTCTTGTGTGCTCAGACTAAATCCCAGGAAGAGAACAAAATACGAAAACATGTGTATGTGTTGTGCGAAAATACAATGTGGCGCAAAACAAGCATGTTATGTAGTAACATGTGCAAAAATAAAAGTGGCCTGCAACGCGCACAGTTAGGCTAACATAGGGAAAACTACAATGGGCCATGCATGACAAGACGCGGCACCTTGGTCCTGGGTGGGATGCAGGCACGTGCCGTAGGACTCCTGCAAAGAGCCTGAAGGGTGTCCGGAAACAAACTAAATGTCAAAACATAGTATAGATATGGAATACATCATGCCACAAACTAATGTTAATGTGAGTAATACATCCAGAAAACAGACTTGCAAGAAAC
Organism: Lissotriton helveticus; assembly: GCF_964261635.1. Lineage (NCBI taxonomy): Eukaryota > Metazoa > Chordata > Amphibia > Caudata > Salamandridae > Lissotriton > Lissotriton helveticus. Next base: position 1,101,831,429 of record NC_136071.1, on the reverse strand, counting down.
CTGAAAGGCCAGGGACCCAACATCATTCAAAGGCAAAATTAAAATAGACAGTTAAATTAAATTGAAAAATTATTAAATGAGCAAATCACAGATTATTTTGGGGATTTGCAGCCAATGAAAAGAAAGATTGTACATATAAAAATTATACATTAAAGATTACATATCAGGGTTTGCCTCAATAAACCAGCAGGTTGAGGGGAGTAAGACAGACATTCTGAGTCTATATGATAGCGTTCCTTTCATCTTGTGTGTTCAGACCCTTTGGATGTGGACTGGTATTTGAGGATACATTTAGATTCCAATCTGTTGAGCAGGTGTTGATTAACGCCTCCTCTAGGTTGGTGTTGGATTATGTCAAACTAACTAAAGAAAGAAATGCTACTGCACTGTTAACCTAATTTTAAATTAAAACTTGAAATAATGGAAAGATATTACATTTACTTTTAAAAAGCTTAAATTAAAACACAAATTGCTACATAATTTAAAATATATATATTATGCATTAATAGTTATTGAAAGTGAAGTATAGGATAAAGTGTTGTAATTATATTTTATAAAATGAAGGATTACATTGTATTCGAGAAAGGTTATATAAAAAAGGTGTAATAAATAGGTTTAAACATTAAATTGTAATGATTTATATGTGTTCATTATTTTTTTTTTTTGGTTTTTTTTTGTTGAAAACCTTTATTGATATCAAAAGAAGACAAATAGAGGCCCACAACCAAGCCGGCCGGCCGCAGTGTACAAAACAATCAGGAGTCATCAGGCAAATAGTACATAATCAATCAACACAAAGCAGAGGCCATATAATCGCAATAGGGAAAAAAAAATACAGAAACTAAAGGGCTAAAACACAGGAGTAAAGAAGGCTTAATTTTACAATAAGGGGAGAGGACATATGACAGGCACAATTGCAATACGGAGGCATCCGATATCCCGTAATCAACCTCAACATTAAGAAGGGGGCGTGGGGCAAAATATCAGGGGGACAACACAATGCATTCAAGAAATCAGGATATGCAAGATACAGTCAACCCCTGAGCGTTATCCTCGTAACACGCCCGCCACCCGGGACACTACCAAGCCAGAACAGTGGGATCGGAAGACAATGCATGAAAACCCGCCCGTCACAGTACCCTCTGGGACGCAGGAAGGGAAAAAGGGAAGGGGACTAGGCAGGGGAGGGGAAGAGGAAGGGAAAGGAAAATGGAGGGAAGAAAAACCAAACAATAAAAGGGAATAAGGAAATATGAAAAAAGAAAGGTAAAAGACACGCCGACACGGCACCCCATGGTGAGAGGACAGGAGACAAAAGGATTAACGGTCCAAGTGGGGCATGGCAATCGGATGAAAGGACAGCCAAAATGTAGCAGGAGGAGTAACGACACCATACCCCCACCCGAAACACACCATAGGAGGTCGGGACAGACGCGGCCTCACGAAAAAGATATACAAAAGGGCCATAGAACCAGAAGACAAACTAAAATTGAACCCAACCCACCCGTCCCACCCTGCACCCCTGTAGAAGGCTACGGCCTACCCTTCAAACAGCGTGCCTGTCGCCCTAAACCAGAACCCGAAATATAGCAAGAAGAAAGAATGAAAAACGAGACAAAAAGACCACAAAAGCGGAGAAAGAAAACAGGAGGGAGGAGCAGAAGAGCTATAATACAAACGATGGGCCACAGCCCTCCGCCCAACCGGACAAGTACAATCAAAAAAAGACCAGGATGTCACCCCATCACGCGCCACCAAATATTAGGAGAAGGGGACCTCCCACCCCTCTACAATCAGAGACAAGTGTGCAACGAAATCGCATACCGGGAATCAAGCAGAAGTCGTACATTTCACCCCCAACCCTTCCGAGCGACAAACCCCACCCACCACATGGCAATGTACAACCACATACTAAATACGAAATCAGGAGATAATCGAGTGGAATGGAGACTAGCATAGCTACGTGGGGAGTAGATAGATCGACAAGTGAGCAATAGTTCAAACTGAAAGTATCGATGCATCAACAATCGAAGCACGAGCCATGAGAAACAGGAGTTCAGTTGCGCCACTGGAGCGGGCGAGGTGGTCCCATTTTTAAACACAGGCAAAGTCATCGAAGTAGGCACAGGAGGAAGTCCACCCATAATTCCAGGCAACAATGTCGAACAGGGTCGCAGTACAGCATCCGAGTCCCCGGGGTCCGAACCTTGAAAAGCAGGGCGCCCCAAAGTCACCAGCACATTACACGATCTTCGATCAGCGGTGGAGACACTCAGGTCAATCGAGGGGGGTGAGGCAATGGAGGCATCGAAACAAGAGGGCGACAAGAAGAAACGGCCGCCCAAAATGGCGGCAGATCGTGGCGGACCCACCGAGACGCCCAGGGCCAGGGAAGCGTACAGGGATCTGAGGGCTTCCAGGATATCTCCGACTGTCGGCTCACGCCCACCAGATCCGATCCCCACACAATCAGGCAACTCGGGCCCGCCGCCACAAGGTGACTCTCGATCCAGAGGGCCGGCCGCCATTTCGTGAATCAGCCCAATCGCCGCCCACGAGGACCCCCGGAAATAACAGTTCTCAAATGTAGGACTTTACAAGCGCCGGGGGTCCCAGCAAGGGCGGCCTCGATGCCAAAAGGATGTTCGCCCAAAACGGGTCTCCGCCCGCACCAGCACCGGTGCCCCAAACAAGCGGAGTCCGGGCCTCGATGACCAGGGCCGCCGGACAAAGCAGCGGCGGGGGGAGACCCCCTCTCAGAATCAGGTCCCGGGGCTTCTCACCCACGTCTGCCACGCGACCAGCAGGACAGGTCCGGGTCAGGATCGCCGGGATCTTCGCACATCGGCTCCCAACACTGGTTCTCGCTCTCGGCCGGGGCCGAGAGCCGTCGGATCCCACCGGCCAGGTCCCGGTCCAAGTCTCGCAGCGGCCCCGATCCCTCGGAGGCCGGAACTCCGGAGCCACTGCACGTCAAGACCCCGGGGTCAGATGGTAAGTACAAACAAGCCGTAATGTTTCCAATTCCCCAAAAGTGTGCCGTCCCGGGACAGGATAAAAGACAGGATAGGCAGTCAGGATGGAGGGCTGCGGGAGCCGAGCTAAAAGGCGACCATCACGGCCGCGAGCTAGGCTCCTCCCCCCGTGTTCATTATTTTAAATAATTTAAGTCAACATCATTTACTTGGGGGTTTAAATGGAAGTCCCTGCAACCATTATTTTCTATGGGAGGGTATTGCAGTACGAGGGGTTGGCCATATGTGCTGATGAATCAAATCAACAGGAGAGGAAGGGAATACTTATGGAGCCACTCTTGGTGCCCTAGCAACAACCAAACAATCACTAGAAGAGATATTCTAAACAAGGAGCGATTGCACGAGGAGTCACGCCTATTGTTAAAAAGATCCCTCACTCACCAACCTAGTTGGTGACATGCTTCATCACTGGGATCCCACCCAAGGGGCAGCATGCCTCTCGGGTGTGCTACGACGCCTGATTACAGCAGAGCAGGTTCTTGTGAAGTGTAGTCAGTGATAGTGAAAAGTTAAACATTTCTTACATCATGGATCCTAGCGGAGGGCGGTGGCTCATAGTATGGTTTCGCAAAGTTCGCAGCATTTCCTGCCACACCTTTATTCAATGAGCAGCCTTCCAATAGGTTACTCCGATGAGCAATCCCCAAAGGTGCTGTGGGATTCGTAGTGCATACCTCTTACCCAAATGGGTGCTGGGTTCTAAGGATCCCCATTGATAACCCTCCAATGGGTCCCGAAATGTGCATGGTCCTTAGACCTTAGTCCTTAGCAGCTGATTGAATAAAGATGTTGCAGGAAACGCTGCAAACTTTGCGAAACTAAGCCTATGAATAAGGAGTTATTTCCGAAAACGCGTCAGGCTGAATCCTGTAATGTGAATGTTGGTCCATTGGTGAACTGCTGCTGCATGAGTGCGTCCTCGCTTTGGGGCAACTTTGGAGCTGAATATATTCAAGGCAGCCCAGCCGAGGAGGACACACCACCAAACTGATTGTAAGTAGGGCCATGGAGCAGGAATCATGCCAAGTTCCTTTTGGGGCAGCAGCGCGGAGGATTAAGACCACGCACATTTTGGGGTCCATTGGAAGGTTATTTCGCATTGTACCATCACTCCCCAGGTCTCTTGCACATATACTACTAAGTAGTAACCTTATATGCACGGAGATCCCCATTATAAAAGATGGGAGAAATCAAGCTGGAGCTCTCCACCCTTAGGTTTGGAAACTGCCTGTTGTATTATTGCTTTACATCGTACAAAATATAGTTTGCTAAATGGGCCACTACTTTTCAGCTGCTCTTTATGGTACGAATATTCAGCAATTCAATGCCACTGAGTATGGCTTATTTATGAAATAAACTAGAACTACTCAATCACCTTCTATCGCTAAATTAAATCAGTAGTTTCAGTCATGTTCCATCATTAAAAAGTTAAATCTGGACACCATTTGGGGGCATCCCCTCGGGCCCTGCAGTCCAGCACAACCTCTGCAGCAGCCAGACTGTGTGCTCAGTGCTGGCACCTGGGCAGGAACACAACACAAAAGGTGAATGGAATTTCATTGTCCCTCGTTACATTTGGACTGTGCATCACACTGGTACCTTTGATGTACAGCTCACATCACAACCCATGTAATCTATCAAGACCAATTTAGTTACTCCTGATTATTTTGCAAAACCCTGAGGCAATAGTACAACACCCACCCTCATATGCTGACATACGACCACACAGCAGTCACAGATTCAGGTCTGAAGGGACATTTCTCTTGCTCGACGTACATAACAAATTAACCTCCATCATGCACCCCCTGGCTGGATGTATACAAACATACATTGCAGTTTCTTTAATATTTACTACTGGTGATACCAACCTCTGTTGGATGAAAAATGACATTAGGAATCCTGAAGTCACCATGAAGAAGTTTGGGTTCATCGTCTGTGGTTGGCAGATTATTGAGTAACCATTGTGAGAGTTCATTCAAGAAAGGAATGCCCACATGAGATGATTCTTCATACAACTCTTTCCAAGCTAATATCTAAAGAAATTGAAAAATCAAAGAGAGCATTGAAAACATATATGCATGGTTATAACCTGCCTAACATGGGAGTAATTTGGAAGTGAAATATAGATTTGGAAGAGAGAAATTAAGTGCAAGAACAAAAGTGTATTTCAAGAGCAGATACCATTACTAAATTCTGCACCGTGGATTGTTTAGAATGTAACTAGAATCTTTGTCTCCACTTGTCTTAATAAGGCCTCTTTCCTAGGCTAACACTAAAGGGGGTATGATTAGATATGTCTCCTAGTTTGTCTTTTCAAAATCAAGGCAAATGAAGAAATCCATTAGGTAGGACAGGTCATCCAATGATAATATTGATGCTATGGTCTTGAAGAAGGTAAATACGAAAAGTTTGTAGTGGCTTTCTAAGGCATTTAATTGAAGGAAACATGGCTGTATGTTTAGAGGGAACTATATCTATACTGAGGATAACATCTGAATGTAAATTACAGAAACATGCACCAAGGGGAAAATTGGTAGCAATACTTTTCTCAAAAGGGTTGACCACTTAGACCAGCTTAGACTTTCAAACAAGATTACTGCAAAGATGCAGCATGGTCTAAAGCAGTGCAAGCGCATGAACAAATATTATACAGACTGTTAGATTAACAACAATTTTTTAATCAGATATGGTGTTCTTTCTTCAAAGATATGCAAAATTGACGGAAGGAACTTGCCTATTCAGGCTGCTGCCCCCTGGTGATGACTGTCTCTAATCTAGGATTATTGCCTTAGGTTGCAGTACTCTAACAAACTAACTGATGTCCCTCTATGATCTATACAGGGAGGATTCTAAATAGGCAAAGCTCTGCAAGGATACTACCAAAGACTCTTGCATTGCTCTCCTCATGATAATAGATACAGGATTGATTAGCCAAACACCAATCTACCATGAACCAGGATAAAGACAGGGCAAGGCCTAAGATCTGCTGAACTAAACAATCTAAACAGTCTGCAGCTACAGAAAACAGATCAAAAATCAGGGAAATAAGGCTAAAAAAGTGGGTGATGAGTACAACAAAAAAACAGGAGAACTAAATCTTTGCAACACATCCACCTCAAGGAAAAGGCCCTTTTATGTGGTCCAAGCAGGACACAGGCACCAGACATTGAAAGATAATGTTCTTTGAAAGGCAGAGATTTAAGGTTAACCACACCTTCATCAGGAGAATGACATCTTTCAGGCTGGTTTCCCATCCTTCCTCCTTTGCGTGCTCCCCGCACTCTCCCCACTGCACTCCCAGGCAGTGGGTCTGGGTGGTCCTCCAAATGAGGCTGAAGAGATTTACGTGGCCTCTAAGAACAAGGACCAGAGATGCGTTGCCTCCTCTATGAACACTCAAGTATGTGAACACACCATTGCCTCTGGTGAGTCCCCTCTGCAGAAGTAGCATTATGCCACCTCCTGAAGCTCCGGGTTCATTGGGATACCACGGGGGAAAATGTTGCAATCAACAAGAGGTCATGAGCTGCAGAAGCACCTTTGCAAGAAAGTCCACCAGCTGGATAATCTTTCCCCTCTGAGTAGAAGTCTCTCTCTCACTTTATTGCCCCCTATCTGTCACATTCTCTCCATCCTTGTCTCTCTCCCTCTCTCAATCTACAGATGTGTCTATTAGTTTCTTCTTTTTACCAACATTTGTCATTTAACAATTGTTTATTTACACTGCTATATACTGTTTATTCTTCTCAGTCCTTTAAGCATGCAATAGTTTATGATAAAACAGATTTTTTAAATTCTTTTTATTGTGACAGTGTTGTAAAGTGTGAATTATAATCCAAGTGGTGTAAAAGCACCATAGAGTACATGCTGTCTGCGAGATGCCAATGTATAAATACAATTGTAACATCTTCAAATGTAATAAGTGATATCCATACTTATAAATAAAATTATGAAAAAAGTAACAAATTAAACTTTTGGGAAAAAAAAGACCTCAGGACGAAATCATATTCTGGTTTTGATCGACAAACATAAAATTAAAAGAAATAATAAAGAGCACTAAAAAAGACACTTTTATGCAAAGACAAAAGCATGGAGGTGAAATTCTCATTGGACTACCTCTTTGCCATATTGGAAAAAATAAATAATAAGAATATCATTGTTTTTGACTTGGTATTTGCAGTCATCCATATTACACACTCTACATTACACACAGTTGTTAGTTTGAAGAGTTATCTGTACACAGAATCTCCAAAGACAACTCTCACTCTAGTTTTACCTCTCTCTTGCAATATCCTTTCTGGCTCTCATGCCCCGATAGATTCAATTCATCCAGGTTCAGTGAGTGGAGCCAAGCAAGAGTTTCTGTGACAGCAATATTCAAGGCACATCTTTCTGCTGGACTGACTCCTGTAATTACGTTATATCTGAAGATGCGACCCTACAAATAAAGACATATTGCAAAATAAGTGCAAGAGCATATTTCCACTGCTTTTGCGTTTATTCTTGTTTATGACATCACAAACGATTCAAAACTTTAGCTTCCTGCAGTCGTTGCCGCCCTGCTATCAGCGTGCAACCGAATGGAATCCCTAAACATGCAGACACTCGCTTTTTACCAACTACAGCTTTTTTTGTTGGACCAGCACTTGCATCGGTGGCCATGTTATCAAATGAACTATTTCAAGCTGTATGTCCTAGGAGACAACCTGAATCTTCATTTTCTTATTACAGCACTTAAGTATGGAGAATAGAAATGTAGACCTTTTGTTGGAACTGGCCGCTAAATGTACAACATATTGTAGCAAGAGGCCTGGTATCCATCCAGGAGAAGGAAAACAACTGTGCACTGTAAAAGGAGGTAGATCTGCTTAGTGAAACCTACTCAAGTCATCTCAGCAATGTCTAGCATCCACCATCTCTATGGAGAAGGACCAGTTGAGGGAGCAATGAAGAGTGAATGGCACCAACCAATAGCAAAGACATCTTACATTCATCAATGGACAAACCATCAATTATTGGGGCTTTCCTCTTCCCGAACTGCTCTGGTTTAGTGACCGAATATTGCGTATAAAGAGTCAGGTCTGTGAAAAGTCCCAATGAGCCAATAATTATCCTACTTAATCTTCTTTTTGCTTAAAGGCTGCATGTCATAATATCAATAAGTATTGGTGCCTGGATATCATTTACACAAATATTGCCCTGTGGGTGTAGATTCTCTATGATTAATTCAACTAAGGTGGTATGATTGTAAACCAATATTTATCAGAAGATATTTAAGCCATGGTATTCTGGTGTCATACACGTTTATGGCCTCTTTCAATTATGAGAAATGATTCCCTACCCCTAAGGAAACCCTAAGATACTGCAGTAAATAGCAGATGGAAATTGAGGAGCAGAGAGGACTAAAACCTTAAGTCATAAATTGAAGCTAAAACAAAAGAAGGAAAACTAGCATTAAATTATCTTGAAAGAGCCTTGGAAGTTGCTAACCAAGGCAGGGATGCTCAGATAAGAGGATATTAGTGTGACTCTTCTAAGGAAGAAATCTTTCAACAGATGTAGTGAGCCTTCAGTAACGTGCACTTGCTAAGAATGCATGCAGCTCAAAATCAATAGCAGGAGTTTGTGAAAAGAAGCAAATCCTACAAAGTGTGTGATGGGTCTACTAGCCAAGTAAAAGAAACTGAAATGGGGGTCACTTAGGGTGATTGCCTTTCTTAGACTGAAGGTGCTAACCTCTCTAAGAATTCTTGAAATCTTGAAGTGACACAGCTCTTTTCAGATTAATAAACAGGATTTGAATCTTTAATGTAACTTTTGATAAAGGAGCAGTTATGGGAGTATTGCACCATTGGTGGCTTTTATCTCCAAGTGCTAATCTGTGATGAAAATGGCTACCTTGGTTATTAAAATTACACATGGCACCCCATGTAGTCTTACTGATACCAAGGTTCTGAGCTCCTATTGTGTGACATTTGATGGAGCCACATCTACCAGTTAAAGCAGGCACATGGTGAAGCAGGGTTCTGAACACGGCATTGGTACCAGGCTAAGATTAAAAAAAAGCAAGCAAGAACTGAAAGCTGTCTCTTCCTAACGGAGGGAAACATGCCTCCTATTTGGCTGCACGGCAAGATAAAAAGCTCATTGACATGAACATTTAATTATTAACAGAGAAAACGAGGAGGAGCAAGAAAGAGAGAAAAGTGTGCAAAATAGAGAAAGAAAGAGAAAGATTAGGAAAACCAAAAAGAAAAAAGAGGAATACAGAAACAGCGGTGATAAGAGTAAGAGAAAAAGAGCGAGGGTGATTACGAGGGACAGATGTAGCGCAAGAGAGACAAAGAAAGAGTTAGCAAGCATAATATTTTGATGGCCACATAAATACTACTCTAATTTGTCTAGACAAACTTACCTGTACATGCTCCATTATGTAGAACTCTGTTCCAATGACACTTGTATCCTCACAGTACAGTAAGGGTCTAGGCACTGGGAATCCAACTGAAGTTAAAGCTCTTTGCACGGTATACTCTCGGTGAATCTAATCAAAAAAGGTCAGTTAGCATAAGTTAAGACCATCACCTGCTTTGGATCATAGCATTACAGAACATGCCATTACTATGTAACTCAACTGTGGCAGTTCTTCTAAAGAAAGATCTAGCTACTTTATTAAACATATGGGAGAAATTGGGTTGTTGGCTGACTGGGGGTGTTAGCCCTGGTCAAGAAACAGCCACAATCCGTGTCAGGGTGAATCACAAAATGTCACCAAATTAACCTGTGCTCAACCCTCTGGTAACTTGGCAGAAAAAGCAGTCAGGCTTAACTTGGAAGCAATTTGTAAAGTACACAAACAGCAATAAAGTGAAAACACAACACAAGGAAAATACCACACTAATTTAGAAAAATGTAGTAGATTTTAATTAATTATTGGACACAAAAATAACAAAAATCTAATCAGTAGAACTGGAATTATAAATGTATAAAGTGCAAGGTAAAAACTAGCACCTAAAAGATCAAAGCGTCAACCGCAGACATCTAGTCAAGTGAGACCCAGTCAAAGTCGAAAATCATGGCCGAACGTGATGAAGCGTGAGTCGGATAAAAGAAGTGAATTGGTCACAGTCGGTGGTTACTTGGAAGAAACTTTGAAGGGAATGTACAGAAAAGGTAAAGTTCTGCAGAGAAAGCCTGAAGGCGGTGTCCGAGGACTAGACATAATCGCTGGGGCGCCGCTGGATGAAGTCACAGTGAACATTTCCATGTTTGGACACTTTTTTTGAAATTGAAAGTCTCCAGCGCGTCAAGGGAGGAGGCTGTAGCCACCGGGAGTTACACAAGACTGGATACCCCTTAGGCGAAGGACCGCTGGGCAGGATTTGCTGCTGCAGATAAGAACATAGTGTGAGCTACTATAAAGTGAGGCTGAGCGGCGATGCACCTTTGGCAGATAAATGAGCAGGTTGGCCTCGATCTCCCCTCTGTTCTCTGGCCAGGGCTTAGCAAAATAAATTCCAAGTCCCAAGTTTTGACAATTACCTATCTGGGCACCACAACCAAGGGTTTAGGACTGATAGGGCACCACTTGGGGAGGAGTGAGTGGAGGTTAGGACTCACTCAGGCTGGCTCGAGGTGCTGGTTCAAGATGGTTGGAGCCTTTTCTGTCCCCGAAGGCTCTGATCGGGATGCCAGCACATTTTCCTTGGAGTCTCTCTGGTGGTCCTGAGTTCAAGTGATGAAACAGGGCACAAGCAGCAGGGCAGGCTTCTGAGGGTTTAAGGCAGGCTCCCGGCAGCAAAGCAGTCCGTCTAAGTGCTGCAAAGTAGTCTTGTTGAGTACATAGCCGACCACAGCAGAAGGCAGGGAGTCCTTACGCAGGTCCAGAAAGTCAACTGAAGAGCTGTTTCGAGGAGACCTATTTTTAATCGTGGTGCCTTCCTTGAAGTAGAAGTGTCTAGATAATTTCCTTTGAAGTGCTTGAATTTTCTGCTTCCATTGGTCTAGCTCCTTAATATCTGCATGCACAATGCAGGGGTGACAGGTCCTTTGTGTGAAGGAAGGGCATGTGGGCCTCTGCCCACCTCTGCCCCCAACCTGCCAGATGATGGCCTATCCAGGCACACCTTCTCCCCCTATTGCAGGGCTGTCAGGGAGGAATAAACAAGGTCCAACTGCCAACTACATCCAGTTATGTGACTCAGGAACAGGCTGCAGGCACCAAATAGGGAAAGAAAATGCCAACTTTCTAAAAGTTGGATTTTCAAAATTATAACTTAAAATCCGACTTCATCATTAAAGAAGATTTTTTAATACAATTTCTCAGACACCAAACATGAAACGTTAACTATCCACAATCGAATGTTAGCACTTATTAAATGTAAAAAGGCAACCCAATGTTATCCGATAGGAGAGGTAGGCCTCACAGTAGTGAAAAACAACCTTTAAGTTTTACATGTTCTGGTAGTGGACTATTCCTAAAGTGCATCTCTAGCGTTTCAATTACAATGTACCATGCTCTATGGGCTACCTAGGGCCTACCTCAGGGGTGACTTAAATGCAAAAAAAGTGGAGATTCAGGCTGGGCAAGAGAGTTATATTGCCAAGTCAAATTGGCAGATTAGACCTGCATTCAGGCTACAGTGGCAGACACAGGACATGTTTTGAGGGGCTATTTAAGAGGGTGGCATAATAAGTGTTGAAGGCCCACTTGTAGCATTTAATTTACAGGCCCTGGGTATATGGTACCCCATTCTACAAGGGACATATAAGTAAATTAAATATCCTAATTCGGCATAAGCCAATTTGACCATGTTTAAGGGCGAGCACTCGTTAGCAGTGATAAAGTTCAGAGTAAAAGACTCAACAAAAAGAATTTCAGCAAAAAGTGGGGACAAAGGCAATAAGTTTGGGGGAAGACCATCCTAAGCCTGACAGGTCCAACAACCTCATTAAGACAATTCAGATGTTTGGCAAATGTATGCCTCATGTATCGATGTGAACAGCACAGCAGGGCTGTTAAACAGCGGAATGAAATGCAAAAGCCTGAAAAGAAAGTTGCAATCCGCTCAGCCTTGTGGGTCAAATGATATACTTTTACAAAGCACACAAAATGTCTTGTGTAGCATAGAGAAGACATTTTTACACATTCACAATCAAACATGTAAATGCTATCCGGGAAAAAAACAGCAAGATCTTCCTGCATCAAAACGTGTGTCTGTACTGACACCAGAGGCAAAGACTACCAGTCAGCCTCTAGAAAAATGAGAGGCTACGTCATTATATTTTCATCGCACTAGAATGACAACAGTCGTTTATCCTCTGTGGGACAAAATCTGATTATGTCTCTATACTGCAGGGTGGGCCATCACCCAGGCACTCATACATGGCTAAAAAAGGGGTCTATGAGATAGGTCCAAGATAAGTGTGGTGGGAGCCATATTGAAAATGTAGGGCATTTTACATAGGATGGGAGAATCCAGACAGCTGAAAAGAGTGAGTGGGTGCATGCCCAGCCATGAAAATGCAAGGTGAGCTAAAACTAGTACTTGATATATCCACCGATCCTGTGGCAGGATTTTAGGATATCTGCAACAGTGAGCATTAAACTGAGAGGCTATGAGCTATAACCAAATGAGACCAAACCCAAGGACAAATGGGAAACTTTAGCAAGAAGACCATGAACTGCCTAAAACTGCGGAAAGACTTCTATTAATATGTCTTCTTGTCTGCAAACAGACATAAGGATACATACAACCAAATACCTTGTATCCGTTGGGGAACCATACATTTCTTGCACTAGTTCACGCATGTCAAAGAGAGTGACAAAAACAGAAATACACCCAGTATTGATTTGAAGATATTCTTCCAAGTTAGCTGAAGTGTAATAATGATATTTTAATTTTCTATGAGTCCAATATTCATTTGAGTAAATTCTAAATGCTCTGCCATCAAATTATTTTATCCTTTGACCACCCACTTCATAACAAAGAGTCTGCATCGCCAGCAAGAACTGTGAGATAGGTGGATGAAATCATGGGTAACTGCAGACATTTTCTACTTTTAAAAAACTTTTATTTGTGATTTTAAGAGATATTGCAGCAATCATTCAAATACAATTACCAGATGTATCGTGCCAGCGACGCTATGGGACACCATCACACGCACACAATACCAGCAACAATCAGGTAGTAATTAATAGTACATTTTGATATGAAATCAGGGGTATGTCTTCCAACTGTCTTTCACTTTTTACTGCTCACTGTTCTCGTTGCTATCCCCGCCCAGATGTGTCCCCATTCGCTTACTTTTTTACCTTTAACTGAATTATACGAATTAACAACTTCTTCATGATTTACAATACATTTCTGACACAAAACAAATATATAGTACATACATATACAATGTAAATTGGACATTATTCTATCAAATTGAAGACTGGTGCTTTTAGAAATGACAGCATTATTGATGAACTCTCATCTTTTGAATGTCCTTGTGCAGAAAAAGAGTATCCTAAACTTTACTTAAAACAAATCCCTTCAGCTCAATCTCTTAACCAAGTGACCCACCTTTGTGGTCAGTATTCTACTACAATTTGTGGCTATTATTTTGACAGGACAAAATTTAAAACTCCAATGTCAACCACCACAATCTTGTAAAGGTACGTACATATTAGGTAAGCATATATATTGACTATTCCCAACACCACATATATGTACTTTGCCAATACATATTTATAGGAATAGTCTATCTATACTTAAGGGAGAGGTGTGGTGCAGCGGTCCTTCGTTTTTATTTCCTTTTATTATTAGAAGGGTCTGTAACAGAATGAGGAAATTCAAGGTTACATAAAACTTTGCTTTACCTGGTGTGTACCAGGCAGGAGGAGACCAGGAGGTTTTTTTCGAAGTACATACTGCTTAGGCCCCTTCTGCAGGTGAAATGTTGGGTTTGATTGTCCACATCTACAGAAAAAGAATACAAACTATATATTAAATCAGGAATATGTTTGCCCAAGGATAACATGTTTAGATGAGAGGGCGCTAGATGTTACATAGCACAGAATGAAGTTAGGTCATGCCTGGACCTCACAATATGCCAGTGCTTAATTTGACCAGTAGTTTACGGTCAGGGCCACTGACACTCATTTTTAGGAGCCTGCACTTATTTTTTCAGAGAGCAAGAGAGAAAAAGCACACAAAACGGAAAATAAACACAGAAAACGTCACAAAGGGAAATAGAAACTGGCAGGGAGTCTCTGATAGTCGATTAAAGAGGCCAGAGCAAAGCCCTGGGCACGGCACTCACTTTTTTACAACTTAAGCACAGCAGTATGCTCATTGCATCTAACAAACTAAGAACCTGACGCGGACAATGAGATTTATCAGGCACTTGGACTGGAGGGGTTTCCCCAATCTATATCTATACTACTATTATAAAGAGAGAACTGTGAACCTTTGAGGCGGGTAAACTCCAGAAGTACTCTAAAAAGAGAGAGCTTTCCCAAATAAACCTGGAAAGGACCGGGAAATATCACAAATAAACAAAGAAATTCCTTTCTGTGTATTCAAATTTATGTGTTCACATCAGCTTTTAAAGATAACATTTGTTTAGACCAAATACATCCCTCTTCTACAACCCCAAAATAGAGTATAACAATCACAACATAAAATTGTATGTGTCTAAGTACTTTTTATTAAAAATTATTTTCCGTGGTAGATGCATTAACAATTCATTAAAAAGCATTTATACATATGCCTACCTAAACGGAACAGTCCTGAGGAAGGTGTTCTATAAAAACCAAGCACCGAAACGCGTCGACACACAGAATTTCTTTTTATATGTATAATTATGGTTTTATTAAATTGATGTACTGTAAATAATGTATTGATTTATTGTGAAATTTTGACTAGAATATGATTAGGTAGGCATATGTATAAATGCTTTTTAATTAATTGCTAATGCATCTACCACGGAAAATAATTTTTAATAAAAAGTACTTAGACACATACAATTTTTGTGATTGTTATACTCTATTTTGGGGTTGTAGAAGAGGGATGTATTTGGTCTAAACAAATGTTATCTTTAAAAGCTCATGTGAACACATAAATTTGAATATTTGGACACCATATACATTACAAAGTGCAAACAACATTAGGGGTAAAGTAGTTCCCTGTGGGCTTTGTAATGATGTTAGGGAGTAGCATGGGCGTGTCAAAGTAAACTTGTGGGCGGCACAAACTCATGGGCTGAAGATTGAAGCACACACAAAAGCACTCCGAATTAAGGCACAAAGCGCTCCGAATTCAGGCACAAAGATTGCAAAAGCACTCGGCGGTTTATCAATAACACAACAAATGACATGCAACTTAAATGGGCAGTGACTTAACTCGCCGATACATTCATGCCGCATTATCAGAGGGCCCGTGAATGCCATAAACTAAGGGGCGCGGCAAAGGGCGCGGCACACGCACGCTGTCATAAGGGGCGGCTACAACTGAAAGAGGGCTGCAAGTTTAAGCCACTCCGCCTTCACGCACACAAACATTTGCAAAAGCACTCGGTTGCAGGGTGCAAAATATACAAATAATGCCATTGGACTTACATGTCCAGGGATTTCTATCGCCAATACATTAATGCCGCATTATCACAGGGTCCCTGAATGCCATCATCAAAGGGGCGAGGCAACAAGTAAAAGAGGCACGGAAAAATTTGTCACACACGCACGCTGTCATAAGGGGCGGGGAGGACCTGTTCACTACGCGTTCCTTCTCACTGTGCTCAATGTTAAACAAGCATTTACAATGCAATGGTTTCGCCTTTGGAAAAGTTAGAGTTATTGGCATTGTAAATGACAAAATTTGTATTTATGTGTTGGTTTTGAAAACAGATAAATAAATGGCATTGTCATTTACATTGCCATTAGCTTAATATCTGCAGTCACTCTGCACTCTCTAACACTCCCTAGCACTCCCTACTCACTCTGCACTCTCTGGCACTCCCTAGCACTCCCTACTCACTCTGCACTCTCTAGCGCTCCCTATGCACTCTACGCTCCCTATGCACTCTACGCTCCCTATGCACTCTGCGCTCCCTATGCCCTCTGCGCTCCCTATGCCCTCTGCGCTCCCTATGCCCTCTGCGCTCCCTATGCCCTCTGCGCTCCCTATGCCCTCTGCGCTCCCTATGCCCTCTGCACTCCCTATGCCCTCTGCACTCCCTATGCCCTCTGCACTCCCTATGCACTCTGCACTCCCTATGCACTCTGCACTCCCTATGCACTCTGCACTCCCTATGCACTCTGCACTCCCTATGCACTCTGCACTCCCCATGCACTCCCTATGCACTCCCTATGCACTCCCTATGCACTCCCTATGCACTCTGCACTCCCTATGCACTCTGCACTCCCTATGCACTCCCTATGCACTCTGCACTCCCTATGCACTCTGCACTCCCTATGCACTCTGCACTCCCTATGCACTCTGCACTCCCTATGCACTCTGCACTCTGCACTCCCTATGCACTCCCTATGCACTCCCTATGCCCTATGCACTCCCTATGCACTCCCTATGCCCTATGCACTCCCTATGCCCTATGCACTCCCTATGCCCTATGCACTCCCTATGCCCTATGCACTCCCTATGCCCTCTGCACTCCCTATGCACTCCCTATGCCCTCTGCACTCCCTATGCACTCCCTATGCACTCTGCACTCCCTATGCCCTATGCACTCCCTATGCCCTATGCACTCCCTATGCACTCCCTATGCCCTATGCACTCCCTATGCCCTATGCACTCCCTATGCCCTATGCACTCCCTATTCCCTATGCACTCCCTAGGCACTCTACATTCTGCACTCCCTATGCACTATGCACTCCCTATGCACTCTGCACTCCCTACGCACTCCCTACGCACTCCCTACGCACTCCCTACGCACTCCCTATGCACTCTGCAGGAGAGCTCGCCTGCAGCTGGGACCTTAGTGAGAGGTGCCGATGGTCACAGGAGACCTCGCCTGCAGCTGGGACCTCAGTGAGAGGTGCCGAGGGTCCCAGGAGAGCTCGTCTGCAGCTGGGACCTCAGTGAGCGCTGGCAGTGACCGAGGGTGTGAGGAACTGAGAGAGGTGCTGAGGGTCACAGGAGAGCTCGTCTGCAGCTGGGACCTCAGTGAGCGCTGGCAGTGACCGAGGGTGTGAGGAACTGAGAGAGGTGCCGAGGGTCACAGGAGACCTCAGTGAGGGCTACAGTGATCAAGAAAAGGGTTCATTACTTGGTCTTGGAGTGACAGAGGGTTGCCGGGACGAGGGAGAGGGTTCCTTCCCGGGACTGATGGAGAAGGATGGAGTTCACAGGGGCCCTCACCTGAGTTGGGACCTCAGTGAGGGCCACAGTGACCGAGGGTAGTGAGGAACTGAGAGAGGGGCCGAGGGTCACTCACAGGAGAGCTCGCCTGCAGCTGGGACCTCAGTGTGAGCTGGGACCTCAGTGAGAGGTGCCGAGGGTCACAGGAGAGCTCGCATGCAGCTGGGACCTCAGTGACGGCCCGCAGTGACCGAAGCAGGCCTGGGGGAGAGGGCTCAGTGCCCAGGACCAGACTAGGACAGGAGGTGACCGGAGGGTAAGTATTCCCGGGGGGGGGGGCTCCGTGGCTGGACCAGGGCAGGCCGGGAGGGGGCGGTCGGATGCTTCACCCGCAGTGACCGGAGCTGCCCGTCACGGGCCGTGGGAGAGGACCAGCGCAGAACCGGTCAGAGTGCTCGGGGTGAGTGCGCCTGCGGCAGAGATGGGTGTCACTGATTCACTCTGGGTGGGGCATGTGCAGCGTTTCATCCTTGTGCTGGGGTGACTACAAACATCGCTGCCCTTGCCCCGTGTGAAGCTTTCATAGGTGACCAGGTGACTCCGTGCCCTTTCCTTTCTTCCGACGGCAACTGCTACCTGTACATGCCTACAACAAATAGTATACCAGCAACAAGACCGGACAAACGTACATGTATGTCAGCAGTAAACAAAAACAATCAAAATAATACACACCATAAACAAACAAGCACTCACCTGGGGAACAACGGAGGTCCAGCACGGAGCGGGCATTTCAGCAACCCCGCCCACGGCCGCGGTAATGTGCGCGAAAAACATGAAGCACAGGGGGGGGGCGGGAACGAACAGCCGAACAGCGGGAGGGGGGTCGGGAAGGCTTCCTCCGTGGGGGGGGGGGGAACGGACAGCGGGAGGGGGGTCGGGAAGGCTTCCTCCATTGGCGGTGGGGGGCGGGAACGGGACAAAAGCAAACAGCAAACAGAACAAGCACTCACCTGGGGAACAACGGAGGCCCAGCACGGAGCGGGCATTTCGGCAACCCCGCCCACGGCCGCGGTAATGTGCGCGAAAAACATGAAGCACAGGGGGGGGGCGGCTCTTTCGCCTCTCATTTTTTTTGTTCACCACCCTCTCTCTTCTCCCTTTCCTAGCAGTATTCGCATCTAGCGTTAAAAAAAACTTTTATGCAAGTATTTTTTGCATTACCACAAACTCCAAATGTAGTCATTCATTTAAGTTGAATTCAGTTGATTCCATGAAATTGCATTCATGTTCTTGGTGTTACCCTTTCCATACCCCCCTGCAAAGTGCATTTTTTGTCATTTCATTCAGGCGCTGGATTGTATGACCATGCCTCCTTAGTGGGCCTTGTGCTCTGCTGCTCACGCAGTTATGCGTAATTAGTAGTACTGTCAGTGCCTCCCACAAAAAAGGGACCTCACATCGGAACCAGTAGAGCACGGCACACTGCAGTAGCTGAGGTGAGCCTTCTCCAACACTCCGAAAAACATAATGGGCCGTTTAGCTAATATGTCAGTTTGTACGATTATGAGTGACTGAGACCGTGCTGTCCTTTCACATTTGGGTGTTTGCCCATCTGGACAAATGCAGACATGCTGTCTTTGGGGGAAAACTGCAGAAGGCTTCTTCTAGCTCAGTGTGTCAACCCCAAACACTTGCCCTCTCCTTGTCCGCTAGTAGACAAGACTTGATTGTTTAGAAACGGGGGTTAAATACGCTGAGATATCAGCTGGCACATTCAACTTAGCTGAGGAGGAGGGCTAGGCTTTTCAGTGCTAAATTAACTTCATGTAGGATGAAAAACTGAGGCGACATATCTGGAGTCACTTAAGTTATAATAGCTGCCATGGGACCGTATGTGTAAACAAAAACAATCGAAATAATACACACCATAAACAAACAAGCACTCACCTGGGGAACAACGGAGGCCCAGCACGGAGCGGGCATTTCAGCAACCCCGCCCACGGCCGCGGTAATGTGCGCGAAAAACATGAAGCACAGGGGGGGGGCGGGAACGAACAGCCGAACAGCGGGAGGGGGGTCGGGAAGGCTTCCTCCGTTGGCGGTGGGGGGCGGGAACGGGACAACAGCAAACAGAACAAGCACTCACCTGGGGAACAACGGAGGCCCAGCACGGAGCGGGCATTTCAGCAACCCCGCCCACGGCCGCGGTAATGTGCGCGAAAAACATGAAGCACAGGGGGGCGGGAACGAACAGCCGAACAGCGGGAGGGGGGTCGGGAAGGCTTCCTTCGTTGGCGGTGGGGGGCGGGAACGGGACAACAGCAAACAGAACAAGCACTCACCTGGGGAACAACGGAGGCCCAGCACGGAGCGGGCATTTCGGCAACCCCGCCCACGGCCGCGGTAATGTGCGCGAAAAACATGAAGCACAGGGGGGGGCGGGAACGGACAGCGGGAGGGGGGTCGGGAAGGCTTTCTCCGTTGGCGGTCGGCCGCGGAATGGCCAAAAAAACCTGGTCAACAAAAAAAAAAATAAACCCCGCCCACGGCCGCATGACTACACAGAGGGCACGCCCAGCTAAAACATCTCGGGTACGCCCCCGAATCTGGTCCGTGAATGACGGACAGATCTCTGTTCCAATGGCTAGCCTCCATTTATGGAGCTAGCCAATGGAACAGAGGGCGTATTCAAGTGTCCTTATACTGAAGACTACAGATTTCTCTGGATGCGGAGCTAAAAGCTCCGTGCTCCAGCGAAACCTAAAAAGGGGGGCGGCTTTAAATAAACCAATCACGCTACATTTAACACTTTTCACACAGTACTTCCAAAAATAACTATGCAAACCCTTCACGGATTTCTCTAACGAGCACCTTCGTAATAGGGGGCTAGCCGAGGGAAACGACACACAAGCTTCAACGCTACGAAAAAACTCACATTGACTAACAGTCGCATTGCCATTATTTCAAGCAGTGCCACTCTCTACCTGCATTCTCAGTCACAACACTTACTTACTGAGTGCGGCCCATTACTTAGGAATTACAAAGAAAGGCTTGCTCGCAGGGCCACTATCTTCTCGCATTATCATTCACACCACTTCACGAAAAAAAAAAATACAAAGACGACGGACTTTACTTCACAATTACAAAGAAAGGCTTTATCGAACTGCCACTCTCTACTCGCATTTGCACTGACAACACTTCAAGAACAACACCCCAATCACTGAGTGCCGACTTTCAATCACTATTACAAACAAAGCCTTTCTCGCAGTGCCACTATCGAAAATTGCATCGCAATACAAAACTGACTTTAAAACATTAAATTACTTCAACAGTACAAACAAAGGCTTGCTCAAAGTGCCACTCTATACTATTGCTGCGCAATACAAAACGGACTTACAGCCTTTGGACTACATAAAACATTCACACGGGGCTCACACAACAAAACACTTGACGCATTCATTCACTCTATTTACACTTTCACACACACTGTGCTGTAGGCTAATTAACGCCACTTTCAGCAACCGCACTCTTTTCTCGCCATAATTGGATAGCTTTCAGCTACACTATTCCCATTTTAAAAAACAATCAGTTACATCAGCAAATTTAACTTTGACCTGGGGGCAAACACAAAAGCAATACTTGACATAACTCTAATGCCCTTTTACACTTTGTAATACTTCGCTAATAGGGGGGCAACTGTAAACAAAATAGCCATTTCAGTAACGGTAATTAAACTGGCACATTCTGGGCTGCTGTATACTAATTAACTAAGCTTTGTCAATCACACACTTCGCTTGCCTTTATCCACTCAACTATTCACACATTTAAGGAACATTAACTCGGCTGTGCAAATCAGACATCTACATAGTAGCTAAACAAGTAAGGGAAACAGGGACAACCTAAACATTAAAGCACATATACAACACTGCAATTCAAAATTAAAGTTACCTGCACTACCATTACACATTTGTTTGCTTTCACAATCTATATCTATACTACTATTATAAAGAGAGTACTGTGAACCTTTGAGTCAGGTAAACTCCAGAAGTACACCACCAATCACAACACCCAATGCAGTGTTGGAAAGGGGAGGTCCAGGAGATGGACATAGGCTATACAGCACCACACCATATACATTAGGGGGGGAGAAAGAATGTTAGGGGGAAAGTAGTCCTTGGGCGTATGCATACAGTGATCTGTACACGTTGTTCGGCGTCATGGGCGCATACAACGCTTACAAGAGGCGCAATGACGAGAGGCGCAATGGTGTGTGGGCGTGGCGTTACGAAACGCGGCGCCCGGACAAGAGCGCGGAACCGACACCCGGTTCACTGCAATGTCCGCCACCATCATGGTGAAGAGAGCGGCGGCGACAGTGAAGCCGTGGGGAGGAAAAGTAACGCGCCGTTCGGCAACCCCGTCGGTGAACGTAAGCAGCGCCTGACAGCTTTGCTGTAAGACCGCATGCATGCTCGCAGCCCAAACAACTAGGCCCTGCGGCTGGATACAGCTCCCGTGTGCTGCAGGTAGGGTGGGGGCGCGGCGGGGCAGAAGCTGAGGGCTGGGGAGCTGGGGGAAACTGTGGAAATAGCTGAGGGCTGGGGAGCTGGGGTAAACTGTGAAAATGGTGTGGATGGTCTGAAGCTCTGCGCTGGCGCCTTAGGGAAGAAGAAAAAGGCACAGGGAACTTTGGGGTATATATTACGCGTAGCGGACGAGTAGAGTGCATGCAAGGGGAGTGGCCCAGTTCACTCACTCTCCCGTGGAACGTCGAGGTGGGGGAGGTGGGGGTGGGGGGGGGGAGACTGCTTCCTCAAATGAAAACAAGCTGCAGCCAGCCACATTTGTTTTCAGAACTCTCCCTCCACCCTGACTTCCCTTGGGAGGAATGGCAGGTATGTATGTGCCTGGGGCGCATCCCGCTACAGATGATGGGGGAGGGGAGTGTGATGGGGGGAAAGAGGGAGGGACACTGCCTCTCTGGTGAGAGCCGGTAAACAAACATATTGACAGCAAATTGGATGGCCGGGACAGGTGAAGCTGAGGCTCTCAGAACAGAGGGCCAGGTAGTTTGAGGGGAAGTGGGCAAAAAGGGGTGATTGGTAAGAGAGAGAAAGGAGCTGCCCGTGTACGGGGTGCGCAATGCTGGTGAGTACCTTTCACCTCGCAAAGCCTACCCGGACAACGTCGGGACAGGCTGCTAGTTTCATATAAAACCCCCCTGAGGCCTGTAAGCAGAACATTGTGTTTCAGCATCCTTCTAACCAGCCTTGCAGCAGCATACATGGTGCACTAGAGGGTGAGGATGATCAGTTTATGCTTGGTGTCAAATTTATTACACAGGACAGTGAACAATAATTCTTGCTTAAAAATTAGCAAGTTTACATCAGCTTACGATTACCTTCAACACTTCATAATGATAGCATAGCATTTCTTCTCTTATAGAGTATACAGTGTACATAAAACAGCGATAAGAATCCGCTCGATCGACCCTTGTATATGGTAGCCAACTGCACTAGTTATGATAAGCTTCCTCTAATTTTTATGTTTGAGAGTGTTGCCTGATCAGGGCATTACCCATACTTAGGCTGAAGGAGACTATATTTCTCAAGACTAATGGGGGAATACACTGAGGTGCTAAAACTGTGTGCTGCATGCCATGTAACGATGCACTATGCAGACACCATCAAATGGGAGATGAGGCGAACAACACCCAGCATGAATACACCCACCTTGACTTCAGATAACCCACACATACTACAGGTGGAGGGCTTTATAGGAACTGGGAATGGACACAACCTCTTGATGAAGTAAGTGTCTACATGTGTTAAGTGCAGGAAAATACCTAAACAGTCTTCTCTGTGGTTACAGAGTTGAGATCACTACAACAGTAATATGGTTGCATTACAGCACATAGCCGGTCCTGGTCCGAATACAAAGTTTTGAATGAACAGCACAGCATTTGTATATGATGACAGCAGAATACCTGCACTACTTTCTCCTTTGGGAACGTCAGGGTATCACTCTGGCATGCCAAATGGGATGATGAATGAAGAACTGAAAGTGGGTAAATGCGGATACTCTCTGAATAGAAGTCCCAGTCTTGAATTCCGACCTCATGCCGATCCCCTACTGCCACTGTCTGCCGCTATTGACAATACATGTAATACATTTTTTGTTGGTTTTAAAAACACCTGATCTTGGTTTGCAGTGTTCAGTCCTTGAAGCCTCAGATCTTCTTTAGCTGAATTAAGGCAGCCCTTCCTTATGCTTGAGGGTCCAAACCTTGAGATACAGAATGGACTAATTATATTTTTCGCTATAGAAGTAGTTGACTACACAGGGTGTCTCCCCCGTCACGACTATCAGGACACTTTGATTCCCTAGATAGGGTAAGTAACAACAAGTGATTGTTGTTATTCACCCTACCCAGGTTGTGTGCTGAATAGCAGTGTTCACAGGTTCCCACTATGCAATTCCACTTCTCTGTCTGTTGCGTTGTGTCACCAAGGGTGCATATGATATTTGAATGTCTTACCATATGATAACATCCATTATTTATATTCCCAGGTCTATGGATCCGACAAAAATTTGGTTGGACTCCATCTCAGTTTTAGAAGTGACATGTATGAATGTGTACAACATATATCTAGATTGAGACCTACATTAGCCCTGGTGAAAGCTAAGGAAAGGAACGGAGTTTGTGGGGGAAATGTGATGCTTTAATTGTGAGTTAAGTAGTTAGACAGAAACTTTTCTAATTTTGCCCGATGCAGATTACCCTTACCTTTGGGCCTTATATTTTTTGTTCATGAGTGATACCCTTGAACACATATGCGTTTTCCTTGCCTTAATTGAACCTTCATTTGGTTCAGTATTAGAGTTTTCCTGAACATCATCTGGGACCATTGGGTGAAGTTATTCATGAGCCTGCACAAACAGCTATGTCTTGAGCATTTTCCTGAAACTTAGAAGATTACTACATGACCGAATCACCAGTGGAAAAGAATTCCACAATTTAGGGGTCAAGAATGCAAACCTGCATCCTCCCTGGCGTTTTAAATTTAAGGCAGGGGCGGTTAGTAGCTGAATGTGAGCTGAACGCAGGTTGCGGGAGGGAGTATACTTTGATAAAAGGCAGTTGATAAATTTAGGGCTCTGGCAGTATAGGGACTTAAAGATTAGGCACCCCATCTCGAATGGCCGTGCGTTGGGAGATGGCGAGCCAGTGGATTTTTTAGTACAGGTCTGGCAGATTGCCATCTGGGTTGCTGGTGGATCAGTCTCGCTGCTTGGTTCTGGACCATCTGGAGTCGTTTGATTAATAACAGTGGCATGCCTAGGTAGATTGAGTTGACATAATCAAAGTGTGAGAGTACCATGGCAATCACAACCTGTATCAGTGCTGCGTGGGTAAGCAAACGACTGATCTTCCTGATTTTGCGTAACTGAAGTAAAAAGGTCAAGACCACTGCACCAACTTGGGTTGACTAACTTTACTGAAATCTGAAGATGATTGATAAATGATCAATTGATTGATTATAATTGTACATTTACTAAGTTGCTGGTAAACCCTTAGGGTTTGAAATGAAATTACTCGTTTCTGTGGAACCAAATGGGTTTCACTGTAAATTGAGATTAATTGATTTGATGTTTACTCCCATTTTACACCCCTTGCTGAAAACCAATGATCAATTCGAGCAGTAGCGCAACTGGTGATGGCGATTGCAGCTGAGATCTGCTAAGTGCAGGAAATTGCGCTCTATCACAGATATTGATAAACGTCAGAATCAAAGGTAATCCAGGGGATTAAATACTAATATTTATTGTGGCATTGCATTCCTTTTGGTTGATTATCAAACAGGAGGGTATACGATGATTTTGTATTCTACTGTCACTCTGAATACTGTATAATTTGTTTTAGCCAATGAAAAGAAATGCAACTCCTCACTTGGGTGTAGACACACACACATACACACACACTCCAGGGCCCCTAGCAACAATTCTGGCCCATAAACTGACACAGAAACACACATCTGAGCTGGGGTCATAGGGCACCTAGGTAAACCTACCAACAGTTCTGAACACTAGACATCAGAAAGAGTCCTGGGTAGTGTGACTGCGTTGATACTATCAGTTCTTCTTACAGAGAATGTCCTGTACAGGTCTTCCTCACATCTGTTATGGGAAGTTCTGGACTGTGTGTTGAACAGCAATACTACCACCACCTAGTGTTCCCACACTTTTACCAATTAAAACAGAACCTCACATGTGTGAACAGGTCCATCATAATGGACAGAATAGACCAAAGAAATGACTGTTTTAGCCAACACAGTGTCACTCTGATCTTCACATGATCAGTGTTGGCCTATTCCGGTCTCGTACAATAGTCTCTCCACACATGTGTGGCGCCTTTTTCCATCAGAAAAACTGTGGGAACATTCAGTGGTAGGTCCTTTGCTATGTGCCTGAATTTCTGTAGCTGAAGAATTGTGATTTTTCTCTCCACACTTTGGCATTTGCCAGGCATTCTGGGTCATAAAATATGTTGGGATTGATGCAGACCACATCACTACATTACATTGCATTGGGATCACATTGTGAGCTTATAGTTCATTTCATTTAGTGTAGTTACACATCTAACTGTTTTGTATGGGCACATTTTCAGTCACAATGCAGAAGTGGTTCTCGATACCATATATTTATAGAAGTCAATTGGTTTCTTTTCTTTCATACTACAGTTACCCCTGAAGAAGGGCTCAGCCCGAAATGCATTGGGTTTACAACATTATGGGTACTCCACGCATTGTGTATTTCAACATGTTGTAGAAATAAGTCTGGATGGGTACTTCTCAAGCATTTGCATATTGGAATCACATTGTGTTGGTACAAATTTTGAAGAAGCTATTGAAGAAGAAGATAATTAGATTATAAAATATGAATTAAGACTGTTGATTACATTGGACTACGCCTTATGGGTATGCTTCTTAGGTTTTGTGCATTCCCATGTACCAGCTATTGAATGGAGTATACTTACATGTTCAGGACAGAACAAATACCAGGGCATCACACTGAGAATTTGCCTTTGAGCATTTGACAAATTTGTTTATATATTTGGAGTGCATTCTACCACTTTTCTCAGACATTCTTTTCATAATCTCGCAACACGTCCATTCACTGAAGGTTTTCTTCAAAGCCATACAATTATATCTCTCCCTTTCCCTTTCAACTCTTTTTATTCTCTTTAGTTCTTACCTCTTTCTTATCTGAATTTAACTTACATCATTTATATTTTAATATACACTATTTCTCTTTCAGTTATCAAATTAAAAAAGTTGTATATCATTTATTACTGTGTCTACATGCTAATATTCATATTTCCTTTTAATTTTTATTGTGTATAAAATTTGCATCTTATCTATAGTGTACTGCTTACAATGTATTCTTCTGCTCTAAAACGTTTAATGCAAAACGTATTACACTGTAAAAGACTCTAATTGGCATCAACTAGGCAGGTG
This sequence comes from Lissotriton helveticus, assembly GCF_964261635.1. Lineage (NCBI taxonomy): Eukaryota > Metazoa > Chordata > Amphibia > Caudata > Salamandridae > Lissotriton > Lissotriton helveticus. The sequence continues at coordinate 1,101,804,579 of NC_136071.1, read as the reverse complement.
TAAAGAAGGTGTCAACTTCAATAGGCTACTTCAGATTAGGGCCACCGTCTGTACTCTTTATTAAGTTCCACATTTTAGTTTTAACTACATTTAGTTTGAGACAATGGCTCAGTCACTCCCTCACACACTTCAGGCAAAGTTGGTAGGGTGCCACCAATAGCCACGTACCAGCTGGACAGTTGAAATTTAGTATGTCATTGATGTATATATAAAAACAAATCCATGAGAGCAGAGAAGTTTAGTCAAGACTAACATAAATCTGTAAGACATAGGGAGACAATTTAGATTCAGGTGGTGCCATAGACCGGACAAGAGAAAAATAAAGGATAACCAATTGAAGAATAGTAGAAAGGAATGACTATGCCTGTTACAGCACACAGTCAACCAATCTCAATTTCAGGTTCTCATGTATGCCCATAAAAAGAGCTTGAAATTGTTGCGCGCCTTGCTCACCTTCACCTCTTCAATGGAAACATAAGAAATCTAACACCAATTTTGTCATATTTTTACTCCATTCAGGTCAGTGGTCTTGACTTCTTGAGCACATAATGGTGTGGTGGGGTGTGAGTTCTCATAAGAGAACATTCTTTCTCAAACCTGATCAGGTGGATATTGTTGTGCTTGATTGAACAAAGGATGAGTTTTTTCCTGGGACATGAGAGCTGGAAATCCCTTTCGGTTATTTAATTTGACACTGAATGTTCAACAGAAGCCTTAGCACAGTGCTTTGGGCTTTAATGGATCATTAAAATGTCCTTAGGGGAGGTGTGGCCTTGGAGTCTAAGATGGTGGACCTGTGAGCTCTGAGCTCGGCATCGGCCCACCAATTATAAGCCAAAAACATCTCCAGCCGGGACCTGGGCGAGCGCTCAAATGGCCCTTTAGACCCAGAAAGGCAGGGGGCTGTTCCCTGTAGGTTTGCCGCTTCCCGGCTGACTAGAAGAGTTGCAGGGTTCCGAGAGGTGGCCGGGACAGCGAGCCCTCAAGATGGCGGATCGATAGCTAGGGTGAACAACCATCCGTAAATTTCACGGACAGTACGTAAATTGGATCTCACGTCCGTTGTCTGTGAGGATCCTTTTTACGGACGCCTTTTGTCTGTAATTTTAGGCATTGCAGGGAACAAAGCTGTTCCCCTGCAAAAGGCCTCAGCTCCCTGATCGCACTCCTCTGAGCACAAACCATTGACCTTCTGTGTGGGGCTGATTGCCACATACAGAATGACAATGGGTCAGTCTGGGCTTGCACGGCATGTGGTGGCCTCCTCCAGCCTCAGTCCAGTCCAGGGCAGGACATTATGTCAAACGGAAGTGCACAAATGCCCCTGCTGCTGCTAGGTGAGAAACCAGTTAATCAATGGAAGGCGGTGAAAGAAGTTCAAAGGAAGGGATTATAGTTATAGTATAGCAGCCGTGGTTGCTGCTTTTTTATTTTATGCAACTAACAACCATTGACAACGCCAATAGTTCTGGCTTGTAGGTGTAACATTACTTGTTCTAAGTGTAATGTTACTTGTTGTATTGTATATCTGGATGCAATGACAGAAGCAACAAAAATACTAGTCGGGTGGCACATTACATTAAGCACAGATTTTTAGCTTGTGTTTTAAGCCACACATTTTATTACATTAAACACCCTTTTGGAGAGAAGCCCCTAGTAATAACATCCAACTTAAAGCTCTGGAAACAACACCATGTCACAGTCGCCCCACGTCCAGGCACTGTGCATCATGCATGACTCATGCCTGTCACATTTTCAGATTGCCTATATGCAGGGGCATAGTGAACCCTGCCCCACCCCTTGCTTTAGGAACTACAGCGAGGGTGGAGTTCTTGATGGGTCTCATAATTAATGTGAAAAGGTGAGTGAGTAAGTAAGTGAAGGGATGGGTGGATGGATGACTGGATAGATGAGTGAAAGGGTGGATGAATGAGTGAAATGATGGATGGATTGATGAATTGATAAGTGAAAGGGTGGATTGATGAATTGATAAGTGAAAGGAAGAATGGATGGACAGATGAGTTAAAGGGCGGATATAAGGCTAGATGAGTGAGTGAAAGGGCAGGTAGATGGACAAAAAGATGGATAGATGAGTGAAGGAGTGAAAGGGTGGATGGATGAGAGAAAGGATGGATGGATGGATGAATGATAGGTTCAATGGATGGATTCATGAGTGGATTAGTGAATGGATGGGTGGGTGGATGGAAGGATGGATGGCTAAGTGAAAGGGGAATTAAAAGAGAAAGGGGGATGGGCAAATGGATGACTGAACGGGTGAATGGGTGGAAGGATGAGTGACTGAATGGATGAATGAGTAAGTGAAAGGATGGCTGGATAGGTAAATGGCTGGATGGATGTGTGGATGGATGGGTGGGTGGAAGAGTAGATGGATGAGTGTACGGATGAATAGGGTGAAAGGGTGGATGGATGGATGAATAAAAGGGTGGATTGAGGGAAAGATGAGTGAAATGAAGGATGAAAGGATACGTGATGGATAGGTTTGTAAATGGATGAATGTGGACATGGATGGGCACACAGATGGAAGGACAGAATGAATGGTGAAAGACTGAATGATGGATGAAAGTAGGATTACACATTGTAAGCCCCATTATCTTAAGCAACATTTCCTATACATTGACTTTCACATTTATATGAATGATTGTCTCTACATAATATGTGTGTGTTGTAACGCACTCAAACACTCTGCCACACATACTTGGGATCAGTAGCACTAAAGAAGAAATTAAATACGCATGAGAGAGGGTCTATGTGAAGATGAGGGGTGCCATAGGAGGGTGGCATCAAGGCCAGACTGGCCGGACTGGGCATCAGGCATTTTCTCTGGGAACTGGAAAGGTGGGGGTGGTTTTGTTACCACAAAAAGACCTGCACATTTGCTTAAAGCTGCGCGCATACTGACAAACCATGAAGTGCACAATTGTCTCAACCTAATATAAACTTATTTTCACTTGTACTTTAGTAGTTGTCCAGTTACTTACTTATATACTATTGCGCAACCTTCTCTGATGTGTCTGTAAAACGTACCTTTTGTCCTGAATTTTGGCCTCCTGTCCTGAATTTTTGTCCCGAATTTTGACCCTTTGTCCTGAATTTGAACCCATGCCAGTTGCTCACCCTAGCTGTAGGCCGGCAACGAGTGACACACGTCCATTGTGGTTGGATAACAGGCGTGAGCCAGTAATCTGCCTGGGTGCACCGGCTGCAGAAGAGACCCTGGAAAGGAAACGGGCACACAGCGGTAACATCACGGAAGTAAGGAACTGGGCGAAGTGCATGATCGTGCCTCAGGTCAGGGCCCGGGACAGATACTGACTCCGCTGCCGGAGGGAGCAACAGGGACACCCCGAAAAGATCTTGCTGTGCATATGAGGGAACGGATCCGGCTGGAGACAGAGGGGCGGCCTTGGGCCTCGTTTGAGCCCTATTGGTACGGGGGCAGATTGGCAGTGGTGACACAGCCCTGTGGTAGAGCCTTCAGAACTTGAAGCGCTTGCCGGCTGGAGAGAAGCCCCAGAGTGCAAGGGCTACCTGGTGGCCCTTCAAGGACACAATCGTGTGGCCTGCTGTGGATAGACGCCTGGGACATAGACGCGAGCTGTGCAATTCAGCAGCTGAGGCAAAGGGTAAAGCGCCCAAGACCCGAGAGGCAAAGGAGATCGCGGGGAGCCTCGAATGAGGAGTAGAAAGTGGGAGACCTACACGATAGCACCAGCGGGGGCAAGGAGGATGGTCAAGAACTGGGAAAGGCACACTGTGTGCAGGAGCGAGAGCAGTAATCGATTAGTACTGCCTCAGACCAGGTGTTCAGGCTACACAACTGTGGTAGGAATAATGACACCGCACCTGGTCTGAGGGCCGCCTGCCAGAGCCCGAGGGGATGGGACTGGCCCTGGGGGTCACTAATCTGGGTGCGAAACATGAGACAACACACAGTACCTGGGAGTGGCACTGCAATTAAGGTCTCCCCCCAACCCTTCCCCCCGGGTGGCCCATCGAATTCACAGACTCCCCAGCATAATGGTTAAGCCCAGAGGACAGCAGACTGCGGTCATACATGATTAGGACAAGAGTTCCCAGGAGCAGCCTCACAGACAGAGTGCGCGTGCTAGAGCAGAGAGCCGAAGACACAGCAGGATGCAATAGGAGGAAAAACATCAGAGTCCTGGGCCTGCCGGAAGGGGCTGAGGGCAACAATATGGTGTCCTACTTGGAGCAGTGGCTTAGAAACATGGTGGCGACTGACGGCCTATCAACTTTCTATACCCTCGAAAGACTGCGGGCCCCTGGAAGGCCTCCGCGGCCAGTGGTGGCTCGGCTTCTTCACTTCCAGGATAGAGACATTCTCCTGCACAAAGCACGTGCTGACGGCACTTACACTATGGACAATAGCTAAATCTCCATCTTTCCAGACTATGCGTTGGAAGTACAGAGAAAACGGGCTTTGTTTTTAGAGGTTAAGAGGGCATTGAGAGATGAGGGCCTCCAGTACTCGGATGTTTCCGGCCCGGCTGCACCTTATCCTAGATGGGAACACACACAACTGTGAAAGCCCGAAAGAAGCTTGGGAGTGGATAGAAGCTTACAAGGTAGGGGCCCCGCAGCCAGCGGTTTCTAAGCCCGAATCGAGGCAAAACTTGGATCTAGGGAAACGCTCCAGAAGGCGATCCCGTAAGGGAGCTACAAATAAACTGACCAACTGCAAACAGAGAGGGAGAGGGCGGAGGCGCTGCAGCCTGTGGGTGAACTTATGTTGGGCAAGAGAGCTTCCCCAGAGGTTGGGGCTCACTCCTAGAGGGAAACCGAGGAGAACGAATCAGACACCTCTCGCAGTGACAGGGTAAAATTGCCAGTGGTGACTCCGAAGATGGCCGACAAGATTGGAGGCAGTTGGAACTCTGGGGCGACAGTGGAACTCAGAAGCGATGATGAACTGCTTGCAGCTGACCCAGGTCTCGGGCTGGCCTACATAGCATGGGGCCGGTGCACTCAAGACAGTTTGTGTGCCCTGAACTATGTCTTTACTTGGTCACACCCCGCTGAGAACTTTACTAAGTTAGGGTCTCATCTGGTACATAATGTTTCACCTACTGTTTGGGCGGCTGACTGTTGTCGGACTTCCATGGGGCTGAGGAGTGGACCAACATGGGGGTCCATTTGTTGGATTACTAAGTTTTTAAAGTTTGCAGATGAGTATGGTTGTGCATCAACGAGGGAGTGGGGGGGTGGGTTCCCTCAGGGAGGCCACTTGATGATGCCCTACAACAATGGCGAATACACACAATACTTTACGGTTCCTAACGTGGAACATTCGAGGCATGAGGCCAAACGCCACAACATTTACTCGTACCGGAGGCATTGGGACATACACATAGAATACCTCCAAGAAAGTCAGTTGAACAAAGAGGAAGCGGTGAAAGTGAAGAGACGATGGAGGGCAGGTTTTTGCAACCACCTCCTCAACCTTTGCCAGGGGGTTGCTGATTTGGATCAAACCGGGGGTCACAGTTGCTCCTGAACATACGTGGCTCGATACAGAGGGACGGTATACCTTGATCACGGGTAGACTGGCAGGACAGGAAGTGACATTAGGTAATATTTACACGCCTAACCGAGATCAGATCAGTATCCTGGAGTCCTTTTCCGCCACATTGGCTCACCACTTAAATTTGACATATAATACTTGGGAGTGATTTTAACTGTCGCAGATACCGCAAATGATCGCTCACATCCTCCCTTACCAGGAGCGCAACTGCATTGCTCGGCAGCGGGATTCCGTAACTGGATATCCCACTTGGGCCTCGAGGACACCTGGAGAGTGCAGCATAGCAGAGATAGGGAGTACTCCTTTTCACCGATCCACTAGGTACACACTAGGCTCAACATATTTCTCAATAGCTCTATCACACACACCGAGTACTTAGGGCGTACATTTTCAGATCATAGCCCACTGATAATGACACACCAACTCCTGGGGAGGCAACTCCCGATTCCCTCATGGAAGCTGAACCAGTCGACATTGGAGGGCACTCCCTTGCGAGCTTCGCTGCACGCTCTTATTGAAACACACTTCCCCATCAATTTTAACCCAGCATCCTCACCCAAGTGGAGTGAGAGGTGTTCAACGTAGTTGTAAGAGGCCAATGTATGGGACAACTGCTTGGGGCACATAGGGAGCTCAGTCAGGAAATTCTAGACGGGAACATATGTAGGTTAGATAACGCCTAGGGAACTGATGATACTGCCTGTTTGGCACTACAGGAAACACGCACGAGATATAACAATGCACTAAGTAGACCGACATGCTACAGCTACAAGGAATACCTGGACAGGGTGCAGAGTGAAGAAGGGAAAGCTGGTCGACTATTAGCAAACCAGAGCTGGGGGGAGTACCAAACACACAACTTAAGTCAGACTCGGGAGATATAGTGCATGATCCAGATGCAATCAATGACTCCTTCCTAGCATATTATGAGACTGTACAAAGCTCTGGCTGGGGCCCCCCTACCCAACACTAGAGGTTTTCTGGGCCCTCTGCCGCTCCATACCGTGGAAGCCAAGGTGTGGGAAGAGTTGGGAGACCCGATAAATCTACAGGAAATCAAAGCAGCCATCTTGGCATTTGCACCATGCAAAATGCTGGGGCCAGACGGCCTCCTGGTGGAATTCTACCAATGGTTTGCCAACACACTAGCACCACAATTACTCAGGTTGTATGCAGAGGCGTATGAGCACGGGGAATTGCCCAGTTCCACCCAAAATGCACTAGTGATCACTCTCCCAAAGACCAAGAAACGAAATGCTGGAGTGATGTATTGGATCTCCATGATTAATTTAGATTTTAACATTTTGAGTAAGATGATGGTGGGTAGGCTACCTCCGCACATGATATCCCTAATTCACCCCGATCAGAATGGGTTCATCCCTTCTCGCAGTACTTCCTATAACCTCCGCAGACTCTACTCTATTCTCTACCGTGTGGAAGCTCTAACCAAACAGCAGGCAGCGGTTTGGTCAATCGACTTAGAAAAAGCTTTTGACATGGTTAGTAGGGAGTACCTGTTTGAGGTGATGCTACACATGGGCCAGGGGGGGGACTGGGTGTGGAGGCTGCGGCTCCTCTATGCTTACAAAAAAATGTAAACCCACAGCAAGGGTTAAAACGGTCAGAATGATCTCCAGGCTATATACAGGATCTCCAGAGGAAATAGACAGAGGTGACCCCTCTCTCCCCTCCTGTTTTCTCTAGGGATAGAGCCACATGCGGAGAGGATCCATCTGGGAGGCGACGGGATAGAATCATCAACACGTCACGTCTCTCTATATGCAGACGACTTGCTGATCTATCTGGGTGAGGCAGTCATGGGCACCTACACGGCTATGCAAATGTTGGACGGCTTTGTGCTGTTCGCGGGCCTTCGGGTCAAGAAAGCCCAGACATATCTGAGGCCTTGATGGCTGACATACTCTTGGATCAGAATACATTTAAGTACCTAGGTATACATGTTTTTCACTTCTTAGATGATTTGAAGGAAGGTAACCTGGGTGGGGCGATGCGCTAACTTAGGTCCTGTGCGCACTTTTGGCACACACTACAACTGCCCATCATGGCCAGGATTACCCTACCCAAAATGGTCATGTTGCCCCGGCTGTATTTTTTTGTAACCCTCCTAATCCTGATGCTGAGAAGCTGTTTCTGCCCACTGAATGCCCTTTTACGAGATCTGGTGTGGGGAGGATGGGCACCCGAAGGTATCCCTGAGGACTCTACAATGCCCTATAATGGAGGGAGGACTGGGTGCACCGAACTTTGAATTTTATATGCTGGCTGCTCAATTACAGTGGTTGGTGCAATCGGTAAAGGGAGTGAACGAGGAAGGCACATGTCTAGCAGACCCGGAATCTCTTCTCAGCCTTGTGATGGTAAAACTGCTTATATAAACAACGCCTACCCCATACTGTCCATTATTACAACATACGGCCTTACAGGCCTGGAAAAGGTGCCAGAGTAAAGTGCAGCAATCCCCTAAATACACACCCATGTTACCTCTAGCAGGGTTACCGCATGGTGACCCTCAGACTGTATTCACAAGCTTGACAATTGGCACGCTGGTCAGACGCAGAACTGGATAATGTCGGGATTGCTACCTAGATAAGGAATTGATCCCATTTGAAGAGTTAATGGACATCTACAGGCTTCCCCCAGATCCATTTTTGCAGTACGAGGCCCTGACAGGCACATTTGTACAACTGTGGGACAGAGGGAAGGAAGAACCAGAGACACACCCAGTGATACATGCCTTATTCACCCTCGGCACAGTGGGCCACCTAGTGAAATGGCTCCATGCCATGCTACTACCAGCGTCCCTCGTCCCCTTGAATGGGCTATGGGTAAAGTGGGAAAAGTTGTGGGCAGGGAACTCACGGACGCAGAGTGGCTTAAGACCTTGTAGTCCTAAAAAGATCTCTCGAAACATGCGCTTAAAGTACATTCAGTTTAACTATACACACATTTCCTACATGACGCGGCATCAACTTAATGTGACCTATGGGGGAGGAGGGGGGAATCCTACAATGCCCCAGATGTGCACACCCAGACGCAGACTTTGGACACATGATCTGGGACTGTCAGTACTAGTGTTCGCATTTTAGGAGGCTGTGTTGGGTAAGATTAAAAGCGAATTAGGTAGGGTGTCGGCCCTCACAGCACAGGCATGCTTATTGATCCTTTTCCCCAGGCCGCCGAAGTGTACATTTGGGAACAGATTGATAGATCTTGCACTGGGACTCGCTCAGCGCAGAATAGTGATGGAATTGAAGTCAGCAAGGGGGCCCCAGTTTGAAACCTGGAACAAAGATGTCATCGCATGGGCTGGGGCATAAGCCAGTGTACTAAGCTGGGAAGAGGCCAAGGGAATGAGGAACGCCCAATAGCCGAACAACGGAGTGAGGCGATGGTGACATGGGAGAAGCCAGTGGGCACATGTAGTGAGGCGGAAGGGCCGGGACAAGGGACCCAGCATGGAAGCGCTGACTATAACAACGCCCTGCACTCCGCAGGGAGCCCAGGGGACTGATAAGAGTTGGATATGCACACAGGCTGTTGAATGTAAGGGAACTGATAACTAGGAAAATGGGTACGGGCGGTGGTGGTAGGCCTCTCTCTGGCCCATGTGCGGGCTATCCGCACTGGGACCCCCTTCAGGTGATACTAGTCAGGATCATTTACACCACACTTCTGCAAACGTTTTTTTCTTTGTTTTGCGTTAATTAGTTAGAAGAGCATTTGTATAACCATGTGTTGTATGCTTGTATAGAGGACCGATGTTGAAAGGCTACCCACCTAAACGATGTAGTAAAAATGTGAATGTGGAGCAAGTACTAGATAGCACAGTCATGCAATAGGGATGTGAACAATTTACTGGACTACTGCTCCTGCCTTCTATGTACTGAGCTGGATATTAAACATGTATAAAGTGTGCTGCAAGAAATATCAGTAAGGATAATTACTAGTAGTGCCTGCAGAAAAAAAGACAGAAACTAATAATTGTAGAACTGAAAATTGCCATTGTAATGTTTATTTTGTGTGATGATCTAAAAAAAAAAAAAAGAGAGAGATGTCCTTAGGGGGCCTTCAAATAAAAGATAATAACTCTGGTGCCAACAATCTTACCAAAGGCCTAAAATGTTCTTTGAGAACCTCATTGAATATTGTAGTGAACAAGATGCTGAGGCAGGGTAAGCTTCGCAACACGGTTTATTAGGTGTAGCTGAACCACCTCAGGCAGAGTTCCATCCAGGTCTCAAACCAACTGTCACAACCTCAACGCTCAGCACGGAATCCCACGCAGTGAGATTCTGAACCGAGCTAACATTCTAGTACAGCATACAGTAATAGTTACTACAGGGGTTTTCCCTTAAATAAAACAAAACTTGCGGATAACCCAAGTAAAAGGAAAGAAAAACAGGGAGGAAACAAAAGAGGATAAGAAAACAGGTAATAAAGCAGTACAGTAAACATCCCATAAGATAAGAAAATAATTCCCCAAAGACATCAGTCCTTGAAACGGAGAGGAACACTCCTTAACCTAGAACTACATCTCATGCTCATCTGATCCATTTGTGTATGTATCCTTCCACCATCCACACTGTGACCACCACAACTTTCTTCAACATTACCGGACTTAACCAACAAACACTTGTTCCACCATTGGCCATTCAAGCTTTACAGAACAACCATTTACTTTCACAACTTTGATGGGTGGTCATAATTTGGAACCACCCTTCCTTACATGAGCAGGTTTTTGTACACAGACAGAATCTTCCACAACCACCTCAATCTCTTTGACATTTTTCCTTGAATCAAAGTATTTCGTTTGCTTCTCCTGTGTCAGGCTCACATGACTCCTCACACTTGCATCGCACCACTGTACACCTTGGACCCATTTATTCATCCTACTAGGACAGAACTGTTTGTGGCTCTACAACCATGTAACAGCTCAAAAGGTGACACACCAGTGGTGGCATGAGGAGTAGTGTGACAGACCCAAAGCATGGTGTTGACAGCATTGGCTACCACACAGTTTTTCACAAGCGCCCACTGTATACATTCCCCCAGCACCCTGCTTATTTGTTCTACCAAACCAATGGGTTGGGGGTGGTACAGGGAGCTCTTCAGGTGTTTAATGCCACTAGTTTGAAGAAACATTTCAACCTCACTAGAGACAAATTGTGGCCCATTGTCTGTCAAAAGAGTTTCTAGAAATCCCTCCTTCAGGAACAAGTCTTTTAAAAATTCAACGACTGTCCTGGAGGTGACTTCTCTCACAAACCTTACCTCTGGCCATTTAGTATAGTAATCCACCATGACCAGGGCAAACCTTGAAGATGCATCAAGCGCATAAAAAAGGTCTAACAGTTTCAAGCTCTAACTTCACCCATAGTGTGGACAGCAGCTCAATGGGAGAAAGTGGTGAAGTGCGCAATTTCACAGATTTATCACAGCTAGAGCATGACACTCTGACCATATCATCCACCTCCCTATCCATAGAAGGCCACCAAAAGGACAGCCCGACCCTTTTCTTAGTCATGGTCGCTCCCAAATGCCCCTCATGGGCACATAGAATGACGCCAGCTCTCAAACTCCCAGCAGGGATGAATTGGTCAACTCTCATTAATAAACCGGCCTCAATGGACAAGTCATCCACACCTTGAACATACGTCTTAAATTCAAAACTAAGGTTTCTTTCCCTCAGCCAACCCATCTCCATATATCTCATGACTGTCAGCATGGAAAAACCATTGCTTAGAGCTTGGCGCCACTCCTTTTCACAAGTCGCACAGAACTGCGGATGATCAACAGCCGCTACAATGAATTCTTCCTTATCTTCCTCGCTCACATCAGTGTCATGCTCAACAGTCACAGATGAACGTGAAAGGTAGTCAGCACAACTGTCCTTACTACCATGAATGTACTCTGGCACAAAGTCAAACTGCAACAATTTAGAGAATAAGCGAGCTATACGTGGAGTGAAACCTCTAACTTTCTTCCCACTCAAAATGAAAATCAGAGATTGTGATCTGTTTGAAGATGAAATTTCCTGCCCCATAAATAGTTGCGAAACGTCATCACAGCCCATCAACAGGCTAATAACTCTTTTCAATGACAGAGTACTTTTTTTCTTTCTCTGACAGCACTCGAGGCAAATCCAATGGTTCTTGCCTCCTCACCTTTAGTTTGATTCAACGCAGCACCAACTCCGATATTGCTTGCATCCACAGTCAAAGTGCATTGGGAACATAGGGCCAGATGTAGGTAGCCTAATACCGGTCGGTAACGGCCGAAATTACCGACTTTCGGCCGTTACCAACCGGTATTAGGCTTTTGAGATGTAGGTGGCCAATTTACGGATTCTGTAATTTACCGAATCAGTATTTTAAGGAATGGGTAAATTACCAATTCCTCAAAATACCGAATCAGTAAATTACCGAATACGTAATGTAGGGAGCACTCAAATGAGTGCAATGCATGGTTAAGGATTCGGTATTTACCACCAACTAGAAGTCGGTGGTAAATATCGAAAACCTTTGGAAAAGTAAATTTGAGCTTTTCCAAAAGTGCTATGTGGCAGACATTCATGCCCTTAGTGTTAAATCTAAGGTCAAGGGACAATCGATATTTGCCCGGCGGTATCGCCTCTTTAACCCACGAATTATTAATCAATGAAGAGGCAGGCACTGGAGACGGGAAGGCAGGAAACAAGGTTTATTCTCTCCGGAGGAGAACACATCAGTTCAGACAGCAGGTATCGTCATGAGGTGCTCTACCCGCATCTCTGAGGCCTGGCCTCTTATACACAGGTTTATTGCTTTATTACATACAACACATTCTTGGCAAGGCTTTGATATACGGAAAGACATTCTCGGAACCCCCGCTCCCAGCCCGTTCCCACACACATACACAGCAGAAGTCCCCACCCCGGTCACAACAGGTGATGATTATCGCGCAGCTGGACATTCCGCCGATTCACGGAATGTGGGGGGTTTGATCGGATCTCATAGGGAGGGGGCTTTGATCAACTCGAGGGTCCTTCAATGAGGGAAGCTTCCTACTGTACGGGGGGGCAATAAACAGTATCCGCAGAGCTTAGGTGGTGGCCTGGGAACGAGGAAGACAAACGGGCACACAGGAAAAGGGGGCTTGCATCAAAGGGCCTGGGACCAGGAAAGGAATGAAGGGAAGTGTCGCGCTGGGAACAGGATGGGGTTCTGAGGCAGAGCTGCGCTGAAGAGGGGTTTATGACCCAAGGCATGTGCGAGCGGGGGTTGTCAGAGTGTGGGCTTTGTGAGGGAGGAGGGCTATGCTGGGGGCCAGTGGCATGCAAAAGGGTTTGTTCTGATCGAGGCACCTAAAATGGCGGGTGCGCACGACAAAAAGTGTGGCATCAGGGGAAAAGGGCAAGATGGCGCAGATAATGTTTACCAGACCGTACTAATTTTCCACAGTCCTCCCTTTAACATATCCAAGACATCTTGCTGGCCTATTTCCAATTCATGTCGACTGTGGTGGTCATAGGAAAAGAAGTAGGTACCCAGGTGAAGGAGTTATAAACATTACATTTTAAAATCTTTCATCTTAGGAGGCGGGTCTATCGATAAAAAACTCGTTTGCAGGAAAGCCATAGTAATGCAATAACAGACAAAGATGATTCTGTAGTGAGAGCATTGGGTACATTTCATAGCTGCTTATAGTCGTTCGGAATGTAAATTGATAGGTCATTACATATGTGAGTTCTGTTCATGTTTGGTTGGAGCATAATTAATACAATGGTGGCTGGGAGAGAAATGAGACGTAGTAGAAACGATAATTGAGGGCGTCAATGTTCGAGGTTAATGAGTTCTCAGCATTCTTTGTCGTCTTTTGTTGGCGCTGTGGAGCACCGGCGGTGGAGCTACGGGTCCAGCTCTATTCTAGGTCCCGCGTTGCAGGGCACGACCTTTTCCTCGCGTTTCTGGTCAAAGAGGTCCTTTTCGCCCTGTGTCCTTTGAGTTGATTGTCAAAAAGGTTCAGATGGAAGAAGAGTGTGTAGTCCATAGGGTAGGTCGGAGAAAAAGGGGGGGGGGGTGGAGCTGGGCCAAATCGGGAACAGATCAGGGGGGCGGAAATTTCAGGTAGGCGGGCTCATGACCGAATTCAGAGAGCGGGGACTTTTCGGCACACGTTGAACATTGAGCAGGGGCATCAGGTCAGCCCTTTCCTCTCACTTTGACGGAAACAGTGCCTCGTCCTGCAACTCCTTTCTGTCGCGGTCTCGCCTTGGCCAATGTCGCAGATGTTCCACGATCTGTAGTCAGGCCACGTGCTCCCACATCCGGTCCTTCTTTCCTCCGACAGTCGTACCCTTAAATGAGTTTGAAAAGACAGTCTTTAGAGAATTGGCAGAGGAAGGTAATCACATAAGTCTATTTCTCTCCCAGCTCCAGGCAAAAATGGAAACGTCCGTTATATTAGGGTTCGCAACTAACATATAAATGATTGATGATGGGCCTGCTGGATTTACTATAACTTTCCTTCACTGCTATTTCTTTGGTGTTTGTTGGTCGTGGGACGAGATCTGGCACCTTTTATTTCATTACAGTTACGTCAGTTCTTCTGACGGAGACCCACCTTCTTAATACGAGCCTTACGAAGCTATACCGTTCTCCAGGGCTTTATATTTAAAAAGGGTGCTGTGGGCTATCACCATGGTCTGATAGGTATCTTGCTGAGGGACGAACATAGGCTAAACATTTTTCATTCTATCAATGCATCCTGCCTAAACATTTTCGCTTTCAACAGGGTTCATTGCAATGATTTCTTCGCTTCGGTCTAATTTTTAACTTTGTAAAACATCATTCTGGTTCCTACGTAGCCTCTTACGGCCTGACTACTTAATTAGAAAAGACAGGGGTCTTATGGGAAACAACTAGGGACATAGAAAACTGTGGTAAGGGCGTAAGTAGACCCATCTCTTATGACCGGGGGTGAGGGACAGTTTTATAACCCTCGTCTGGGGCAGCTGATACGAAACAGGGGGCGTTCCGGGAACATGAGGATGTTTCCATCACCTTTACTGTTTGGGTATTGCGACAATTCGGGACGGGGAAGGTCGCGTTATCTGAGGCATCTTTTTATAACACAGGAGCCGCTGACATGTAGTTCCCTTATTTCGGGTCAGATTAGGGAACCTCAGTCGTCTTACCTGTCCTTTCCCTAATGGCCAAATCTCGGTTTCATCAATTTTTAGCAGAAAGGAGAGGTAGTGACACGGCGTCAGGGTGATTTTTTATTTAGGATAAATTTTGAGCAAATACTTGTGGTATTTGGAGCCAATTGGGTGGTGCACTAGGGGTGGCGGTTTGCCAATTTAGGTGCTAGTCGTTCGGAAGAGCGAGAGAGAGAGAGAGAGAGAGAGAGAGAGAGAGAGAGAGAGAGAGAGAGAGAGAGAGAGAGAGAGAGAGAGAGAGAGAGAGAGAGAGAGAGAGAGAGAGAGAGGAGAGAGATGTGCAACAACAGGCTAAATAGTACACATGCGACATGGGGAGTGGCCGTGCATTAAGATAGGCTATTCAGCGCGTTATATAACATAAGACATTACGGGTCTGTGTTAGAATTTTGAAAGCATGCAGTTTGGGATGGACGAGCATTAGGCCGGGTACAGGGACATACATCGAGTAAAAAGGGCACCATTGTGTCGCATTTCTTGCATTCTCGGTCCTTTAACCAGTTAAGTCAACGCGTCAGTCATACACAAACATCATCTCATAGTTTCGGACATACGTGACAGGCGTCCATTCACGCAACACGGATTAAGGGTGATCGCTTTCATCAGGTCATACAATTTATTGGCTCTTTTGGTACAAGAGCAGTTTGTGTGTGTGTTTAGGTGCCACCAGGCAGTGTTAGTCCGCTTCGTGTATCAGACATGGCGAGGCTTCAGATCTTCACCATACCTTGGTCGTGATTCCGATGTGGCCTGCAGGGGGGGAAAAAAGAGGGGAGGGGAGGGGGACAACATTCGAGCATATCAAAAGCACGGGTACGAAGGTCTTTTACTTACCTCATACTCGTCTTATCTCCTCGGGATAGAATCCCTGGGGTTGTGGTTTCTGGAGCCAAGGGGGGGGGGGGGCAGTGTGTCCTTATAGGCTGTGAGTAGGAAAACGTTAGAGAATCAGAAGCACTTAGCGCGAGGTTTCTAGTTGGTAGGTGGACTTAGCTATCAGGGTCCTTAAATCTCTTCCAACGCTGTGATGTTCTAAGGTTTATCAGCTCTTCGGTCAACTCTGTTCCCTGGTACCTTAGTGTCCGTATCTTTATAATATTCTATCATTTACATCGTTTCACTTTACCCATCCTTTATATTCCATCTTTTACACCGTTTCGCCTTACCCAACCCCAGAAATCGAGGTCTTTCTCCATGCGCGAGTCCCTGAGTCAGTCGCATATTTGAAAGGCAGAGTGTCGTGTCTTAGATTCGATCCTCCATCCGGGGCTGGGCGACCATCTTCTATTAACCTTAAAGAGAGAGCAGAGTAGGGTGCACAGAAAAGAAAAACTCTCCCGCCGATCCCACATTTTAAATAAAGCATGCAATACCCGTTCATAGTTTCGAAAACCTTTATTTGCACAATCGTTCAGCATGTTGATAGGACAGTGTGATCGGGGTTGGCCGGATACGGCAATGGCTAAAGTGCGTACAGTAGAGGGGGGGGCTATCTTGTAGGATTAAAAACATGTTTAAAAAAAGGTTCATTCATTCATTCGCAGTGAACTAAAAACGTCTATCGAATAGTTGAGGGACCAAGGGGCATTCATTTCATAATTGGAAACACAGTTGGACTAGTTGTAATCAAATTCCTATAGGTATACCATGGGAGTGTGTCATAAGCGAGGTTACATGTCAGATATGATAATATCATAATGAATCGTACATTGAAAAAACATTTTTCACGAGGTCCTTTTACATGTTCGTCGAGTGAATCCTTCCTCTTTTCCGTCAAGTGTACAAAGGATCATAACATATCTCGGAACATCGAGTCTTTTTTTTAGCGAAAGAAAACACCACGAGGCGTTCGTAAGTTCCTATTGTCACCGGCGCCATTTTGGGCGGGGCCGGGTTAGTCCGGAAGTAGTATCAAGGAAAAAATGTTTCCTACAACCGGCAGTTGGACCAGAGTCCTTTTCGGCAGTTCGAGAATTCATGCTAACAGAAGGAGTGACTATGTCATGCTTATTTCGTTAGCGATCAAGGCAGTTGTTCCTCACCGGAAGCCTGCAGGGGCCGAGGGCTCCTGGGACCTTTGTAGAATCTTCAAGGCTGTGGGGGTGCTGTCGGAGGTGGGGGCTCGTGCCCCGGTGGGCAAGCGCCCGAGTTACGTTGCTGTTCACAGTTACTCTAGCGGCCGAGACCCGCCTTCCAGGGGGCCCAGACGCCATTTTGAGGCCTGCAGCAGCCGCCCTTCGTCGAGTCTGCAAGAGTGGAGGAGACCTTTTGGAGTGAACCCATGTCCAGTGCTGCGGAAGTATGGCCACCTGCGGTGCATGTTCGGTGCTGTGCGGGTATTGGCGCAGCCGTTGCATGTTCGGTGCTGCGCAAGTATCGGCACCATTGCATGTTCGGTGCTGCGCAAGTACTGGCACCACCGCCTGGCTGGAGGAGTTCGGCGCTGGGACGGGGGCTGGGAAACCTCCTATCCGTGGAGGTGGGAGAGGCTCGTCCGCGTCGCCTCTCCCTCCCAGCCCGACGTGGACTAATTTTCGCGGAGGTATGTACAAGACATCCCCCCTCCAGAGTTGTCGCAGCCATTATTCAAGAAAGAAGTGGCGCCTGGCGTGTTGCTGCCGCCATTACGGAGGAGAAAAGGAAAAAATGTCCCGTCCGTCTCTGGGCCGGGCTTCCGGTGGATGTCGGCCGGACGCCCCTTGCTCTGGCCCCATGAACGGGTTTCCTTGGCTCATCGGCTGCAGCCGGATCCAGTTGGCCCCAGTCCCCCGGCCATTGGTGGCCGGACCGGGGGAGCATGTGGCGGGGACTATCTGCAACTCTCACGTGCCACCGTGGCCACCGTGGCCGGACTGGGGAGAGAGAGAGGGGGGTCGAGGACATAGACATTCCCCCCCCTACAACTCTCCGGTGTGGTCAAGGTGATCCCCTGGCTGGGTCCCGCTGGCCCTTGTCTCTCCTCCGGCTCCACCCTATGTTACGATTTCCTGGCCGACTGTTGGCAGTAGGACCCGCCTTATATGGGTTGCTGCCGGCTGGGCGTAGCCGTAACCCTGCCCTACTTTGGAAGGTTCCAGAATGGGGGGGGGGCGAATGTTCTGCTGACTTTCATTTTCTAGTTTACCATTCTTGTTCCAAACGTTTTCTGTTGTTAGGGCATTGATAGGTGTTATTATTACGTACTGTTATTTGTTTCTTGTTCGTCATGTTAAATAAAAGTTCAAGTTCATCAGTGGCCTACGGATTTCGTTTCCCATTCCTTTCTTTCCAGGTTGTTTCATGCTAAAGCTTCTGTTAACAGAAGTTTAAGTAACACGGTAACACAGGCAGAGGATGACGCAGATTCATGCATCACGTACACACAAACTCAGACGGGGAGACAGTACAAATATTATATAAAAAGACCCAAGACAAACATAAAACAGTTATTGGCTATAATTATCTTATTTCTATATGCTGCGCATACTTTTTGTTAGAGCAATGGGGCAGGCTTTAGTTATATGCCTATAAGGATGCGGAAGAAAGGAGGTAGTAGGTTTTCAGACATTGGCAATATCCCTAGTCCTCTCGGCGAAGGATACTTGTGTAACCCTTACCTCGAAATACCCTAAACTTTTCCCTACTTGGCTAAACGTAAGGTTGCTTGATCATGTGTGTACATTATTCTTTCGGGTTTCTTCGGGGTTTTGTCGTCTGTCGATTTAGAGCTAGACTGGGTTTTCCCGTCTTATCGTTGTTTGATCTATGAGGACTCGAACATGTCGCTGAAATCGGCCTGGCGAAATCTGTGCCATCGGGCATAATCGAACGTGGTGGTTCTATCTGGCCTGTCCATGTCAGTCTGATTCATCTTTGTCTCGCGCCTTTTCCCTTTCTGCCGGCCTGTTATTCCTGTCGGTCCTCTGCTCCTACTCACGTTCAGTAGAGTCGGGCATTGGGCTTTCCAGTGCCCGGCATATCTACAAAAAGCACATTGGTTTTGCCCTAAGTCTGGCCGTCCTGTGCGTAGTGTCGGGGGATTACTTTCGGGACGTTGTGTCCTGGGGTCGTCCTGTCGATACGTTCCTTTACCTGCTCTGCCCTCGTCTTTTTTCTTTCGTTGCATTGCTTCTTTGCGCCACATACCGAGGCAGTCGAGCATAATAGGCGTTGTCTTATTATCACGAAGGGCTATTTCTAACGTTTCTATTTTATCAAGATCGAAGGATCCTATCAGTGGCCACTGTTTCTCTTGATTTTCTTTGGTATACCTGTGCCACAGTTTACTATAGGCTATGGTAACTAATCCATAGTTTATGAACATGTCTTTATTAGGGGTGCCTTCCAGCGGAGCTAGATGATCCACCTCTAATAAACGGTCCGGGCTGAACCAGCTATCGACCAGTGGGGAGAAGACAGACATGACAGCTCACAACGAGGGACAAAAAGTCAGCACTGCCTATCTTATCACTGTGTGCAAAGACTAGACAGAATATTTCTATTCTACGTTGTTTGCAGGCAGTGAATACCTCATGAACCAATATCAAAACAATAAATAAACGACCAGTGGGGAGAATAAGTAGACCCGCAAAGGTCTGCGTCCTCTACCCTTTCACTATCTGCAAAGGGGAACCTGTTCTTTCTTGTTTGTAGACAGAGAATCTCCAGAAAACAATCCGCGAACAGTAGTTCGAGGTCAAAAAACCGTTAATCAGTGTGGGAGGGGGAAATCTCCCGAAAATAATTCGTGAACAAATGAACAATCAGTGGGGGAGAAAGATAGGCACGCTGGCTGCGTTACTTATCCTTCACTGTTTGCAAAGAGAAAGAGCCTACTGTTTCTTTGTGTGCAGACAGTGAATCTCCAAATAGGTCAACAAAGAGTAATACTAGTATTTTCTGAACAATTAAACAATTATTTCGTGTTTCGTCGTGTCTACACGACCTTACCCGGACCGTATGGACAGTTTCTTGTCTTCCGAATCCAGCGCCCGATCGTCCTCTTTTCTTTGTGTTCCTCGCAGCACTCCTGATGGTTCCCAGTCAGGACCGTAGATCACTCGGGAGAGGTCTGTTCGGAACCAGTGAAGTTCGGATGATCGGCTGCCAGACGAGGGTCTATTGGGCAAGAGCTCTCCCGATCGTTGCAGTCGTTCACTCTGTCGTCAGGACCTCTCCCACTGGATCCACGAGTCGCTGATGGGCCCCACGCTTGGGACGCCAATTGTTAAATCTAAGGTCAAGGGACAATCGATATTTGCCCGGCGGTATCGCCTCTTTAACCCACGAATTATTAATCAATGAAGAGGCAGGCACTGGAGACGGGAAGGCAGGAAACAAGGTTTATTCTCTCCGGAGGAGAACACATCAGTTCAGACAGCAGGTATCGTCATGAGGTGCTCTACCCGCATCTCTGAGGCCTGGCCTCTTATACACAGGTTTATTGCTTTATTACATACAACACATTCTTGGCAAGGCTTTGATATACGGAAAGACATTCTCGGAACCCCCGCTCCCAGCCCGTTCCCACACACATACACAGCAGAAGTCCCCACCCCGGTCACAACAGGTGATGATTATCGCGCAGCTGGACATTCCGCCGATTCACGGAATGTGGGGGGTTTGATCGGATCTCATAGGGAGGGGGCTTTGATCAACTCGAGGTCCTTCAATGAGGGAAGCTTCCTACTGTACGGGGGGGCAATAAACAGTATCCGCAGAGCTTAGGTGGTGGCCTGGGAACGAGGAAGACAAACGGGCACACAGGAAAAGGGGGCTTGCATCAAAGGGCCTGGGACCAGGAAAGGAATGAAGGGAAGTGTCGCGCTGGGAACAGGATGGGGTTCTGAGGCAGAGCTGCGCTGAAGAGGGGTTTATGACCCAAGGCATGTGCGAGCGGGGGTTGTCAGAGTGTGGGCTTTGTGAGGGAGGAGGGCTATGCTGGGGGCCAGTGACATGCAAAAGGGTTTGTTCTGATCGAGGCACCTAAAATGGCGGGTGCGCACGACAAAAAGTGTGGCATCAGGGGAAAAGGGCAAGATGGCGCAGATAATGTTTACCAGACCGTACTAATTTTCCAATATGTGTGCCACATATGCGCACATGCACGATTCAGGGGTGCAACAGGGTGTCAATGTGACACCCTGCCACCCTTGAATGTGTTCCCCCTATTACTGAATCGGTATTTACCGATTCGGTAACTCCCATTCATTCCTATGGGCCTCCAGGCCCATAGGAAAGAATGGGAATTACCAAATCGGTAAATACCGATTCGGTAAATACCGAATCATACAGATTCGGTAATACTTACCAAATTTTTACCTACATAGCATTTACCGATTTTGAAATACCGAATTGGTAAAATTCTGTATTTTAGAATCAGTAAATGTAGTTTACCTACATATGGCCCATAGTGTTTTAACACCTTGGGTGAGATAAGCTGTTGCTTTACCCAATCAAACACCTTTTGGCATTCAGCATTCCATTCAAACACATACTCCTTCATAAGCAACTGGGATAGATGTCTCAACTTGGTGGAAAAATCCTGTAAAAAAACGCAAATAAAATTCCCATAGACCTAAAAAAGATTTGAGACAAGCCTTGTCCGAGGGAGCCTTGGTCTGAGAAATGGAATCCACCAGGCTCGACTTGGGAGAATACCTTGGCTGGTAACCAAATGCCCCAAATATTCAACTTCCTTGGTGAGGAAAACACATTTCTCTCCCTGCAACACCATACCATTGGACCGAAATCTAGATAAGACGTCTTGAAGAGTGGCATCATGGGTAGCCCTATCCGGAGCAAAGACTAAAACATCCTCCTGGAAAACAGACAACCTTTGATTCCCTTGAGCATATTGTTCATTAACCGCTGGAAGACCAATGCCGCAGACACAAGGCCAAACGACATATGAACATATTGGTAGGTACCAAAACGGAGAAACGAAAGTGCTGAGATGCCTAGACTCCAGGTCCAACTCATCCTGGTGGTATGCAGAAGCTAAGTCTAACTTGGAGAAGCCCCTGGCATCCATCAACCCTGCCAATAGTTCGTTGATTTTGGGGAACGGGTGGGAATCTACCCAAATCTTTGTTCAAGCAGTGGAGGTCAATGCAAACCCTCAACGCCCCATTCTGTTTGTGGGCAACCACCAAGGGAGAGAGCCACAAGGACGATTCAATAGGTTACAATTATGCCCTTCTTGCACACGGAATCAAGGTCTTTTTTCCAATTCTTGCCTAATGCTAAAAGGGAAGTTCCTCAGCTTGTTCTTAATAGGCTTATCCCATCTTTCACAATGATTCTGTGTTGGAAATCCTGGACTCTCCCTAACTCACCTGAAAACACATGGGGAAATATGTTAATTACATTCTCCACATCAAAATTACTCATCACTGCCAGTACTTGTTCACTGGTCCCGAGTTTGAGCACCATCCCAAATAACCCCTGGTGGAACCAGCTCAATATGTTCAAACCCTTGTGTGCAACATACACCTTCCCGGCAATCTTCCTAATCCTAAACTCCATAATGTCTTCAACGTACCCAGATACGTTGATTTCACGTCCTTCATAGGACACCGCCTTACGACCAGGAGGTAAGAGTGGGTTGGTAGGTCAAGTATTATCGCAAAGCTCGTGTGATCATGGAGATGCGTGCCAGAGAATCCACCAACAGATCCAAAATGTTATCTCCAACCAAAACATCTACATACCAATCCACACATACCTCAGGATTTCCCACTTTGACTTCCTCACTCTGCACCACCATGACCATGTCCCTAAGATCTTTGCTGATGGATTCGTCACCCTTGCCAACCAGATAATCGTCAATGACACATTTGACGGAGGACAACTGTTTACCTTTGCAGGACTGACAAATCTTAGCAAAATGGCCAGGTCTATTACAAATTCTGCTGGTCACAAACTTTGCTGGGCACTTACCACCCTTCACATGTGTCTTGTACCCGCACCTGAAACAAATGTTTTGTTGAGAATAAATGAATTTTGTCTGTCAACATAACCAGGATGTGACCGGTCAACCGGTTTGCTATCTCGAGCCTTCTTTAACCACCGAAACAGGTTCACTGTTTGTGGTTTCTAGTTCCTTGGCCAACAGCTGAGAAGTTTCAATGCCCTTGGCCATTTTAATAGTATCCTCCAATGGTGGGTTGCCCATTGACAACAGCTTCTGCTTGATCAACTTATCAGTACAATGACAAAACAATTGGTCTCTAACCAATTGGTCTGCAAAATTTTCAAATAGACACTTGGAAATTAACCTTCTCAGAGCCATTATGTAGTCGTCAACATCTTCGCTAGCATTCTGAACTCGTAAGAACAACTTATGGCACAACACGACCAAACTTGGTTGGACATCAAACCTGGCTTGAAGTCTTTTTACAGTGTCTTGATAATCATCAAGGACATCCTGTCCTTCAACAATGGCTGCAGGCAAATTTTTCAAAATGGCCCTGCCTTCAAACCTCAATGATTGAAGCAGAAGATATTTCTTCCTCTCAGCCCTGAAGCGAATAGCCCCAATTGTGCCGAATTATGTTTCGAACCCATCAAACCAATGTTTCCACTTGATGGGTGGCTCATCAGGTGTTTCTATAAATGGGGGTGGGAGTGCAACTGCTTGCTTGTTTCCACAAGATAGTTTCCAAAACCGTGTATAGAACTGCTAAAACTGACCTACTTTAACCAGAAGATTATAGGAATTAGAAACTGGCTGATGTACAGGCCATTGCACAAACTGAACAGTGTGAAGAAACTATCCCTGCAATACAAAAAGAACGGGGTTTGGGGCCAAGCACAAGTGCACCTATCCTAAGTAAGTCCTTTATCTAATTTGCTTAGGTGATACGGACCGGAGATTCAAAACCCCTAAATCTCCTAAGACACAACTGTCTTACTTTCCAAAAGCAAAATACAATGGTCCAGCACACTTAATTGTAGGTATAAATCACAGTAGGACAATAACAATTATTTCATATATATTAGTAGAGCTTATTCAATACAGAAGATAGTGAATCAGTGGAGTTGTTTGAAGTGTATTCTTTATTCATAAATTTTTCTCCCATTAAAAAGACCGTAGCTGTAACCAACGCGTTTCGTCCTTCATGGACTTCATGATTCTAATGTTTCTTAAAGAGTGTCTTTCCCTTTTGTATATTGATGGTGTGATTCTTAAATTTCTCGTACTGATTGGTCAGTTCCAATAGACCGTCCACATTCCCCAATAGGTGCAAAAACGTTCCCCTTACATGCCTGTGTAGAGTTGTACAAGTAAAAAAAAAATTACACACCAGGAAAACAAGCGCCTCCCCTCACAAGGATAAGTAGATTTAAATGTATACCCA